>NW_027069617.1:327609-423021 GCF_002906115.3 Quercus suber
GTGCCCTTGGCAGGAAAACAGACCCTAGCACTGACGAAGGGTGGGGGGGGTGAGGCCGAGGATGTCAAAATCCTTCTCCCCGCCCGAGGATGCGTGCAGCAAGATTTTGAGGGGCTATTGTGGGGCCAGAAAATCGATTAGCCGAGGCCCACTTCAACCCAGGCCCAAATGGCCCACGCCGAGGACACACGATGGGTCCGAGGGTGACCCTATCCTCGGTCGTCCGAGACCTCGGTACGGAGAAGGGCAAACTCTGGGCGAACCGTCACCTCGGCATTGAATACGTTCACCTAACCCCTCTGGCCGCATTAATGGGGATGTAACCCCTTGCCAGGGCGACATCGATCAGGGTGAACCACTTGAGCACGGATATGATCTTTGATGGGATAGGCCGTCAGGAGGAGGGCCAATAGATGATCAACAGGAGGAAGAAGATGGGCATATATAAGAAATGTGAGCAAAATGTAAAGGGAGGCCTGGAGGGGCTTTTTCTGTGAGGGGAGGGGGAAAAAAGCCTCCTCGGCCCATCGGAGCATCCCCTAGTTGTAAACTGTTCTAAGTATTTTTTCAATAAAAGAGAAAGGAGTTCATGTTTCATAAACGCCGGTCAACGCCTAAACCTTCGATCCACTCTCTACAAATTCATTGTTCTGGGCCCAACGGGTTCGTTGGGCATTTGACCCATATCCTTTGGGCTGGGGCAACAAAAACAGACCCTACAATAATAATTTTATCATAATTTTTGTTTTTATATAGATTATCAATGTTTGAATTTAAGTTTAAGCTGGACTTATTAGAAAGATAGAATTTCATCCTTATTAAATTTTGATTAAACAAAAATAATTTTATTTAAAAAAATGATAATGATGAGTATGAATTTAAGTTGGACTTGTTAGAGAGATAAAGTTTCACTCCTGGTTAAGTTTGAACTAAACAAAAATAATTTTATTTAAATAAAATTATAATTTTATTTAAATATTGTGTTGACGTGGAAAATTGTAGGAACTTCAGAGGTTTCGGTTATATATATATATATATATTGTAGGGCACAAGAATTTAAATAAGGGACCTGTGCCATGTGTCATATCCATAGCCGAGGAGTCCATCCTCGTGCTGAGGAGGTTACTTGCTTGGATAGTAAGGCCACGTTAGTGGCACGCCATTAGAGGAGGCCATACAGTCGAGAAAGAGTTTCGAGAGGGGGTTAGCCCTGACATGACTGAATGGATGGTGACTGCCACCACATTTAATGCATCCCACCAGACCTTCTATCTACATTTATGTGGAGAAACCCTTGAACAGTGCTTCTTTGGTTACCTCAACTTATAAGGGGCTTGGGAAGGTATCTAATGAGACAAACACTCAAGCGGTGGCTTGAACGATCAACAGATGGAGGGTCACGATTATCTAAAGTAAGCTATATAAGGTGAAAGATCCTCTAGGGAAGGGGGGGGGGGAATCTGTAGAAAAAACACCATAGCATTAAAAACAGCAACTGTAATAAAATCTACGAGAAATATATTCAAGAACTACTCTCCACGGACATTGCCGAGGAAGAATTTCTGTGCACCACATTTGTTAATTCATTGTTTTTCCTTACTCTCTTACCATCTTTAGCTCATTGAGTCCGATGTCCACTTCGTTGAAGTCTAACTTTTTAGCCTACTCTCTACAAATTTATTGTATTGGTCTCTTTGGGTCTTAATCCATTCATCTTTTGGACATAAGGACCAAAGCCCACCCCTATATATATATATATAATCATGTTTAAAATGAGATTACATAACAAATTAGTTTCTTTCGATGTTACTTAATTAATGAAATAGTTTCGTTTGAGGCTAATTCAAGAAATTGTTTGGGAAAATCAAATAAATAGCAAAAAAGGCCTTATGCCCCGTCCCATTCCCTCCCCAATCTTTAGATGAAAGAACAAAAATAAGCTTACTTCTGTACTTGTCTGGAGTGTAAAGAAAGTATAGAGAACAAAAAATGAGAAAGTTAAACAAATTACCAAGAATAAAGCAAAGAGAAATTGAGAAAGTAAAGGAAGGAAGAAACAAGGCTTTTAAAGAAGTGCCAATTCCAAACCTTAAAGAACGGACGCAATGCTAATTAGATTTTATTTAAATATTAATGATAATGATGAATTTGAAATTAACTTGGGACTTATTAAAAATATAGAGTTTTACTCTTGTTAAATTTTATTTAAATATCCCATAAAAAAAATTATTTAAATAAAATAATAAATTTATTTAAATATTATACTGACTTGTAAAATTATAGAAAATTCAAAGGTTTCGGTTAGAGAGAGAGAGATTAATGCTACTGCTAAGATCACGTCATGATCATAAAAGATCAACGACCCAGAGCCAAAGAAATCTAACACCAGGTGACTCGACCGTAACAGGTCCAGCGAGTTCACAACACAGATTCCCGGGACCCACAAACCCGAGAAAACGAGCGGAAGAAGAATGAAAGCGCTAATTCCACACTCCACGCCACGCAATTGGCTGAACCCAGAATAAAGTCAAAACAGAACACAGAAACTGCTTTGACTCTCAGTCTCTCTTAATTCTCCCCAAGCTCACGTAAACGCCGACTCTTCCTATCTTTGCCCATCAAATAGTGATACTCAGGCGGGAGAGAAATGAGAGAGAGAGAGAGAGAGACTATAAAAAAAGCGAAAGTAAAAAAAAAAAAAAATACCAAAGGAGCTATTTTTTTATTATTTTTCAAATCCCACTACTTCTCTATTAAGTTTTGATAGTACAAAGTACAAACAGAGAGACTTGGGCGTAGACTCAAAAAAATTCCAAGAGAGGGAGAGAGAAAGTGTGTGTGTGTGTAGCAATGGCTTCGTCTCCAACTTCGTCGTGTAGTTCATCGTATTCGAGTCCATTTTCGTCGTCGAAATTCTCTTCTCTACCAGTAATGGCGCTCAGGGAGAAGATCGTCGAGAAAATCCTCGAAAATCGCGTCACTCTTATCGTCGGCGAGACTGGCTGTGGTACTTCCGTACTCTCTTTAACTTTATATCTTGACTCTTTAGTGTTAATGTACGATCGATTCGTGCTTTTTTGTTAGGTTCTGTTTGGTTGCCGAGAAAATGGGACTTGTTTGGTCGTTCAGAAGACTCGGAAATATTTTGCGTGCTTGCACTTGAATGCTGAGAAAACTGAATGAAGAAAGAAGAATGATCGGGGGGGAAAAAAAAATAGCTTTAGTAGTTTTAGTTTTCGATGTTTGGTTGTTAATAACATGAAACGTTTGAATCTGCAAAATAATCTCGAGATAGTTGGACGATTCAATGTATTGTTTTTCCTATGGAATTTAGATGGTGAGAAATGCGAAATTTCAATTTTCATACTCCGCTTTCTTAGCGGCCAAACAGGGAAAATTTTATCATGAACTTGAACAAATTTTCTATGTTTGTTCGGAATATCCTTACTTAGAGCTTACAAGTTACTAGTATGGAATTTGGTTGTCTTCCTTATATACATATATGATACATTAGTTGGACTGGAAAATGTAGGAAGAGAAGATATTGAAATTTGAATCATTTAAGACTACATGAAGTGATAATTTTTGCTATTCAACCATATGGCCTAATTGATTTGTGTGTGTGGTTTCACTCTTCGAAGACCAAATTAACACATTTCTTTTCAGCATCACCTCTGTACCTCTCTGTTTAACTACAATGATCATGGGATTGAGTTCTGTCTTGTTCACTGTTTTTGAATTTCTAGGACTCACACATCAGATTTTTTTAAACTAAATGTACTTCTACTTATTAAAAAAAAAAAAACTGAATATAATTCTGAACATGGGCACAATATTTTGATACATTCTTTTACTTCTTGGTTTCCTTTTTTTAAAATGTTAAGTTATGCCCGCAAAATAGAATGATGGAAAAGAATGCATATGGCATTCCTTGATTAGTTTGTTGAGGATCCATAACTGGCCCCAAAATTGAGGTCTAAGGTTTTGTAGTTGTTCTTGTAAGTTACACATGACATGCTCAGTGAATCTTGAAGCCCCAACCTCACCCCCCTCATTGCTCTTAAGAGGAAGGAGGTGCCATCTAATTTAGAGTTTATTGCATTAACTGAGTGCAAAGACCAACAAATTTAAATTAACAAGTTATTTGATGGTTCATGCTTTTACACTTATAGAAAGAAAATCAGAATATCTACTATCTTCTATCATTGCTGGTTCACTTAAGGCTACATAAATGGGAGTGGGGTTTGGTTAAATGATTTAATAAACCTTTTCATGTTGTTAACATTTTTGTCTAATTATTAATACAGGAAAGAGCTCACAGGTTCCCCAGTTTCTCCTGAGGGAGGGCATGGCACCAATACTATGTACTCAACCTAGGAGATTTGCTGTTGTAGCTGTTGCTAAAATGGTTGCAAAAGCTCGTAACTGTGAAGTGGGCGAAGAAGTTGGATATCACATAGGTCATTCAAAGCATTTATCAGCAGCGTATGTTATGATCAATAACATTATGCATGTTCTATGTCTTAACATGAGCGTAAATTTTTATATTTTATTTTTGGGGTAGTAAAATTGTAAAAGAGCTTCATTCAAGCAACATTTTATAGAGGTTTCAACAGAAGTTCAATTTATTACTTGTCAAACATGGTGGTGATTTGTACTGTTCTTTCTCCTTTGATGACTGTCTTTGGCACCATATTTGAGGTTCTAGAATCAAAATTTTATATTATTTTTGTTAATAGGTTTGCATATAGATATTAGGCATTGGTGCAATAGCAATTGCCTTCCATCAAAGCAACAGGTTGCAAGTTTGAGTCTGAGTCTGAGAATCAGCCTCTCCAAAACAAATTGGGGTTAAGGCTATCTACCACGACCTCTCACAAGCCTTGCAAAAGTGGGAGCTTTGTTCCCTGGGTACGGCCTTTTTTAGGTTTGCATATATGCATGGTTGCAATGGCCTGAACTTTTGTACAATGCACTCAGATTATTTATTTAAAAGAAGAACTTATTTTTAGGAGCTGGGCTTAAAGCCAGGGAATTTTCTAGAACAATCTTTTGTTTGACTTGGACAAGGTCAATAAAGAAAAGACATTGTTATGTCTAAAATGTTACCGTATCTTATTACCTAAGGGCATATCATGGTTCTTAGTCACATTCACATGATATCCAAATTCTTTTTGGTCCTATGGAAGTTATTTTTAGAAAGACCAGTTTGAGTTTTTGTTTAGACACTTCTTCGGAAGTGGGCTTGAGTTGATTACAAGCTGCAAAAATTCATGCAATCAGCCTTAGATTGGATCCTATAATCAAGTGAGGCTATGCATGTTCTTTCTTAGGGCCAAACTGCAGATTCTGTGTGTCTATGTGCCAGGTCACCTTAATGACCTGTCCTTATTGTAATAATTTTTTACTCTGAATTTATTTGTAACAGTTATGCATTTTTGCCTGGTATTGTTTCACAGATCAAAGATTGTTTTCAAAACTGCTGGAGTTTTGTTGGATGAACTGCGAGAGAAGGGAATGAATGCATTGAAGTACAAGGTTATTATTCTCGATGAAGTACATGAACGATCTGTAGAATCTGATCTTGTTCTTGTTTGTCTTAAGCAGTTTCTGATGAAGAACAATGACCTAAGGTTTACATTTTCTTTCTTATTGTTGTTATTGGTGGCAACTTTCGTGCAATAAGCTCTACTAACCTAAAGTAGTTGGAATAAGACTTGAGTTAATTTATTAAAGTTTGTGCGTTGACTATCCAATCATTTCATTTGAAAGTATCTTTTTAACTTCTAAAGGAATGGTGGTTTATCTCTTGTATTTCCAAAGTTGTGAGTTTTAATTGAAATTTTTGGGCCTAAGTTTGTATCTGGATCTAATGGATTTCTGAATTTTCAGGGTGGTATTGATGTCTGCAACAGCAGATATTTCAAGATACAAGGATTACTTCAAGGATCTTGGCAGGGGAGAACGAGTTGAAGTGCTTGCAATACCTAGCTCTGACCAGAAAACCATATTTCAGCGAAATGTTTCATATCTTGAACAGGCAATTACTTGTACTCTGAATGCATTTTTTTGTCCTGTCATTCATGCAAGGAACTAATATTAATTCAAAGCACTTCACTCTTAACATTATAGTAACATGAAACCATGGATTTAAAAAATTCCTGTTCCTTTTATTTTGTATTTAATATTTTCCTCGGACACAATCGACTATATGGATCGGAATCCATTGATCTGACTTTCTGCACCATTAATGTATTTGGCTGGATGGTATCATGGTATAGGAGCATAAGAATAGGAAGTAGTTAGTCCTGTTTAAAACTGGTCTTGCAACAATTTCATGAAAGCGCCTTCCAAATTCACCATTTGCATGCTATTAATTGAAGAATGAGGAAACGAGTTAGTTGGTGAAAAGTTTCCAGTGTACTTACTTTAAACAAGATTAGGATGAGTAGGCAATAGTGTGTATGTTGGGATGGGAATATTATCAGGCTGAGATTGGACATGGTGCATAGAGTATCTTGAAAGAGTGTTTGATTCAATTTTAAAAAGTACATATAGTGAGTGATATATAAAAAAAAGAAACAAAAAAAGAAGAAGAATATATAGGGAGTGGTTTGAGAGGCTTGGCAAGGTTAAGGTATGTAGTGTAGATTTTATTAATTTTTTTTTTGATAGGTTATTAAAGTTAGAATTTAGGTATAAAGTTCTTTTAATAGATTTTTTTGTTTTGTATATATATATATATATTAATCTAGTGCATATGCCTATTTGATGATGGTATCAAATTGTAGATAATTTGGCCTGAAAAAAGTAACGTGACCTTGTGGAAAAAGATTAGGTTATGTGACAATACATGGCACTTGTATTTATTGGAAACCATGAGTAAGTTTCAGAGTTTACAATGAAATATGATCTTTTATTATGAAAACTTATTTTAATTTTACTGAATATTTTTTTCATTATGCTTTGTTTTCTGTACAGATAACTGAATTTCTTGGAAAAAGTTCAGAGTTAAATTCTTTGCAATATTGTCCTGGTCCAAGCCCTTCCATGGCTGATGCTGATATTAAGCCT
Source organism: Quercus suber (assembly GCF_002906115.3). NCBI lineage: Eukaryota > Viridiplantae > Streptophyta > Magnoliopsida > Fagales > Fagaceae > Quercus > Quercus suber. The sequence continues at coordinate 334,684 of NW_027069617.1, forward strand.
GATGTCCACAAACTTATTCATAAACTGGTGTTGCATATCCATGAGAACGAGCCAGACATTGAAAAGAGCATTTTGGTTTTCCTCCCAACGTACTTTTCGCTGGAGCAGCAATGGAACCTTCTGAAGCCACTTAGTTCATCTTTTAAAGTTCACATTTTACATAGCAGTGTTGACACTGAACAATCTCTCATGGCCATGAAGATCTGGAAGTCCCATCGTAAGGTATGCCATGATCAGTTCTCCACCTTATATTTGTGTGTATCATGGTCAGGGAAGAGGTAGGAAGGGATGGATGGATGTGGACTTGATATTTAACATAAAAGAAATGATCTTTGATAACTTGTAAATATCTTCTGTTTCGTAATGTCATTGCATTATCCTTTAATTATGCGCTTTCTATTTGAGGAGTATATAGGGCTAGTTTAATTCTGATGCTGCTTCTTTATAAAGCATGGCCTTTGATGCCTCTAAAACTGCAAATCTATTTAGGCTGTGAATCATAGTTTCATCTTGAAATTAATTAATTATCTTCCATTACCAATATTTAGCAGTTGCAAGGTCAATTTTGTTATTGTTGTTGTTGATCTAGTTAGTTATTCCCACCATCATGGTTGTGGCTGTTGTATTGAATAACATGTTTATCAGGTTATATTGGCTACAAATATTGCGGAGTCATCTGTGACAATACCAAAGGTGGCGTTTGTTATTGATTCATGCCGATCTTTACAAGTTTTTTGGGACAGTAATCGGAAAAACGAAGCTGTAGAGCTTGTTTGGGTTTCCAAATCTCAGGTGATGGGGGAATCATACTGGTTTTCTTGTTAATTAGTATTCCTACTATTTTCTTAGCTCCTTTTTTCAAATTGTGCTGTAGGCTGAGCAGCGTAGAGGAAGAACTGGTCGAACTTGTGATGGCCAGGTTTATCGGTTGGTTACAAGATCATTTTTCAGCCAGCTTGAGGATTATGAGTGTCCATCTATACTAAAGTTGTCATTGAGGCAGCAAGTGCTTCAGATCTGTTGTGCTGAATCTAGAGCTATTAATGATCCCAAGGGTATGGTAATATGATCTCATTTTGCTGTAAATTCTGGACCACCTGTAAATTTTCAAGGAAAGTCCACAATTCCTCTTCATTTTATTTACATATGATCACTTAAGATAGAGGCCCAATATAGAACGGTTGAAGTGTTGAATTTCCTTTATGTCCTGTTGTATTACCGTAGAGGTATGCCGCTAGTGGTGGGTGGGTGGAATCCAACCCAAGTTAAAATGGCCTTATCTAGTAGAAAAAGCTCACATTGGAGTTGGTAAATGTTGGTATGCGCTTGGGCTTGAAACTCCTGCTCAACATATATATATATATATATTTATTTATTTATATTTGGAGATGAGCAAAAACCTTTGGCATCAAGATGCCCTCTAGATATATTCTTGCATGAGTTATCATGTATTACTTACAAAAGATAAGAAAATTGTGTAATATAATTATCTATGTCACGTTATGTAGGAAGTACAAATAGTTATACTATTGATTTGATTGAGTTGCCCTTTTAATTATTTTGACTTTTTCTCACCAATTTTTCCATCTAGAGTTGTAGTAACTACAAGCATTTTTAGAAAGAAGGATTGACCTATAAAACATTTCCACATTCCCCACACTAGTATATTTATCACTTAGCAGAACACCACCTATATCTAACATGACTAGCATGTCATTTGTTTTGAATGTATAGCATGATAGCAGCATCAAGAAAGACAACAGACATGAATTAGGCTTACCAAACCTACACTACCTGCTCAACACTCTTTGACCAGGTTTTTTGAGATTTGAGATTTTTGGTGTGGCTGGGTATTGTCAACCTTACTACCTTAGGGTTGAGTTTGGCCAGCCTTTTTGCCCAAAGGGAAGTCCAAATGATCATTATGTTATTATTTGCATCTGCCAACCTTTTTATCCCTTAAAAATGCATTAATTTATCATGTTAATTAAAATAATATTGTGTTCTCTTTATCTGATGCTATGATAGTTTTTTCTTTGATAGTAGACTTTATGATTGTTAAGTGGTTAGTTTTTCTCAATTTTGTGCAAGTGATACTGGATTTTAAGATCAAGGTATAATTAAAGCTTGAAACATAGAAATTTTGTGGTACAAATTCACTAGTTTAGGAGATATAGGGAGTCACAACAATATTTGCTATGAAATAATTACTACATGGAGGATTCTACTTTGAGGATTGAATATGGTTTAAGCTGTTGGAACTTTTTTGCAGCCTTATTGCAGAAGGCTCTGGATCCACCAGATCCTGAAGTTGTTCAGGATTCACTGAACTTGCTTGTTCACATGCATGCATTGGAGAGGACGCCTCTAAGAGGCCGGTATGAGCCTACATTGTATGGACGATTGCTTGCCAGTTTCTCGTTGTCTTTTAATGCTTCTGTGTTGATACTTAAGTTTGGAGTTGTTGGAATGCTGCGTGAAGGCATTCTGCTGGGTGCATTAATGGATACACAGCCCCCACCCATTCGTCGTCCTTTCGGAGAGGAACATTTGGTATTTTTATCCATCAAGTGAATGAACTTTGCAGTTTTGAAATTCCTTGATTGCTAGAACAATTGCTGTATCTGATATTCTGATTTGATTGTTGTTCCCCAGTTTACTGAGTACATCAACTGCTACTTTAGTGGAGATAGCAATGATGATGTCCAAATTGGGCGAAAGGAGGTGGTACTCATGGCAAACCTATGTGCATTTCAGTTTTGGCAACGTGTATTCAAGGTAAAGTGGTATGATTTTAATTGGAATTTGGACTTTTTAATAGAATTTGAATGCATGATTTACACATTTTGCCTTTCTATGAAGGATAAGCACCGTCTTGAAAATTTGAAGCATCTTCGGAAGTTTGATGAGATAAAAGATACAACATTACTGCTGCCAAAGATTGAGGAAGAATGGTGCTCTTTCCATAATCTTTTGCAGTCATCATTACATCATGTCTCAGAAATATGTATGAATCTATGCCATTACAGCACTCTTTTTTTAAAAAAATAATATTGTGCAGTCATAACTACAGTGTATCTATGACTTAAGTATAATCTTAAACATAAATTTAATAGCACCCTTTTTTAATAGAAAAAAAATAGTTTGAGCTCCTTTTCAAGTTTGAGTCTTTCTTTTCAGATGAGGATGTGTTAAGTTCAGTGCATCGTTTTCGGCCCAAATTTCTGGCTACATCCAATGGGCTGCCATCCTACTATGATCCTTATGAATTTGAACATACTTGCCTTCTCCAATGTCAGCCAGATGGAGATACAGATGCACTTGATGATGAGCATCTTGAGCCATCTAGTGAAATAAGGAAATGTGTTGCTGAACCATTTGTTGCTTCCAATAATTTTCAGACCAATGATGTGGTTAAAAATTTGGCAACTACTATCAAAGAGGTATCTTCTTTTGACTCTCTTTTGTGCACTATTCTTGACATAAAAACTGATCTTTCGTTTACCTGTCATGTTTAACAGATAAGGGTTCTGTGCACAGAAGACAGATCTGGTAACCAGCATATAAATGCTGACGATAATGGTTCTCATGTCAATGGGGAGGAGCCTCTATGTGTATATTTTATGAAAGGATTCTGCAACAGGGGCAGTCAATGCTTGTTTTCTCATTCACTTGGAGCGAAGAGACCCATATGCAAATTCTTCTTTTCATTCCAGGTATCTCACATTTGCGGCTTCAATAATTGAAAATGGTGTATGAAGTGTTTATATGGCCTCAATTGGCCCATGCTAATTATTTTAGGGTCTGGTCCCTTAGGGCATTTGTTAATTGATGATTTTAAGAAAGTTTTAATATCACTTTTATTAAAAATATAAAAAAGTTGTTAAATAAATCAATTACTTTTCTCTTTTTGCATAAAAAGTTTCTAAAAATACTTTCTAAACCAATACCCTTAGGGCATCCATTAACTTTTCCCATTATTTAAAGTACAAATAGTTGCAATGCTTAACTGCAAATGAAGTAATCAATAGTCATCAATTAAAGATCATCAAAAACTGCCATTCAGACTTGTTGGACCTGCTGTTTGAAAACATACTAATAGTGAAGCATGTTATAGTCCTTGGATATACAAACTGACCAAAGCATCCTTAGTAGAAGCTGTGGATTTTTTCTCATGCCTAATCTGGTAGGGAAAAGAAAATAAATTCCTCCATCCCACTACGTGGTGGTTGATAAAACCATACATGTGTACTCTTAGTCACAAGATCTATTCAACGAGTCTTGTTTAAATGATACACGTGGATGGTTTGGAGGAAAGCTGTCCATCTGGCAGTGGGGCACCTGTCTGGAAACACTCTTTTCTGTGGAATAAGAATTCTTTTTTAGAAAAATCTTTATAAATGTCCCATTTCTTTTTAGTATGATGCTCTGCTTTATTGTAATTTGTATTTCATTGTTGACAGGGCTGTCGAAATGGAGATTCATGTCACTTTTCTCATGATCTGGGTCCATCACCCTCACCATCACCATCACCATCACCATCACCATCATCTTCTAGCGCAGCTTTGTGCCTGCCAGAAGATAGTGATGCAAATGCTGCTTCCCTTCAACGTTTTTTCCCTACATCTTCAGATGGATGCATTCTTCTATTGGATGACACAGATTTACGTTTCTCCACAAATCTTGCTCGCTACTATGATCCATCCAAGATAGTCTCAACAACATGTTTGTCTGATACATACATCTGTGATCCATCCTTGACAGGTGTCCGAATTTTTTGGGGCCTTTATCACCCATACCATACCATCCTTGCCATAGGGGAGAATCCAATCCCATGGGATGAAGTGAAGTGTGTGCTATGGTTTCCTAACTTAGAAAGTTATAGTGAAAATTTGGATAGGCAAAAACTTCTCTTGCAGAATTTCTTTGAATATCTATCCATTCGGATATTGGCTGGTGCCTTGTATGAAGTGCAAGTTATTCTTACCATGAACAATATCCGATTTTCACAACTACAGGTAATAATTGATGCTATAAATCATTCATGTTTTGCCCTCTCCACTGCCTGCTTTGCTACTGAGTATTCTCAAGAGGGGGTAGAAACTGGGAATAATTAGATTGATGACCCTCTTGTCTTGTATTAGCAATGTTGTTCTACCTGGAACTTGTGTGCATTTAATGCACTTCTAAATTCTTTTAATAGCACATTGGTGGATACTGGATAACTGTTATGATGAAGTTCTTGGACATAAAATAATGATGCTGCATCCTGTATCACTTTAATGGTTGTGATGATGATGTGGCAAAGCATTTGATTATTGTGTTTTCAGGTTGAAAAGTTGGGCAGAGATTTCTTCTTCTTCCTTACTGAGTCATTTCCATTTGACGTAACAAGCTTTGGGGAGTTAACAGACTCAATCACCACAAAGAAGCCAATGTTGGTATCGCGGGCCATCTCATATGTTTTTGATCTGCACCCACCTACTGACATCCAGTTTGGTGATTATGCAACTACACTGCAGAAGCGTCTGCTAGATATCCAGAGCAACCTTTAGAGGATTTCCTGTGGGCCTCTACAGAAACTCATTGTGTAAAACAAGGAATTAGATTTTATTGGTTGTAAAGTTATTTGCTTTTGGCATTGTATAGTTATAGCAGGATAAGCGCATTGTAAGATTTTTGGGGCAGTTGAGAAGATCTATCTATTCCTATTTATGCTGCTTCTGAAGGAAATGATGTTACATTGAAATTGCCCCTATGTTATTTTATGGAAAACAGGTCTCGATTTTTCATACGAATTTCTGAAGCCATCTAAATATGTATTTTCATTTTTGCTGCTAGCACATATAGGAATGTTTATAACCTTTGGAATTGTTGTACCTGCCTAATCTTGTATTAAAATATTATCATGGTGACTGGTGCGTTTAGCACTTTATTGTCTTGTCTTGGCTTGGCTTATGATTCCAGTTTGCTCAGCTCGCCTGCTTGACCTTGCTAAGCCTGCTTACATTTTTTATTTGCTAGTTCGTGTTTTCTCGGGTGATCAAGCATTTGAGACTGGACAGTGGACGATACTTTACACCTACTACTAATGCTTTCGGTTCTTTTTTTCTTTTTTGGCTGAATCTATTACTAATGCTTGCTACTGATTTTATCCCTGAAATTACACCTTACACCCAAATTCTTAGAAAAATGATGCATCATTGTCTTTTTTAGTGAGATAGGGAAAATAGTTGATTTATTATAAGTTTATGAGTATACCGATCAATCATTTTATTAAATTAAAGTTGTTTGGGAAGCGCACGGCTTTTAAAGAAGACTAGAGTGCATGGAATCACCTCTCTCAAAAATCCCAAAGGGTTACACGTGTCCAAGTCAAAACACAAAAACATCGTTCACATACTCACGAGCTTGCTTTAGGAAATCTAATATTAGCTCCCACCCAAGCAAAGTCAACTTCAACTAGTTTTCAACTCCCAACTAAATTCCAATTTCCAACTGTCTCTTTTCTTTCTCTGTCAACAAGCGAGAAAATGTGAAAAAAATCACAGAAACTAGAACTCGATCATCGTAAAAAAAAAAAAAAAAAATGTCACGCAAAGCCCTAGATTCTCGGCACTCCATAGACTCTTGTACACTTCGTCTTCACACATGGAGACCTTTCCGTACTACTACTTCAACTACTACTACTACAACACCACCCAAAACCCTAGACCCCTCCGACTCAAACCCCTACTCCTACTCTTACAATGGGGCCCACACTAACACCAAGCGTCCCTGCCTCGCCGACCGTGCCACCACCACAACCAAAACGCCGCCGTTTCCAATCGACGCTGCTATCGACATGTCAAAGCTCAGCTTAATCGACGACGACAACGCCAACAAGAAGAACCGGATCTACAACTGCGGGAGCTTTAGCTTGATCGCCAGAAAACGACGACGTCGCGGGTCCAGATCGGTCTCGGGTCGGAGCAGTGACCGGAGCGGGACGCGTCGCTGCTGCTCCGTCGGGGCGTCGGCCGCGTACGGCACGTGCTCGGATCTTCCCGTGACGGACTCGAGCGGAGAGCTGTTTGTGAATGGGGATTCCAATTGGGGTTCGGATGTGAGCGAAGCGAGGAACTCGAGGAAAGAGAGAGATGGAGGAGGAGGAGGAGGAAGTGGTGTTAGTGGGAATGGAGATAAAGAGAATTTGGGACTCGGGTTTGGGCTAATTGGGGGGTTTGATGCTCAGGGAAACGAATCCGGTTACGGTAGTGAACCCGGGTATCGCGGCGATGCGGAGTTCGGGTATGGAGATGAGTTTGATGAGGAGGAGGATGATCCAAGATTGTTGTTTTGGGGTGACCGATTTGGAGGAGGTACAGTTTTTTACAATTTCACTTTTTCTTTTCTTTAATTTCATAAGAGGAGTTAGAAACTTAGAATTAGATTCTTGGGAGGTTAGTTTAGTTGCTGGAATTACAGTGTTGTTGGTTTTTCATAGCTTGTTCAAGTTCAGATAACTGAGCATTTTTTAGTGTAAGTGATAAGTATGGATGGGGAATTTGGTATGATTTGTGAACTTTATATCATTAGAAAGTGTAATTTGGGAGGATCTTACTCATTTTTGGAACTTGGGGCATATTCACATTTGTGGGCTATGGCTCTGTGTCTTGTGGTTTGAGGGACGTGAAACAAAGTTGGAATGTAATGGGTGGTGAATTATGAAGAGAAAGTCTGTGGTCAAAGAAAAATGCAGCAAATTTTATAGTTTTGACTGATAATTATCCTGGAAAATTTAAGTCTTCCTCTCTAGTTGTTTGAAGATCCAAGTTGCTGTTTTTATGCTCCGTTTGGTTTGAAGATTGATTTGGCTTCAGGCCTGTTATATTGTGTGTGTCAAAAAGGATCTTGTTCCACCTTTCAATTTGTTTCATGCAGCTGCCTGGAACAGTTAGGATTAGGCTTCAATGCCAAAGGGTATGAATAACACGATTCACCTTTTATTATGCATCACAACAAGTATAGACTCTCTCTTTTCTTAGTGGTTTAGGCATTGTGGCAGCCATGGGTTCTTTGTGTTTTGGAAAGTTGTGAAATAATCTTATCTTTGGTTTGGGTGTTTTGGAAGAGTGGTGTGTCTAAGGAAGCTGCTGCTGGTTTGTGGAACTTCTCTTCTCTTAAAATATGGTTTTATCTTTGGTTTGGGTGTTTTTGAAGGGGAGTATAGTGGATTGATTAGCATATACTGCTCAAATATTCAGATATTTGAGTCATTGTAGATTCACCTTTCTGAATTGTTTAGTATTATGTGTGTAGATGTAGCAGATCTAGTTGTACATGTATTAAGGCTCTACACAAGTTTGTCATGGAAGTTTGATTGGAAGTCGGGTCTAGAGGTCTTACGCTTAGTTTGGCAGAAATTGAGGGAACAGAAGAAAGATCCATTTTTTTGGATGTTAAGGGAAGTAGTGTTAGCAACAATGGTAGATGTTGTGGTGGTGGTGCTGTTATATGGTTTGATATAATTTGTGGTGTGGAAGAGTGGGAAATGGTTAAAGTTGTCTTTATTGGAAAACCAATGAGAATCAACATAACCGTCAAAAATGACCATTTGACCTGTGTGGTCTTTGATAAACAAAACTCACTTTTGATAGTGTTATGGTTGCCAAAGAATACATGGTAGGAGACTTGGGAGACAACATGGGGTAAGGATTAAGAGCACTGGATAACTTAAAGCTAACATTGGAGCTATTAGACTTGGTACTAGTTGTTGGATGCCTTCCACCTGTGTCTAGTGCTAGTTTTGGTCTGTTCTAATAAATTTATTTCATTATTGATATTGACTCTTGCTCTATCACTCATTTTGTTGCCATTTTGGGTGCTAATATTTGTAATCTTGTTATTGTCACTTTGTGAATTGCTATAGTTTAACAATACTACAAGTCTACAACCTTATTTTTTTGAGTTACATGATGATTTAAATGAGATTTGAAAATGAAAAATTACTATTAAATTTTCTGTAAATGGGGAATATTGCACAGGGGCGTGAATTTTTGTGTCTTAACATTTCATTGTTCTCTATTATTTATTTATGCCAGGCTTCTTTGAGAAGCTGACATTTTGTTGTTCAAGCATTTGCTTCATTTGATTCAGCTTGAGAGACTGATGTGCCTTTTTCTTGCACCAGAGCCAGATTCTAAAATGGAGGTGGCTGGAGAGAACTCATTCTCAGATCAAAAAACCCATTATAGATGCCGGCGTAAGAAACATGATTGCAGAATGGTTTATTCACTGAGGTAAAAGACTCTGTCCATGAAAAATGACGAATTCCTTTGTTTCATCCATTTGGCTTCCCATCGATGAGGTTGTTGGCTCCCAGAGTGCAACTAGTTCTTCACAAAACATTATAATGATTTCAGCTTGTTGGTTGGTTACACATTCCCCCATTTGTGAGATCATCTATGCCAGCATAATATCATGCGGCACTCTATTGGCTTGTGGTTGAAGGGATTCAAAGATGTGGATGTGCATTACATTTTAGCGCATTATCACATTATCATAAGATAATGTTGTAATATTTACAGGTGATTAACTCATCTACTTTTGTTATCATAAGATAATTGTGCATTATGTGCTAGAACTCCGGAACTCTTTATCTACGTTGGTTGTGATGATTGAGTTCTTGTGAAGGTTGTCAACAAACTGTGGGCTTTGCTGGGTTTACTATTTTTAAATAGGACATAACTATTTTTAATTTTTCTATAAACAGTTATATCCGCTTATTACATGCTTCTTTTTCCCCATCTCATTTTAAGATAAATTGTTTTGGTGGAAGATGCACTGGAATAAGGTGCATTGAGCTCTAAATCAATTTAAGAATAAATTGCTTTGGTGAAAGTCTTGAGTTTATTACAGCAGGAATCATAACCTGCCACGCATTTTTTATTTAAATGACCAGAGTTTAAAATGGTGGAGCATAATATGAAACACCCTTGATGGAACCAAGGAACCAAGGATATCTATTTCTCATACCATTACTATTGCTTTGTGTTATAACACTTTGATTATTGAGTACAGAAACTTACTGGGCGCGAATGTGTTGAAATTCAATCAAATTTACCAAGAAGCAAACCGGCACAACTTTGCCTCTCGGGGTGATCAACTTATGCAATATTTTTGTATTTTTGCACAATCCACTTTATGTATTATATAACCTGTTATGTGACATCCTTAACTTTGCTTCTTTTCATCTTGTGTAATCTTTTGTACTTCATTTGTTTGTACTAATATACTAATTCCTTTTTAGGGCAAGAAGGAAAGAAATAAAGAAATGATTTGGTGAAAGATCAGAAGTTTTTAAAAGCTTGTTTAGTTTAGACATTTGCGAGCTATTGGAATCATATCCCGCATTCTTGCTGAATGAAGATCCCTAAAATTCAGGAAAAAAATAAATAAAAATTAAGAGCCCTCAAAGGTGGCTGGATAGCTTCATATCCAGCATTCTTGCTGAATTAAAATCCCCTAAATTTAGAAAATAAATAAATAAATAAAATAAAGAGCCCTCTGTCGAGGACGTTTTGCGACAAGGGCCGAGATCGCATAAATCAGCCCAAAACTCCCCTTGGGTTCGTTAAATTCGTCAGTTATTTGGAGAGCCAAGCCCAAAATTCACGATGTGAGGTACACAAAGGCTAATGGTGCTTTATGGAAAGAGAAAACAACAGAAAAATGAAAACACAAGAAAGTGCAGAAACTATATATTTCATGAGTCAGAAATTTCAGCCCGCAGTAGGTTACACATTCCCCCATTTGTGAGATCATCTATGCCAGCATACTGTCATGCGGCACTCTATTGGCTTGTGGTTGAAGGGATTCAAAGATGTGGATGTGCATTACATTTTAGCGCATCATCACATTATCATAAGATAATGTTGTAATATTTACAGGTGATTAACTCATCTACTTTTGTTATCATAAGATAATTGTGCATTATGTGCTAGAACTCCGGAACTCTTTATCTACGTTGGTTGTGATGATTGAGTTCTTGTGAAGGTTGTCAACAAACTGTGGGCTTTGCTGGGTTTACTATTTTTAAATAGGACAGAACTATTTTTAATTTTTCTATAAACAGTTATATCCGCTTATTACATGCTTCTTTTTCCCCATCTCATTTTAAGATAAATTGTTTTGGTGGAAGATGCACTGGAATAAGGTGCATTGAGCTCTAAATCAATTTAAGAATAAATTGCTTTGGTGAAAGTCTTGAGTTTATTACAGCACGAATCATAACCTGCCACGCATTTTTTATTTAAATGACCAAAGTTTAAAATGGTGGAGCATAATATGAAACACCCTTGATGGAACCAAGGAACCAAGGATATCTATTTCTCATACCATTACTATTGCTTTGTGTTATAACACTTTGATTATTGAGTACAGAAACTTACTGGGCGCGAATGTGTTGAAATTCAATCAAATTTACCAAGAAGCAAACCGGCACAACTTTGCCTCTCGGGGTGATCAACTTATGCAATATTTTTGTATTTTTGCACAATCCACTTTATGTATTATATAACCTGTTATGTGACATCCTTAACTTTGCTTCTTTTCATCTTGTGTAATCTTTTGTACTTCATTTGTTTGTACTAATATACTAATTCCTTTTTAGGGCAAGAAGGAAAGAAATAAAGAAATGATTTGGTGAAAGATCAGAAGTTTTTAAAAGCTTGTTTAGTTTAGACATTTGCGAGCTATTGGAATCATATCCCGCATTCTTGCTGAATGAAGATCCCTAAAATTCAGGAAAAAAATAAATAAAAATTAAGAGCCCTCAAAGGTGGCTGGATAGCTTCATATCCAGCATTCTTGCTGAATTAAAATCCCCTAAATTTAGAAAATAAATAAATAAATAAAATAAAGAGCCCTCTGTCGAGGACGTTTTGCGACAAGGGCCGAGATCGCATAAATCAGCCCAAAACTCCCCTTGGGTTCGTTAAATTCGTCAGTTATTTGGAGAGCCAAGCCCAAAATTCACGATGTGAGGTACACAAAGGCTAATGGTGCTTTATGGAAAGAGAAAACAACAGAAAAATGAAAACACAAGAAAGTGCAGAAACTATATATTTCATGAGTCAGAAATTTCAGCCCGCAGTTACACAGGGGAGGAAATCGAAGGAGGTCCCGAGCAAGAGAGGGAGAGTTCCCCTATATCAATATTTTCACCCCCAGGCCTTCAAATCGTCCCATACACTAGGTAGCTAACTGGGCTTTTTGTGTCAAAGTTTTGGGTTTTTTGTAGGGAAAAACGTTGCCCCTCTTGTGGGTTGGTGATACATATTTATATCAAACTCTAGGGGATGCTTGTGACCAGTTTTTAGGTTGGAGGAAGCCCTTGGACCTTTCAGATGCTATTTCTATGACTTGGTGCATTATGTTTTATGCTTAGGGAAAGGTTTTGGTTGCTTTTTGCATGATTTTGGAAACAAAGTTATTTCCTCTTTACAGCTGTTGTCTCTGGTCTTTGTAGGCCTTGAAGACCACATTTGGGTGGCTGAGTGGGCTAGGCTACTCAGCTTTTTCTTAGAGTCAGCTGTCTTGGTGTGGGAAAATGGAGTTAAGCTGAAAATAAAGGGCACAGTCACACAAAGCATGGAGTAAAGTCTGGGGTGGAAATTTCTGACATTGGACCTACTTCATGGGCCCTAGATGCCCCCAGCGTTCTTGGCCCACTTCGCGGCACGTACAGGTCGGGCCTATGTAAAAAGGTCCAATGGGAACTAACCCACACCCACCAAAACCATTCCTACTCAATTCTCCAACCATTCGTATGGGCTCGGGCCATGCTTAAAAGAATAAAATAAAATATAATACATAAATTGAGCTCACAAAGAAGTCGGGCTTAGTTGAATCGGGCTTGTACGAAATGTGTCACGAAAACGGGTATCAATACCCTCAAAGATGGCTTGGTGCTAACTGCTAACGACCTAGGCCTTTAAAAAAAAAAAAAAAAAATTATAGATACAACAAAATTTTAATTTATTGTGTTTATATCATGATGATTACTTGAGTTAATTAAAACCTAAGGTCTTTCTCAAAAAAAAATTAAAACCTAAGGCATGAGTATTATTTCGCTTGCTTTAAAGTGAGTTGGACTTACTATTATATTTATGATATGAAGGAATAGTATGGAAAAAAAAATCTCTAGGCCACCTAGGAAAATAAAATAGGAAACGTGGATGTATGCTTTTTTTTTCCCTCTTGCCTGGGCATAGAAAAACGACGTAGCATTATAGCCAGCGAAAAAACGTAAACGACGCCGTTTTCGTTAATCCCCGTCCAATTCCAATCCAACGTTGAAAAGGGAAAAGGGTTGGGTAGGGCGGTCCAGAGAGAGAAAGAGGAGAGAAGAGATGGCGGTGAGAGCAGAAGCATTGAACGCGTACAGAGCGTTGCTAAGAGCGACTCGGAAAACGTTCGCTGGCGACTCACTGATGCTGACCGAGTCGGCCTCCGAGGTACGTAAAAAATTCGAAGATAATAGGCACGTGACCTCCGAGCCCGAGATCCGTAAGCTCCTCGACGATGCACGTGAGGCCTCCCATTTCATCACCACCATGATTGTCCAAGCCAAGCTCAACTCTAGCGGTGGTTACGGTAACCCTTCTCTCTCTCTCTCTCTCTCTCGATTTTTCTATTTATAACTTCTAATCAATATGGGTTTATTTTAATTGTATTTTTCGTGTCTTGCTCTTGCATTTCTTGTGTTTGTGAAATTGTTTCTGTGAGACTTTGACATTTTTTTCCTTTTCATTTAGCGTGAAATGCACTTTCTTTTTTAATTATTTGATCAAATTTCAATTACAAGACAATTACTTTCTCCTTAACTATGTTGTACTTGTACCTGCAATGTCCCCTAAACTACAAAACTAAGCAATGTCCCATAATAAGTATTGGTAATAAGCAATTTGCCGCCTTTATGAATGTTGTATTTTAACATAAATTTCAAATTTCAGTTTGCCAAGTTTTCAAAAAATTTGAATTTTCCTTTACTTGATGGAAATTCAAATGGTAGAAGACAAAATGCTTAGTACCAATTGCCGAAGGGGGGGTATATTGCTCAGTTTTGAAGTTTAGGGGACATTGTTACTGAATTATTGTTAAGGAATTTATGGCTTTATCACAATTTTCAGAGATGAAATATATTGCTGCTAACTCATGGAAATGATGCTAGTTATCACTTATTCTCAACGTGTAGACTCCTTAAAAAAATAATGTGTAATATGTTGTATAAATTCACATGTGTTTGTACATATTTCATGGTTGTTATAGTTAAAGCATTTGTGGAAGTTGAACTCATAGAGTTGAGGTTACTAGTTCAAATCTCATTGTTCCCCTCCCCTTGGGGTATAAGTTTTGAGGCCCCAGAAGTTTCTTATTACAGAAAAAGAAGCAAAAACTAGCCCCCTAAATGACCAAGTAAACAAACAGAATAACCTTATGTTCTACTTATGATGCTTAATATTATTTCTTTTGCCTCATTTGGGGTTTTGTTCTGGGGGTATTATCTCTTTATTTATGTTTATAGGATGTGATGCTATACCACATGGCGTCGTGTGTCAGTTTATTCTTCTGCACTGCTTAGCTTTGATCATCACTCTTTCATGTCTAGGGAATTTTTTTTTTTTTTATAAAATTTTTTTAATTTTTTTTTAAAATTTTATTTTGGTGATTGGTTATCTCCCATAAACATGTCTAGGGAAGGTTTTTTTTTTTTTTTTTTTTAAATTTTTTTAAAATTTTTATTTTGGTGATTGGTTATCTCCCATAAACTTATTTTCTGTTAAAACATTGTGAAATGTGGTTGTGTTGACTAATGTTGTACTTTATATAGTTAAAATGTTTTGGGCTTTTTTCCCCCTCTAACTGTCATCATTTTGGTGTTTGGTTCCTTCTGATTACAAAAATGTGGTAGCTTAAATTCTGTATCTGTTAAACAAAAAATTTGTTGCTCATACACAATTATATAAGATTGTGACCTTATATTTTACATTCCGATACTGATTGTTGCAGTAGTGAAGCCAGATAAAGAGCATGCAGGAGCGACACTCGAGGTTCCTTCTGAAGAGATTCTTAAGAGTTAAGCCATCTAAAGAATAGTATCAATGTTTTTGAACATCATTTGCCTCAGATCGGAGCTGCTTATTTGATTACTATCTTCCCCTGTAGCATTCACCAATAGTGTTCTTGATGGACTCTGTCAAAGATTTTCAGTTTTGCTGTTTGTTCAAGACTTCACTTAATAATTTTTCTCTGAGCTCCCTTGGGTTGTTGCCGAAAAGCTTGTTGAAACATTACTCCTTAAGATCATGTTGCATCATATGAAAAGTGTTTATGCCTGGAATTATAGATAGTGATTACATTCTTCTACAAAAGTTACTATAACTTCAAAGCAGTTTACTAGTTTTAGATTTTAGAAATGGTCGTTGAATGTATGCAACACTCATTCTTCAACCAAACGGAGCGTGCCTTTACTGCATAATGCAGGGATAAGGAGAAGGCTGTGTTATGAGTGCTGTTCCCAATATATTCTAAATGGACATATAGAACACAAAAAGGTAATTCAGACCAAAAGATTTTTTTATTGAACCCAATTAATGTTTTTTTTTTTTCCTCATTTAAAACAAACAAGAACATTATATTTAAAGATTGTGGGCAACACCGCAACAGTGCCACCCAAATCTTTAATAAGGAGATCTCTCTCTCTCTCCAGTGAGAACCTTGTAGTGTTTTCCTGTTGATGTCAATACAAGATTTCCTTTGATGGATGAGCAGGTGAGGCATCAGATATCAAAAAGAGTGCTACCCGCTTCAGTTTCCAACTTGGCCAGTAGCTAGTCTTCCTCATCATCTTCCAGATCTTCAATATTTTCCTGGTCTTCATTCATGTCTTCCTCGTCTTCATCTGTGTCTTTCTGTTTTTTAGTATCTTCCTTTTCCAGCTTTTTCTTGCCATCACCATTTCCTGAAAATAACAGGGGGAGGATAAATAAGTTCGTGAAAGAAGTTCAATAGTGATCTGTCAATTCCTGCAAAGAGCAGGGATCATGAATAACAAATAAAGGAAGAGTGATTTATGAAAGAAAAAGTACCAAAACAATAATACTGAAGGTGTAACAAGAGAGGGATGATATATAGTAAAAGAGATATAACAAAATAAATAAAGGAAACAGAGTAACACCAGAAAGATGAAAAGACCAAATATCCAATAAAGATCAGAAGGTGCCAATTGTCACAAACACTGGCTGATATTATAGGAAGACAGTTTAAAAGGGAAGAATATATGTGAATTGGAGAAGAGACGGGACTCCATAACTGGAAAGTAGGAAATGCACTTAAAGAGAAAATTAAGTTTCAGGATCCTAGAGCATGGATCAATGGATGTAATGAAAGATTGGTTATACAATATAGAAGGCAGTATGAATCACAGAATGTCCGAATGGTCGATTGAAGGCAGGTTACATCCAAGTTAAAGAAGATTAACCAACATCATCATTAAAAAACTTGAGCAGAATTGTGATTTTTATCGTTTCAACATGGCTCAGAGCTAAGAAACTGTAATACGCAAATTTCTAATGGGAGCATACAGAGCAATATATATATATATATATATACAGGCCATATTAAAAATGTGCTTAGAAAATGGACCAAGGCTCTGAAGCAGTCACTTCTGGTTAGAGGATATAATCTAAATTGTTTATGGAGGTCTTGAGGAAAGCAGTTTTGTGTGCATAAAGAATGAGAAGAAATCACGTGTGTAGAGGATGTTTGGAGGAATGGCCAGAGTAGATCATCATAGACCTGCAAAAAGACATCTTATGGCACCCTTGTAGTCAATCATCCAGAATATCCTTAGTTGATAACTTCAAAGTTAAGAGACGCTGTATTCTCAATATGTTAACCGGTTTCTTACAACCAAATATAATCTCATTGCTAGAGGAAAAACGAAGTAACATGTTATATGAGAGAAATATACCATATTCGCTGAAGATGACTCCACCAGAACATAATCCTTCCTCAATCTTGATGAGTTGAAGAGTCATTCTGGGTCCAATCTCTTGAAGCTTGACAGCACTTTTTGTCGAGGCCTTGTTAATTCTTCCAAGATCACTAGCCAAAGTCACAGTTGCTGCTTCATCGTCTGCTTCACTTTCTGATCCATACCCAGCCCTTTAAAATCACAAGGAAAATAAATATAAAACCAAAAAAAAAAAAATGACCAAGATGAATCAATCCAAATGTACACATGACGTTTTCCTTCTCAATTTGTACTTGGTTATGACTCTCTCTCTCTGACTAGTAAGTTATAGACACTCTCTTGTGGGAGGAGGAAGTGTCATTTGAGACAGAGCTCATTGACATAGTTGGTCATTAATAACGAGTTTCTTATTTTCACTGCCAACTTATGAACAATTTATATATATATATATATATAACAAATAAATAAAAATAAAAACCAAGGAAATAAGTTATCCAAACATACTCTTAATGCACAACCAGCAGACCACAATAAAACTTAAAAGACGACAAGTTGTAGTATAAATTCTCATTTTAAATTCTTAATGCTAACATAATTTGCTTGACTTCAAGGATATAAGTTAGTGAGAAAGAACCCTTACTTTGTGACAAAGTCACTCACATCTTGAAGATTTCTTAAATCAGGAACTTGATGGTTCTGCACAATTTTTCTAATTCTACGGGAGACACCCACAGGCTGTAATCTTATGGAATAATGCCGAAAATCAATAAGCTTTGTATCTTTGTTGTAATTAAGCAATACAATTCTCTGGCAAGAGGAAAGTTTGACCTGAAAATGCACACATTAAACAACATTAAGAGGGGATATAGGATCATAAGTATTCATGGCACTGGCAGCAACCTGAAATTTGTTTAAACACTCACTGTGTTTATATCAATGGCAGGAAAGATATTCTGAAACATTATGGTAGTGAGCTTTAAATGTTGATCACCAGACCCAAAACCAGAAAGAACAATCTGCCAATGATATGCTCAGAGATTAACAAGGGAAGAAGTTAAACAAACAAGAGTAAAATTTCACCATATGTTTAAGTTAAATTATGCAACTGTGTAGCTGTAGTCCTTTCCTCTTTTGAGATGAATATAAATTAACTTTTTTTTTTTTTTGATGAGTAGATGAATATAAATTAACTGACATTAGCTTATAGAAGATAGGTGTGTAAAGTACATATGGAGGGGCAGGTGCAACCATTCAAGGAGTTACAACTGAGTCCTCCTGCACTGAGATATTATGATTAACTTGTTATGTCTCATGCTAAAGGCTAGTAATGATGCACAAGACTACTGATCATTGGTGACAGAAGAGAGGTGAAAATTGCATGAGAAAGAGATCCATTTTCACATTTTCTTTACCTTTCTCTAACATTTTAGTAAACCAAATAGCCATGACCATTTGTCTGCTTGTGAATTTGAGTGATTTTTTTTTTTTTTTGATAAGTGAGAATATAAAATTACCAGAGGAGGATTTTGGAAAAGATCTTGAGGACATCTAGGACGCAATTGAGATTGTGCAACATCAACTGCCAACGAGTATTCGTTTATTTTAAATGTAAGTGTTGGGCCTTGTGGAGTCCTTCCAACCCTCAGGTAGGGTGCAGTTGCAGTTTTTGACAATATGAGGAAATGTGTTACACCCATAGGCCCAGCAACATTCAAGAAGTCTTTGAGACTATTCCGTTTCTTCTCCTGAAATAATATATATATATATATATATAGCAAAACATTAGGACTGGTATAGATGAATGCAGCACAGAGACTGCTGAGAATTCACTTCCAACTAAAGTTAGCCTATTTCTGTAACTGAACACATCACAGTGGAAATCACATTTATCAAAAAGAATTACAGGGGAAATCACAGTTCGCAAGTATTAAGCTATCCCCGATTAAGTACATGATCTACCTTGCTGAATTGAATTCCTTTTTAAACTCCTCAATACATATTATGATGAAACCGCCATTCATATGCTACAACAACTTCTTTCCAACTCATAGTGCACAAGTCTTTAACAGAAGTGAAGAAATCTTCTCCAAACAAGGATTCTATGATTATGCCAAAAATGTCTGGGCCCCTTTTGTGTAGAATAATTGTTTTACACCCTTAAAATTCATCCTTACATCAGTCAAACTTCCATCGATCTCATATTGCCATAAAAAAGACTTTAGGAGATAAAGACACACGCACAGAAACTAAGCAGATAATAAATAACTTTTACCTTAAGATTGAGAGCAGTATAGGGAAGCATCAACTTTCTCAAGTCCATTTGAAGTTGCCTAAGAGGACCAGGCAACTTCCCTCTAGAAAACACAAAGCTCTTTGGAATCTTATTTCCTGTGATATGATCCACACTAGGTTGATTCTTCTTCACAACCGGCTTCACAAACACCTTCTTCTTCTTCTGTTTAAATCAAACAATAAATCATCCAAATGAAAAACCAAGTAAACAAAACTCCTAAGGGAAATGCCAATACGGGTATTCCTCCACCTAGAATTTACAAGGGGAGGAGGTGACAATTGAGCTAGAGCCCATTGGCTTTGACTTAGCTTCTCATACTACAAAATTTTCTCACCTCCCAATTAAAAACAAATTTACCCACAATTCGTTTCTTTTCCTTTCATTTTCTCAACAACCAAATAGAGTGTATAATAAAAATCAAAACCAAACATAATAAAATTTTTACTTACATTACGAAAACGAGCCATGGCATCCAAGAACCTTGAATTTCACAAATTCAGTCCCAGCTTCAGAGATTTCTGATAGAATTTTAAAAAATAAATAAAACATTTAGCATAATCAAGAACAATTACAAGAGCAAAAGACTAGGATTTTTGAAGACACAGCTAAAGCTGATTCCAGAATTAAAAACAAAGGGTCTGTTTAACTTAGCTGTTTGTAAAGTGTGTATTTAAAAAATAATTATTTTAAAATGTAGGTTTTGAAAAACATGTGAAAAGTGTTGTTAATGTTAATTGAGCGTTTGGATAATATTAGTCTAAAGTTACTGTTTTGGGTACAAATGAGTGAATGACAAAAAAGGAATTAATTATTCTGTTAAGGTTATCTTATCATGCCAAGAACTTGTAGCTCAACTGAAAAACTTTCATCTCTCTAACATTATCCAACTTTTGTTTTTACTGCTATTACTTGCTTCACCAAGATTGCTTCTCAATTTATGTGAAATAAAATATAAAAGGCATACAATCAATGAGAAAAGTTTAACAGTAGGAATAAGTGATAACTACAAATCTTTAACTGTAGGCTAAGCTAGGAAGAAATTAGTGAAGAATTCATGAACAGATAGAAATCATCTATAATAAACAGACCCAAAAATAAGGACCCTATCTCCTGGTTTACTACCTTCCACCTTTATTTTAATCATATATATTAATCCTGATCATATCCAAACTGTTTTCCTCAACCCCCATCTACCTGAAAATTTTCTTAAAATCTTCACAAAACCTTAAAGAAGCAAAACATTCCTCTATCAAAGTATGTCCCTAAATTTTGTTATCAAAAAACATTGTAACAAAGAGAGGCTCTGTTTTCATTTTGTTTTTTCCTTATCAACCTTCTCACAAAATGTTATATTAAAAAAAAAAAAAATTGACTCGAAACAAATCGTATAACACTATAACCCATTACCCACTATGCAAAAGCTCAAATCTAGAGAAAAAATTCAGGGGAAAAGGGTAATGAAGAATGGTTTACCTGAGATTTTATATATAACGCTAGTGGTATTTGGTTCTTCGTGTTCGTGTTCTGTTAGTGTTTAGGGTTTATCGTTTTCCAATACCAATAAGAGGGTTTTAGTGTGACCACCAATTCGACCCGGACCATGCCCAGCCCAATTTTAACCCATAATCTCTAGGGAGACCAGCATTCGCCCAATTTTGGCCCACTACATTAAAAGAGCTTACTGTGCTCCATTTATATATGTATGTTTAAAAATAAAAGAAAAACTATACTCGGAATTGCATTAGAATTTTAGTATTGAGAGATTTCAATAACATGGGTAGGGGGCTAGAGATTTTTGTCCTAATAAAATTATTTGTGTTGAGTTTAAAATAACGTCTTACAACTAATCATTTGAAATCCACGTATTAATAAGATTTAAGTTTATCTATGGATATTATCAACGAGTAATACTAAAGAGGTTTCACAAAATTTCCTTCTCAAAAAAAAAAAAAAAAAAAAGTTTCACCATTTCACAAAATTTTGCATAGCCGTTGATGTTGCAAGTTATTAGTAGATGTAGCATAACTTCCAAATGAGCTTATTATTGACATCATTTTATTAGTACCAATTACATCATGTCATCTCAATCTTCATAAAAACATTTTCTGTTTCTATACTTTTTCTATCACTAATAAATTTTAAAAAAATCACTTTTTTTTAGTACTTTATTAAGTCATATAAACTAAAATTTAAATCCCATTTTTTTCCTTTCTAATGTGTCTTTTCAAATGAATATTGGATGTATGCAATGAAAGCTATTTGTTTACACTTTCTGACTTCTACATAGTATACCTACTTTTTTCAAAAATATCCCAATATAGCACACAATGACACATGATGTGTACAGTATACTCAAATATGACATAATCAAAGCCACCAATTTCTTACCTCCAAGTCACTTTCAAAATAATCAAGAAATTTCTCAATAGATAGTGGATAAGTAACATGTTCTACCAGATGTATCTAGAGACTACATGTTAATCTATGGATTGTAGAAAACTGAAGTGAAGATCATATTTGAAATTTTGTGTAACAGATGGACCAATAAATACTGGGAAAGATAGGTAAGAGTAAAGACAGCAGAAAGCAAGCACCTTGTCAACGCTGATGAAATGCTTCTTTGTTGTATTCATGTGAAGTGTAACCAATTTTCAAGCCAAATCATGTGAATTGTACTGTGGAAGTGAATGGACGGTTTTGATCAACTTTTAAAAGCAAGTCTGCCATGTCTACAAAAAAAGTGGCTGCATTAACCGCGAATACGAACTGATCAGATTAACTAGTAACTACTTCCGGCATACTTTTCGTACTGTCCAATCTAGAAACTGTGCCTTCCGTCTTCACTGCCACCCCAATTATTCACCTTATCAAGTACCTATTTCATTTCATTATCAGTTCTGCCATGGACCGCACATGCCCTACTGTACGGTTACAAATTGCATAGTACATATCATCAACTTTAGATTTATCATGGTTACTTTGTGTAGTCACACTGGACATCCGGTCAGCATCATTGATTCATTATGGGTTCAATAATGGCATATTCCCTCAAGTTTTAACTGTTCAATTGGTAAAATTTCTTGTCGGATTTGAATTTTCTTTCACACCAAAAGAAACTCGTAAGCATTTTAGTGCGATGGTAAAGAGTCATCATAAGTTCAAAATGATTTCGTACCTAATAAAAAAATAATAATGACATGTTTTCAAGATGTTGCTATGATATTTGTTAGTATATTATCCCATACTTGTGGTCTTAGAATTAAGATGCAGTTTACTCTTATATGAAAGAAGGCACTGAATAGACCTTATCTTGAATTCGTGAGAGATACTCACCTGCCCAGTCACAACCTATTTCAGCCTCGCTATCTCTTTATTTATGGAACTCACCAGCCTCTTGCCTAAAAATCAAACTCCTGCAAAAAGATCTTGCCCTTTCCAAGTCAGCCAAAAGCCCTTTTTTTTATTATAAATCAAACATCAAAAGCTCTATGATTTTACAGTTCATGGGAATCAATTCAGTATCATTGAAAAGCGTGACTCTTTATTCTCTCTCTTCTTCTATTTCATACATGGACTCTTTGTTGTAGTACTAGTATTTACCTAGTGATAAAATAGTTTCTACTTCAATTGCTATCACTTTCTCCATCTAACTTCTCTTGAATGAGAATGGCTTGTATTCATTCATTTATGACATTCATGTTTGTTGCATTGCTGACGAATTCAGGCCAATTGGCATATGGAAATGGAAGCAGTTATGTTCAAGAAGCCTGCAAAGTGACTAGGTACCCTGACATGTGTGTTCACTCACTAGCATCATTTTCAAACACTGCTAAGAGAAGCCCCAGCAAGTGGGCACGGGCAGGAGTATCAGTGACAATAGGTGAGGTAAAGGAAGTTGCTCAAAACTTGAAAAAATTGAAGAAATATCGGCTTATGAAGGGAAAGAACAGAATTGCCCTTTCAGATTGCATTGAATGTATTCAGGATGCACTTGATGAGCTTCATAAATCACTCGATGTGCTCAGAAGGCTTAGTAAAAGCACATTCAATGAACAAATGAGTGACATGAAAGAAGGCACTGAATAGACCTTATCTTGAATTCGTGAGAGATACTCACCTGCCCAGTCACAACCTATTTCAGCCTCGCTATCTCTTTATTTATGGAACTCACCAGCCTCTTGCCTAAAAATCAAACTCCTGCAAAAAGATCTTGCCCTTTCCAAGTCAGCCAAAAGCCCTTTTTTTTATTATAAATCAAACATCAAAAGCTCTATGATTTTACAGTTCATGGGAATCAATTCAGTATCATTGAAAAGCGTGACTCTTTATTCTCTCTCTTCTTCTATTTCATACATGGACTCTTTGTTGTAGTACTAGTATTTACCTAGTGATAAAATAGTTTCTACTTCAATTGCTATCACTTTCTCCATCTAACTTCTCTTGAATGAGAATGGCTTGTATTCATTCATTTATGACATTCATGTTTGTTGCATTGCTGACGAATTCAGGCCAATTGGCATATGGAAATGGAAGCAGTTATGTTCAAGAAGCCTGCAAAGTGACTAGGTACCCTGACATGTGTGTTCACTCACTAGCATCATTTTCAAACACTGCTAAGAGAAGCCCCAGCAAGTGGGCACGGGCAGGAGTATCAGTGACAATAGGTGAGGTAAAGGACGTTGCTCAAAACTTGAAAAAATTGAAGAAATATCGGCTTATGAAGGGAAAGAACAGAATTGCCCTTTCAGATTGCATTGAATGTATTCAGGATGCACTTGATGAGCTTCATAAATCACTCGATGTGCTCAGAAGGCTTAGTAAAAGCACATTCAATGAACAAATGAGTGACCTTCTTACATGGATTAGTGCAGCCCTCACCGACGAAGACACTTGCTTGGATGGTTTTGAAGACCAAAAGGGAAAGCAAGTTAAGTTGCTTCAAAATCAGGTTTTGAATGCTACTTATATCACTAGTAATGCCCTGGCTCTGGTTAACAAACTAGCATCCACAGGTTTGGCAAGCATAACTGTTCCATAAGGGTTCTGAATATGGGTTTCGTCATAGCATGAATCAATCTAGGGATGAAGAAGTCTCTGGATTGATCATAATCAAATGCAGTATGACTAATTAGTATGAGAATAAGGCCATCTCCAGCCAAAATATCTCTAGATATTTTGTTTGGTAGCAACGGGCCATAATATTTCCAGCTTCGTATAGCCATAAAAATCTATGTAGTTTATATGTTTTTGCTCTCACAAGTGACAATCTAAGTGATGCTGTTATTAAATCTTTTTCATTTATAAAAATTTCTCTTATTAAATTTATAAGGTGATATAGTTTCTTATATTTGAATGTGGAATGTTACGCAAAATTAAGTGTCGGCATATATAGGCAACATCATATTTTGCCATCCGTGGGAATTGTTGGCCTTGCCTACAGATCCCAGAGAAAAGTTGCATGGTGCAGAGCTGATCAATGGTCAAAAGCAACCACAATGCTGCCTTCAAGCTCCCAAAACCCCTTGATGGAGCAACAGCTGCAGACATTGGCAGAAAGTGTTCAGTAATTAGCTCGCCAAAACCAAGAAATATTGAAGCATCTGCAACAAGTAAGGCAAGATAATAAAGGAGATAACTGCTTTTCCATTACTAGGCAACTCATGCATATTCCCCCATTCCAGTAGAAGAGTTCTTATGTAGCACTTGGCCCTGTCCTAAGTTCCTAACTCCTAAGGACCTAATCATATATTAACCAGATATAACATCAATATATTATATTTAATAAACTATTGTCAGTATGAAATTTATAATAAATTAGTTCCATAATCAACTACCATAAATTGGCAGAAAACTGTGTGAGAGACCTGAGATCCCCAAACTTCTGCAGGCTAAGAAAAAATGCTATAGAAATTTAGCATTAAAGGCCAAAAAAATAATAGGCAAAAAGAAGAGAAGATTTCAGTAAAAGTTGTAGAGAATTATGCAGCCATATGAAATCATCTTTGCTATAATATCTGCTGTGCTGTCAATGACTATCTTTCCCAAAATACTTTGATACCAATGAATTCAAATGAATGGCAAATTGTGATTGGTGGAGTATAAAATAGAACACAAAAAATGATATAGACTATTTTATATTCGATACGATCAAAATAAGAATGACAAAGACAGCTTTTACCCTCTAGGAAATACAAACTAAATGGAAATCATAAATATAAAAAGGACTATTTATATCCCTCCTCCATGTCCCCACCCCCAATAAAAATATGTTGTTTGCCGACATTATATGGTATTGAAGGGTATTAAAAAGACAATAACACTTTCTGGTGCTTTCAATTGAAACATGAGTTTGAATCTTTCTTTCCACTTATAATATATAAAAATTAAATAATTAAAAGACAAAGATACTTGCCATTTTTTTAAAAATCAGAACTTACCATTTCTTTGACCTTCAATGTTTAGTAGTCCTACTCCCACACCCTAATCCCATTTCCTTCCTTCTTACTTCTTAGGACTACAAAGTGGGATGTTAATAAAGTGTGTGGGCTTTGGATCAAAAAAATAAATAAATAAAGTGTGTGGGCTTGGTGTGTTTTCTGACAGGACTTAAGCCCAGATTGGTATGGGCTTTTTTGCTGGGTAGGCCTCATCATAAACTGTCCGGGTTGGGTGTTTACCCTGCCAATTCTTTTCATGTAGAGACCCGGCTAGTGGGGCATCCTTTTTTTGGCCTCATCATAAACTCCTGAAAATCTCACTCTCACATGAGAGACTTTCTACCCCAATCGTTCATTTACCTAAATCAGTGTTCATTGACGCTACATCAACTTGTATGACTCTCTCTCTCTCTTTATTCAAACTAAAACTTACACGTTTTGCAAGTTGTAATCTATAGGATTAGTGTCTATCTGCCTGTAATTAGCTTGCCCTACCATGTTAGCTGGAGCTAAAGTTTGGAAGAAAAAGAAATCTGATATTGAAGTCTGGAAGAATGCATAAGTTACATTTATATATATATATATATATAAAATAATAATAAATAAACCTAATAACTACATGAGGAAATAAAGATTCAATTCAACAGTTTCATAGTGAACAATAGTATGCATGCCCCAAAAGTCACAAGATTGGGCCCTCTTAACACTTGGTCTCAAACCTTCCACGCTTTCGTTTTTGGTACGATCGGACCTGTATATAACCGTGTTATGAGAACAAAAGAATGTTACCATAAATACCAAACACACAAATGTGTAGATTCTGTAGAACAGGGTGTGATATATAATAAACAGTCTTCGTTTTATTTTATTGCTTAAACAGTGTGTGACATGCTCGCATCTTATTGGAAGAATAGGAGATATCCTGTTAAAGATATAATATCAGGAGACAAGTCTATTCATAATTAGAGGTGTGCATGAGTCAAGTTGGAGAGATTTTTCACCACAATTCAAGCATGCAGGTTGGGCTGGGTTGATGGGTTGTGCTTACATGTTTCATGCCACACAAATACAATGGATTTCATAAATTATTACAATTCACATATTATGTTTAAATTATTTTGCAAAATTTCAAATTCATCAAAACTAGTTCTCTAAATACCAAAGTAAATCAAAAAAACAAAAAAAAAAATTAGTATGTTGGGTTAGGTCGGTGGGTTGGATCATGCACACCCCTACTCATAATAATCTCACATATGGCATGTTTGGTATGTCACCATGTTGGAATAGGTTTTGTAAGGTTGGGATCAGTGGCCCAAGCCCAAAGCAATAAATTTGTAGAGTATAGGTGAAAGAGCTAGGTCAAGTATTGGATTGATAACAACGGATCACAACTTTCAAACACTAGCTAACATGAATTTACACGTAAAACCTGAAAATCCGAAGAGCTATACTATTGTTTATGTGATGAGCAAAGGTCTCTTTTTTCTTTTACAATCAAGTTCTCCTTCATCTATATAGCCACCCTTCTCCTTATCTCCATCATCCACTTGCTCCTCATCCATGAGTTTGCTTGAGTACATGTCACGTCAAGCATCTTCTTTTAGCCCTGTGTGAGTGGCGGTAGGTTAGGATGCACTGTTCAGGGGTCTTCTCCACATAAATGCGGCCAGAAAAGTTGCTGCAGGGTATTAAATACGGTGGTAGCAGCTTTCCCCTTAGATATTTCTCCATCCTTATCATTTCCCAGCATACTCAAAGCTTATCTTGATCAGGTGGAGTCCTCGGAAGGTCATTTTGGCCTTTCACACACTCAATTGATTTGTAATATTTGCGTCAGAGGATTACAACCTCTTCGGACAGGAGATATCCTCTTCGGATAGTAATAATTCTCCCTTCTGAGGGTCCCACTTCCAGATGGGCCCTACCTTTTCCATCTTCTTCTTCTCGGTCGCAAAATAGCTCTTCTATGGGCTTTCGGCCCATTATGTTGGGCTGGGCCCTTTTCCCCCCACAATAGCCCCTCAAAATTTTAATTTTTCGCTCGCGTCCGAGGAGAAAAAGTAAGATTTTGATCTGCCATGCAAGGAAAAAGAGATAAAAATAAAGAAAAATAAAGAAATTTAAAAGGGGGAAGTCATAAATACCCCTGTTTACACGCGCGCGGGCATAGAGACGAGCGCTTCATTATTGCCGCTGTCAGTCCCATATTCCCAAAGCGATGTATTAATTACTCCAAGCGGCTTTTTGTTCTTTGCATCCAACGGTGGGTTATTGATCAAACGGCCAGGGCTCTTCTTCGGGATTTGGACAGAATGAATGCTACCGTTTCATCTGTCTCCGTATATAAACCCCTGGAGGAGGTTATTTTTTCTTTACTTTACACATTCTCAAAGTACCCAGAGCATTCTCAGAGCACCCAGAGAGTCCTTTCCTTCAAAAGCCTTTCACGCCTCTTCGGATTTCTGCATTCTTTGCCTCCAGAATCTACAAAGAGTTCATTTCGAGTTTAGGGATTTTACTCCAATCCTGTTTGTGTAAGTTTCAGCGCCTCCTAATTCTTTATTTTCTTCTCGGCTAACGTTTTCTTCCCTCAAAACCCCTCTTCTGTTCATCGCTTCAGTCATTCTCTTAGAAATGGGCAAATTCCAATATCTCGTCGATAGTCCGGCGTTGATAGAGGAATTCAAGCGAAATTATGGTATCCTGCGGGGGGTAAATCTGAGGTATTGCCCTCTAGAGAGGATATTAACGGCCCGAAGAGAAGGAGAGGTCGTAATTCCAATGATAGCCTTCATTGAAGGGGGAATGACCCTCCCAATGGGCCCCATCACCTTAAACTATCTTTGCAACCACAGGCTCTCTCCTGAGCAGTGCGCGCCCAACACTTTTAGGATATTAGGGGCTATCGATGCCTTGAATGCTCAGTTAGGATTAGGGCTGACCTGGCATGACTTAGCATACATGTATGAGTGTCATAGCCAAAAAGGGGCGGGATACTATCTCAAATCCCGATCCGACGTCGTTAGACTGTTCTCCTGCCTTCCCAAATCGAATAAAGGGATGAAAGACGACTACTTGATCGTCTCGGGCGCATGGCATGACGGTCTACACTGTCCGACCGAGTCAGGAGAGCCAGGTGTGACTCCTTAGACTTAGGGTCTCTAACAATAGTCTTAGGGCGGTTTCTTCTTTTTTTTATATCATCTTGTTTTTGTTTTCTGACCTGACCTGTTTGTTTGTTTTACAGATAAGGTACATACTGCTCCTCGGCTCAGCCTTATTAACGCCTCCGCCCTTAATTACCTACTACGCTCGGAGATATTCATAAGCGAGGACGGACAGCTGAGGTCCATCCCACTCATACTCGGCTACACGCCCAAGAAAGCAGACATTTAGCCAGCTGGCAACGCCATCACGCAAGGTGATCACCGGTTAAGGCGAATAGACGTTGCTCGGAAAAACTTTTTGGCCTCATACGACCTCGCACCTGTTCCACACCCCAACCCCCAGGGCCTTCCTTTGCTAATCCGACCAGTTCAACAGGTCCCCCTCGAACCGGCGGCCGCAGGCGAAAGGGTTGACTCCTCATCCACCTCATTAGAGGAGCAGATCGACAAGTTTAGATTTGAAGGGGATACTCAAAGGGGGTTCAGATAATACCCTCTTCAGATTCTGAGGAGGAACCTGACAGGCAGTCCTGCATCCGCCCACCCCTGCTGTTGACTACAGTCCCCGAGGACTCTTCAGAGAAAGAAGAAATGTCAGACTTGAAGCTCCTTCTGAAGAAAAGGGGTAATAAAGCTGAGTCCAAGGGGACGGGGACCTCTCGGCCAGTGGTGAATCTACCTCCACCTCCACTCCCACCTCAAATCTCTAATCCGGCTCTGAAACCGATGTCGGATTTGAAGAAAAAGAGACCAATCGAGCTCGAGGAGTGGGAGGTGGTGTTATCACCAAAGGCTAAGCAGCAGAAAGTGGGAAAGGACCACCGTAGAAAAAGGGCCTCTTTTGTGGAGAGTAGGGAGGAGCCCCCAGTGGCCGACGTGCGTCGAGGGCAACGCACGTGGTCTCCCAGGCTGGAACTTGATGGTGTTCCTTTTTCCTGGGAGACCTCTGTCAGGAATTACGATGGGGGTAGAGCTGGACTTATAGCCGAAGCCCTGGAGCAACCACTGCTCCTCCCCCGAGACATGGAGTCATACAGGCGCTTCAGCCAGTATGATCTCTTTATGTCCCTGAAGAGGGACTTGGCCATGGTAAGCATACTCATTCAACTCCTTGTTTACATTATTAATTTCCTATATTCTTATACTAACACATTTATCTTATTTGTTTAGATTACCCAGCAGGTCTTCGTGGCCGAAGAATGGAATCGTAAGGCTTATGTGGAAGCCCAAGCGGAGGCCCAAGCTAGGTCCAAGGCCGAGAGGGCATTAGGCAGCCTGAAGGATGAGGTCTCTCAGATCTCGGACTAGCTAAAGGGAGTGACCCAAGAAAGGGATAGCTTCCATGCTGGTCTAAGAAATGCTGAGACCCAGGCCGAAGCCCAACGCAAGTTGCTGAACGAAACTCAGAAAAATCTGGCAACTGAGAAAGAGCTTGTGAAGGAGCTTCGCGCCGAACTCCTGAAGGCCAAGGAGGCTGCCAAGGAGGCTCGGAGGGACGCTCAGCTAGCCAAGAAGGCGACCGAGGCCGAAAAGAAAGCATCTTATCAACTGGGAGTGGAGACGACGGAGAAAGGTCTTACCGAGCAATTCGCTTTAGTCGCTCGGGACTACTGTGATATGACCTGGGGCAAAGCGCTGGATGCTGCTGGAGTGCCTGCTGATTCAGAGCTGAGGCTGCCTGAGAATATCTTTTATGACGCAGACATCCGACAACTTCCAGAGGTTGACGCCCCTCCTCCAACACAACTCCCAGAGGCCTCGAAGCAGCCTTTGGTTGACCAAGCTCCCCTAGTCATCCTTGAGCCTACCCTCTACAACTATAAAAGCCCCAATATCCTCACAAATTAAGGTACGCATAATTCACTTCAGCTCTAGCACTCTGGAGTTGTGAAAAAATCTAACTTGACCTTTAGAGGGTATTTGGCTAGCACCACACCGATGCCCTTTGCTATGTCTTCTCTTTTTATTATGCAGGTGTAATTTCAAGCGTGTGGGTATTGTGTGGCTCACTGGTGATTTTTCGGCATCATCAAGTTATATATAAAAAAAAAAAAAATGTATTAGTGCATTAATTATGAATATTGTATAAAAGAGAGTAAGAGAATATTTTTCCTACCAAAAACAAACCAGCTTTATTTGGGAGAACTAAGAATTAAGAATAATAAACTAAAATGATTAAAGAAAAACAAATCAAATTACACATATGACCATATAATCTTCTGGTGTTTGAGAAATATATATATATATATATTTTTTTTTTTTGAGATAGATGTTTGAGAAATAATATGTACTCTGACACATTCCAGTCATGGTCATGATGACTGATGAGGTGGTTAACAAATCAGGCACAAGCAGTGGCGAAACGTGCGAAATCGTTAAGTGCCACGTGTACGGAGTAGAGTCAACGTTGCTTAAGAAAAACGAATCCCCCTTCGACGTGCAAAGAAAACAAACGAACTTGTCCTTTTTTTTTCCCGTGGGGCCTACCACTGTGCTTCTTCTATCCCATTCTATAATATGCTCCCTACTGTCTCCTATCAATGACATATTTAGCGCATTCTAAGCCTACAATACCGAAAATAAAATGTGAATCTTTCAGGATACAAAGTTTGATACGTATTTAGTACTTGTTGGTTTGGCTATATTTGACTATATAGTTTCTAAAAGGTAGTCCCAAACCTATGACAAATGTTAATAAGCATAGTAACGTATGTATAATTTTCTGTGGGGTCACCATTTAGAGTGTGATTTGATGGTAGGAGTTCATATCCTAACATAGAAAGAAATAGTTCAAGTGATAGTTTCAACAAGATTGGTGCAGTACACGTGATATTATTCATTACTGTCACATGGTTTGGAATCAATAAGCTCACACTTTTTATTAGGTTGAATTGATGATAACGGCTCAAAATAAAGTTGAATCAATAAGTAGAACTCAAAAAGTTGAATCCACTATCTCTACACTCTATAAAGTTGATAATTTTTTTTTTTTTTTTTTTTTTTATATATAAAGTAATATTTATAAAATGACTGTAAAATGAATAATTTTTAAAATGAATATATTTCCAAAAATATAAACATCTATGTGCACATAATAATTATTATTAAAAAATCATTAAAAAAATTCTCTCTTTTAAATTCTCTTCTTTTTTTTTTTTAAGAAATATAATTGTACAGGAATATTTCATATTATGTTTATTATAATGTTACAACTTACAACAAAACAAATAAAAAATTTTAATTATTCTATAACATCTTATAAAAATTTATTCTAAAGTAATAAAAATTTATTCTTACTATAGCCTTCATTCAATGTATTAAACGTGTCCCTAATTCTTCAAATCTACTTTCAAGTTTTAAATATGCATATTTTCTTTTCGCATTTTAAAATATATGTATCAGTTATGATAAGGATAAAATTGAGTATACGCTCACCAAAGGAAAGGCATAGAACGGCGTTCCAAGTTAACCTGTCGGCTTTGCTTATGTCCATCAACAAGGCAGTATGAAGTCTACAGCTTTAAGCTGACGAGGTCAATGAAGGGAAGATGGAAAGCTGACACCTCTAAAGCCGACGGTTCTGACATAATCCTGACTTGATCACCACACATGAGTAAATAAGAAAATATCTTGTATCTCACGTTTAGAGTTTATTTTCTACAAGGAAATGATTTCGCAATATACGCTTATAAGGATTCCTATAAGGAAAAGACTTATAATCCAAGGAAGAGATGTCAACCCTCTACAACTATAAAAACCCCAATACCCTCATAAATTAAGGTACGCATAATTCACTCCAGCTCTAGTACTTTAGAGTTGTGAAAAAATCTAACTTGATCTTCGGAGGGTATTTGGCCGGCACCACACCGATGCCCTTTGCTATGTCTTCTCTTTTTATTATGCAGGTGTAATTTCAAGCGTGTGAATACTGTGTGGCTCACTGGTGATTTTTTAGCATCATCAAGTTATATAAAAAAAAAAAAAAAATTGTATTAGTGCATTAATTATGAATATTGTATAAAAGAGAGTAAGAGAATATTTTTCCTACCAAAAACAAACCAGCTTTATTTGGGAGAACTAAGAATTAAGAATAATACACTAAAATGATTAAAGAAAAACAAATCAAATTACACCTATGACCATATAATCTTCTGGTGTTTGAGAAATATTTTTATTTTTTTTTATTTTTTTGAGATAGATGTTTGAGAAATAATATGTACTCTGACACATTCCAGTCATGGTCATGATGGAGGTGGTTAACAAATCAGGCACAAGCAGTGGCGAAACGTGCGAAATCGTTAAGTGCCACGTGTACGGAGGAGAGTCAACGTTGCTTAAGAAAAACGAATCCCCCTTCGACGTGCAAAGAAAACAAACGAACTTGTCCTTTTTTTTCCGAGGGGCCTACCACTGTGCTTCTTCTATCCCATTCTATAATATGCTCCCTACTGTCTCCTATCAATGACATATTTAGCGCATTCCAAGCCTACAATACCGAAAATAAAATGTGAATCTTTCGGGATACAAAGTTTGATACGTATTTAGTACTTGTTGGTTTGGCTATATTTGACTCTATAGTTTCTAAAAGGTAGTCCCAAACCTATGACAAATGTTAATAAGTATAGTAACGTGTGTATACTTTTCTGTGAGGTCACCATATAGAGTATGATTTGATGGTAGGAGCTCATATCCTTACATAGAAAGAAATAACTCAAGTGATAGTCTCAATAAGATTCGTGCAATACGCGTGACAGTAAGCTTGGAATCAATGAGCTCACACTTTTTATTAGCTTGAATTAATGATAACAGCTCGAAATAAAGTTGAAGCAATAAGTAGAACTTAAAAAGTTGGATCCACTATCCCTACGCTCTATAAAGTTGATAAATTTTTTTTATATAAAGTAATTTCTTAACAAGCAATTTACGGTTCCCAGTCACAAAACTAATAATCTATACTCAATTTTTCAAAAGTCTTTTATTTTCCTTTTCTTTTCTTAGATAGGAACTATTTTGCAAAAACAAGCAATAGGTCAAATAACTAATTACTATTGTAGATTTTTTCCGTTATATTGACTTCATGCATGGAAAGGATAGCGAAACTTTATTTAGAAAAGGAATTTTAAAATTTTCAATCATTATATATTGACTGCTCGCCAACATGCATTTCTATATATGCGAAAAGAAGACTTATTTACATGTTTCTTATTTAAAGAAGGCAATTGGTGTTAGCTAGACTTTGAGTCTTAGCTAAGCATAACTTGGGACTTAGCTAGCAAATCTCCAAAATGCATATGGAACCATAATTAAAAACAGTGTCACTGGTGAAATCTGTACATGTAAATAACTAGTTCACACATATATAAGAACTGGCACCAACATAGAAGTATTAGCCATGCTTGTTAAAGAATTTAACTGAGCTATGATAATCTCCATATATTAGTGAAAATTGGTTGAAAGCATTGATAATCTCCACAAGAATCATCAGAGAGTCACTCAATTCCAATCTACTAGTAAATTTTTCTAGTGTCCAAGAAAATGCATGCCCCCACCATTTTCTAGTATGGTGCGAGGTCTTCTTCATCAGCTAACCCAACAAAAACAAATCACATGGACTTTGTTAAACAAAATACAATAAAAAAATGCAATGACAAGTGAAATTAATCATATATCAATATCATAAACATAGAACTAGTTAGAGAAGCTTCCTTCGAACTCAGAAGTTGCCGTTTATTAATTTGTAATAATGAATGAAACACATGTGCAACATCTCATCCAACGTGCAAATCTCTTGTCCCTTAAGATTTTCATAGAATGATCTTCAAACTATTGTTTTACTTTTAGTTTTCATTCTTATGTGTATATAAATGGTAAAGTGAGCACTGAGCAAAGATAAAATGTCTGTGCTCCTCAAAAGGAACGATTATTCTCCTTTTTACGTAACTTTTTTTTTTTTTGCTTTAAAAGAAGAACGATTATTCTCCTTATTATGTAACTTTTTTTTTTTTTTTTTTTTGCTTTAAAAGACTAAATCACTTTTGAAGATTAAATATAAATAAATAAATTATTTTTTTTAAAAGCTACCGTCATAAGGAAAGGGGAAAAAAAAAACTTGGGAAAGAATAATTTGCAGTAATGGGGCAATATTCTGTAGGTACAAGTTAGGTTTGAATGAAGAAATGAACGTCTAAATCACTCCAAGTTTCCACCAAATTGTCTTTTAATTATAAAGTCGCGTAGTCAGGGCGTTCTATTTGACCCACTCAAAGGGCGGCTTCTACTGGTCAGTGGTCACCCTGAACAATTTCAGTTTGCTATTACTAGTTGATACAATTCGATGCCTCTTGTTTGAGAAATTTACAAACAAAACCTTGCACATAACTTTCCTTTAAAGCTACAATAACACACCCGTTAAACATAGACTTAATAGCTAGGTTCAATCAATATACGGAACCTTAATTTGCCCTCTAAACAAGGGAGATGGTAAAACCTAAGTTTAATTTTCCCTCTAAACAAGGTTTGGTCTAATTAATAATTTTGAAGTCTTATATGATTCATTAAATCCTAAGTTTAAGTCTTCTAGTTGAATTGACACCTCCTCATACGCAAAGTGTTTAAAGGGTTTATAGGGAAAAGAGTATGAATAATGGAGTTAGTAACATATTATAATTATTTCTTTAAAAAAAAAAAAAAAGGTCTTATAGCTTAACTAGTAAATTTTCTGATGATAAAATAAGAGATTTGAGTTTAATCCCCCGCCCACACCAAAAATTGATTGGTGTTTTAGCCTAATGATAAAGAGTTATTATTAGGAGCGAACGCCACAAATTGAAACTCTCTAAAAAAAAAGTTAGATTTTTGTGATAATATCTCAGTACTATCTTTGTATTCTTCATATTTATTTGCAAAGCTTTTTACACAATAGCCACCCATGAAAATAGGCCAAAAGTTAAAAATGTGGCGTTTGGTATGGGAAAATCCACATCACTCCTGGCATCCAAATTCCTTGGAATGTAATACTTTGCAATCTAAATGCCTTAAAATGTAACTATTCCTATATTTGGTTTATTCATAACAATCTTAAAGAAATTATTTATTTTTCCCATACTATCTTTGGATTTATAAACCCAATATCAATTTTTTTAATCTTCATCTAAATAAATAATAACAAACAAAATATAAACTATAAATTATGACAAATTCATTAAAACTATAGTTTAACATTTCAAAATGACATGTATAATACAAAAATAACTATTTAAATTCTTGTTCTTTATGAAAATCACAACATCATGTTTTGTTAATAAAAATAATTTTTTTTAAAATTTATTTTAGCAAATAACCAATCCCAAATAGAATATATAAATATTTTATTTTATTTTAACTTTTATATTGTTGTGGTGGAAAGAGATAAAAATAAAGGAATAGATATTGATGATTTGTTTTATGTTTTATTTCCAATCATTTTTTTTATTTTTTCCTTAATTTTTTCCCTATATTTTTGTTTTGGATATTTTATTATTTTTCAAAAAATTAAAATAATCTTCACGAATCAATTTTGCGTGTGAGTGCTACTGTCAAGGTTATTTTCCCATAATAAAATGGTATAAAAGTATCCGCTGTCATAAAAGCCACTAATCAATTTGCCTAGTTCACGGTTCTCAACAATATGTTAAGAAAATATTTGCACACATATTGTTGTTACTTTGTTCACGAGAAAAGTGAATACTTTTCTTCTCTCTTTATTACAAACTTTTTTGGTAAGAGAATTGGCATCTCTTATTTTTTATGGGAATATGCTCTTACCATCAATTTTTTCTCTGAAACTCTTAATGTCAAATGGTTAAACACTAATTAGTAAATTACAGTTGATTGTGACTGACTATGGTGAAGGCAGCCTACATCGCAGGGTAGATAACTAGAAATGAATAAATGATAGCTTTTATAAGCTTTATGAATATCGAACAAACAGTGACACCCTCCCTATTGTACGAGGTAGTATATCATGTTTCGGGTATATATGCCATCTCTTTCACAGCTCTCACAGCAATTGTAGGACTCAGCTGCTGTGAGAGAGATGACATATACACCCGAAACATGATATACTAGGGAATAGGTTATTTGGCAGAGAGCCTTTAGTGTCAAGCCTCCCTATTGTTTGTTAAGAGATTTAATAGGCATATGCCGTGCAAAGTCAGAAATTTATTTTAGGGGCTCAATTATTTTATTTATTTATTTTATAAAAATTATGAGGGAGGTGGGGGGGGGAGGGGATTTTACCAAAAAAAAAAAAAAAAACCATGCCTCTCAACAAAAAATTAAGGTGGGGGGGGGAGGGGATTTTACCAAAAAAAAAAAAAAAAACCATGCCTCTCAACAAAAAATTATCTTGTGTGCCCGCTCCATTAACTGAATAGGTGCACAAGATACCATTTCTCTCACAATACTAGTGGGAATACAATCATTAAAAAAATACTGGCAACTCAATCTGCAGAAAGAGAGGGGAGTTCATGTGAATATGTTTATTAATTATCTTCGCATTATATATGTGATATTTAATATGATATATATTGAATTAGGAACTAAAATAATATATTTTATTTAATTATACAGAGATGATAATGTTAATTATACATATATGTACATTATATAAACTAGCATGTAACCTATGAA
This sequence comes from Quercus suber, assembly GCF_002906115.3. NCBI lineage: Eukaryota > Viridiplantae > Streptophyta > Magnoliopsida > Fagales > Fagaceae > Quercus > Quercus suber. The sequence continues at coordinate 372,271 of NW_027069617.1, forward strand.
AATGCATGGATACATTTAAAATTAAACACACTTTTTATTATAAAAATATAAATAATTAGCCAAATTACTTTAAAAAAAAATAGCATGTAACACATGCATATGTACAGGTACATTTAAAATTAAGCACACGTAAGTTCCAGCTAGCTCAACTGGTAAAGTATTTAATGGTTGAATAAGATATCTGGGGTTTAATCTCCACCTATACTAAAAACTGATTAGTGTCTTGGTATGAGAAGCGAATACCATAAGTAGAGACTCTCTCTCAAAAAAAAAAAAAAAAATTAAGCACAATTTTTATCATTAAAGTATAAATAATTAGTCAAATTAATTTTTTTAAGTAAACGTAATTAGTTACATATTAAAATTCTTACCTAGATTCAATATTACTTTTGATCATTTTTTTATAATTTTTAATAAGATAGAACATGTGGTTATCTTTGTTGTGTGGTGATTTTTATTGAGCATATGTGATTTTTTTTTTTTATATATAATTTATTAATATTATATTCTTAGTATTTTGCACCCATTAACTCATTTGGCACAAAGATTAAAAAACTTAAGTGAACACATAACACAAATTTAAGTGAATAATTATGTGTGGTCCTCATGTAAATTTAGATACATAACAAAAAATTGAATTCTAATTTCAAATTTTAATTGAATTTTCTCCGAGTTTTGCATATATATATATATATATATATAGATGTCATTGAATTGCTACATTGATATGTACCGTTTGCTTAATAAATATTTGAACGACCTTGTTGATTAAAAAAAAAACTTGTTGAGCCTACCCATTAACAAAATATAGCTTTTTTAATATATATTAAAAAAAAAAAAAAAAAGACATCTTGCCTCCCTTTTATCCATTCTTTCCTAGTAACCGCACTTTATATATATATTTAGATAAGTCATGGGACCATAACATGACAGTCCAAACGTTACTTTTAACTTTTAAGTAAAATCAATTTGAATTTACAGGTTATAAATATATTTTAATGATTAAATGTTATATCCCAAATTGGTACAAATTTATGGGTTTATTAAAGAATTTTAATGACTTCCTTAAGGCTTATTCAAAGCCATAGCATTTTACTTATTTCTTTGAATTATGCAAAATGTTCCAGTACTTGTTGACCATTAACTATTCACAACATCTAAGATAACATTTTGGCAAAAATATAAATTATACCTTTAAAGTTTGATCATTATTTATTTATTTATTGATTCTGTATGTCTCATTTTTGTCATTTTGGTCATGTAATTTAATATTTGCTGTCATCATTAGTTCTTTCTGCACTCCATTTAAAAAGTTAACGTTAAGTACTAATACTAATGGTAACAATAAATGTGAACTTACAATTAAATTAATAAAAAAGCATCTTACAGTATCAACATGAATTTTGATCAAATTTAAAGTCTGTTGTATTTATTGTTTTTAAAAGAAAATTTAATAGTTCTTAGTATAAAAAAATTATTTTTCAATGGTTAATGGGAATTATGGATGAAATGGCTAATAGAATAGTAATGGCAATTGGCAAATGTAAACTTACAATACCAAATTGGTAAAAATAAAATTTGCAGGACAAAAATGAGGATTGAACAAAATAAAATTAAATGGTGTAACTTTGTATTTTTGTAGTAATTTATTTGATATTGCTTGGTATATTAATTTTTTTATTTTATTACAATTTTTTATTGGAGAATTATATATGATATGTCAGATATTTAAACAGTTACTATTTAGTGCTAACAAAAGAGGGAAGAGTGCTATAGTTAGGTAGAATAAGAAAACCTATAATGATAAATAACAAATGAATGGGATTAGCATAGATTAAAATGTTGTTTCAATAATCAAACTTTGGTGTGGTACCCCAAAAAAGTAAATAAATAACACAAGCCATGTGGAATGATGGCTATAATTAATTTTATTAACTTCAAACAAGATTTTTATTATATTACCTAAATAGAGTCATAAAAACTATAAATTTCACGAAACAACAAAGTAAAATATAAATGAACTTTTTGTTAAGGAAAAGGTTAATGGATTCTTTAAGAGCATTTGTTAATTAATTATTTTAGGAAAGATTTTATAAGATAAAAAAAGCAATCAATGTTTTGGCAAGTTTTTTTTTTTCTTATTAAAATAGTATAAAAACTTTCTTAAAATAGTTTAACAAATTTCTTAAAGACACTCTGACCATTTCATAGAATCCTCGATCCAATTTCAAAACTCTCTCTCCTTTCTTTTGTTTAATTACATTTACCCTGCCATTTAACTTAAAATTTTGTTAGTGGTCTTTGACTCTTTTATATCACAATTTTATCTTTATTTATTACATGTGGTAGGTTTGTGCACGAATGTTTTATTCATGAACTTCTTGTGAACACGATCTTTTGCTTGGATAGGTTGTAATTGCAATGACATGAAACGTAGCTTAGTTTGGGCCAATCCTTTTACTCGTACATTTAGATTTTGGTCTTAATCAAGCTATAAGCCAAGGTCCCAAACCCATCCACAACTACTTGACCACCTCAAAGCAGGGATTTGAAAGTCCAGAAAAGCCAACTTTTATTAGAATTTAAAACCTAATACCGCCCACATAAAGCAAAGTAATTAAATCTTTTTTTTTTTTTTTTGTAGAAAGTTAAATGTTTAAAACACATTACAAACTCCCCTCCTAAACTAGTAATTAATTAACCAAAATAATTATTTTACCAAATAAGCATATATTTGACAGTTTCAAAAATTAAAGGGGCATTTAGTAAAGTAATTTGAATAATATTATTTGTAGTTGTTTGAAATACATACGAATGAAAAAATATATAAAAATATATATAATATTGTTTAAAAAGGTAAAAATGTGAGTTTGGAATAGGTCCCAAGCAGGCCTAAATATTGGCAATTGCCAAAATTCCAATCCCAATTTCCCACCGCCTAATGACAACCGTCTGAACCGTTTACTTTTCAAAACACAAAAACCAAAAGGGTATTTCCGTAAATACAACACAAGCCAATGCCTTATTTAACAGCCCTCACTCCTTAAATACCAAAAACCCAAACACCACCTCTCTGACCCTTCCTCCATTTTTCTCACTCGCCGAAGCGTCCGAGTTGCCGGCGAGTTAACTCGTAACTCAGCACGCACTCAATCACTCACCGATTTTCCTTCATTTTTCACCCCCTCATTTTCTTATTACCCAGAAACACAGAATTTTGAATCGTTTAAGAAGAAGAAGAAGAAGAAGAAGATGGGTTCGGAGCTGATTTTCAGAGGACACGAGAGCCAACCCGTGTCGGACACGTACACACCGAAGCAACCAAAGCCATGGTTCTCAGTGACCCAACCGATTCGCTACATGCTCCGAGAACAACGCCTGGTCTTCGTCCTCGTTGGCATTGCTATAGCCACCATCGTGTTCACCCTCCTACCTCCCTCCTCCACATCCCGTGTCGAGTACGGACACTTCACGATCCCGGAAACGACGACACGGCTGAGCCAGTACGACCAAAAACCCATGTACGAGCACCGCTCTGCTTTCCACATGTACAGCTCTGGCAAAGTCCCCTTGGGGCTAAAACGCAAGGGTTTGCGGATCGTGGTGACCGGCGGGGCCGGGTTCGTCGGGTCCCACTTGGTCGACCGTCTGATGGAGCGAGGCGATAGCGTGATCGTGGTCGATAACTTCTTCACTGGAAGGAAAGAGAACGTGATGCACCATTTCGGCAACCCAAGGTTCGAGCTCATCCGACACGACGTCGTCGAGCCTCTCTTGCTCGAGGTCGATCAGATCTACCATCTCGCTTGCCCTGCCTCTCCTGTTCACTACAAGTTCAACCCCGTCAAGACCATCATATCCTTTTTATAAATACTATAAAGTCGACTACTTCAGATCTCTTACTCGTTGAGCTAACTGAAATTTTCATTTCAATTTCTGATTTATTTGTTAGTATTAGTCTTATTAGTGTTTGTTCCTTAATTTGATTTGTACAAGACCAATGTTGTGGGGACATTGAACATGCTGGGACTTGCGAAGAGAGTGGGTGCGAGGTTTTTGCTAACGAGCACAAGTGAGGTTTACGGAGATCCACTGCAACACCCTCAGGTCGAAACCTATTGGGGAAACGTCAATCCTATTGGTAAGGATTTTTTTTTTTTTTTTTTTTTTGATTTCCGGCAAGGCAACTGGCTGGAATCGAGAACATGCGTTTCTTTCGGAATAGAGGGTGGGTACGGCGTTTCGCGTCTGTGTGTTTTGTCGAAACGGCGCAACGTAGCGTGATTTAAGGTCGCCGGTCCTAATCTGCGCGGTTTAGGGGGTTGGTGGTAGACTCACTGTTTGATGTAAGAAAACCCAGTTGTCATTTGCTCTGTTCTGTTTTGAAACCCACTCGAAAGCTGTACCACGTGGACCTGGTTGTGGGACCCGTGGAAAAACGAGTAACCCGTGATGTGCGGTTCTGTTAATCAGACGGTCCACGTTTATCTTTGTGACTCTATGAGATATGATGGATGATTCTTTTGTCTCTTCGAGGTTTTTCTTTCTGATTCATTGGAGGGAGTGTTTTGTAATTTGGGATGTGGTCTGAAATTTTAAGTGTTAGATAACTACTAAAATTAGATCTGACATTTTTTTTTTTTTTTTTTAAGTTTCTCAAAAAAAAAAAAAAAAGATCTGACATTTTTTAGTTGGGGATTTGCGACAGGTGTTAGAAGCTGTTACGACGAGGGAAAACGTACGGCCGAAACGTTGACCATGGACTATCATAGAGGTGCAGGCGTTGAGGTCAGTTTTTATTTATTTATTTGTATTTACTAAGCTAAATATTTCCGTTAATGTTGATTTTCGTTTAATTAATTAATTAAAGAATATTGCTTGTGTTTGATATTTTGAACTTTCCATATGTGCACATGTTGTGTTACAGGTATCTTAACTAAAATGTTGTAGGTCCCACGTTATGTGATTAAAAAAGAAAAAAGAAAAAAAAGATCATGGCTCCTTTGCTCTCATTTTTATCAGCATCTTGATTTTTGATTTATTAAATTTATGTACAATTATTATTGGGGTTGTTATTATATTTAGATGAAGCAATGTATTATAATTTTAAGATATATAAATCTATGAGAATATGCTTTTCTAAACAAGCACTATATCCATGTGATTACTACATGGGTCCAAATAAGTACTCTATCAATGTAACGGCATGGGTTTGTTGCAGGTGAGGATTGCAAGAATCTTCAACACCTATGGACCCAGAATGTGCATCGACGATGGTCGTGTGGTCAGCAATTTTGTTGCCCAGGTAGATCATTAATGCAATACATATTTATTTATTTATTTGACTTGGTTGTGCAGGAAAAATGAGCTGTTTATTTAGTTAGTTTAGTTAATGATGATTGGTGGTGATACTGTAGGCATTAAGGAAGGAGCCTATGACCGTTTATGGTGATGGGAAGCAGACAAGGAGTTTCCAATATGTATCTGACTTGGTAAGTGAATTCTTAATTGTTTATTCATCATGCGGGTGTTGTTTATTCTTTGTTTGGTGTTGTCAAGGATAATTTATTGTTTGTTTTCCAAATTGCTTCTGATATCCTTTTGGTGATCTTAAGTTGCTTCACTTACCAAAAAGATATCATATTGCATCTTATGCCAAGTTTTACTTTTATATTTTAAACTAAAATTGTTAAACTAAAGACTGAGACTTTGAATAAATGAAGAAATTAAAATGTAACTGCTTTATGCTTGTTGTCTTTGCTATTTAGTTCCTTATGAATCTTAGATTACAATAAGAGATTACCTTCCCATGTGCATAGCACAAATAAATAAAAAATTTGTGCAAACTTGGTGCCTAAATTGAAAAATATATTGAATCAGTCTGGTTGTAGACTTCATGGAACCTACATTATTGTTTGTTCGAATCCTTCAGTCTGGATAAAATCTTAACCATGAAATAAACTCTCTCGGTTTTAAGTGAGATTAAGAGGATCATATTCCCTATATATGAAAAGAGCGGATTTGAAAGCTGAAGGTGGGCCAGCCGGTTATAATTCCCCATTTTGTTTGTTATAATTCCCATTTATGTTGATATAAGGCACGGATCGGTCTACTGAGTGAATTTTAACTCTCAAGTCTCAAAAGCATTAGAACTTTGTTTAAAGTTTAAAGCAAAAGATCACCTTAATAAATTGAAGTGCGATCCCAGGTTGCTTTCAGAATTTAATTGATATTTGATTGTACCAAGATGTATATTTGATGTGGTAGTAAAATATCAATATTGACTAATGAGATGGCTTCTAGAGTAGTTGGCTATCTGGGGTAGGGCGGGCTTCATTGACTAAGATATTTTTTTAATTTATATGATTGGGAATATTATTTCTTATAAGTGGGGTATCTGGGGTAGGCCTTTATTTATTTTTTTATTTTTTGATTGTTGGTGGGGGGGGGGGGGGGGGGGGTGGGGAGGGGGGGGTAGGCCTTTATTTGTAATGAACGGAACTGTCTCTTCTGTGATAATGAAATTAGTGATAAGATTATCCTTAAAAAATAATTGGAATAATAAGATTTATTTATTTATTTTCTTCTGTTTTCTTTTGGTGCTTTGTGAGGTAAATTTGCAATTACAGTTTAGTAATTTCTGTTCAGGATTATTAAAATTTTCTGGTATGGTGTGCTACTACAGGTGGAGGGTCTGATGCGCCTAATGGAAGGAGAACATGTTGGACCTTTCAATCTCGGTAATCCGGGTGAATTCACCATGCTCGAACTTGCTGGGGTAAGTTTATTGCTCTTCTGGAATTCTAACTTTCTCGTTTTGAGAGAGGGAGAGAAACAACAACAACAACGTTTCCTGTTTCATGCCTTTGCTTTCCTTAAAAAATAAAAAAATAATAATAATTAAAAAAAAAATCTAATTTGTGTTGTTATATATAACTCTTGATGGAAGGGAAAAATTGATGGGATGGTTTAAATTTAATGGAAGGGTAGCATCTTATAATTTAATCCTATAATGGTTACTATTGATGAACAGCTCAGTTGTTGGCTCTCTGAGGTTAATTTGCATTTCTAGTTGTGAGTTGTGGCAGTAAAAAAAAAAAACAAAACAAAACAAACAGAAAGATCAATAAATTTTGAGCTGTACTGCGTGTCATTGGTGCAGGTGGTCCGGGAAACAATTGACCCAGACGCAAAGATAGAGTACAAGCCCAACACAGAGGATGATCCCCACAAGAGGAAGCCTGATATCACAAAGGCTAAAGAGCTACTTGGCTGGCAACCAAAGGTGGAACTCCGCAAGGGTCTTCCTCTCATGGTCTCAGATTTCCGGAAACGTATCTTTGGTGACCACAAGGAGGGTGGCGCTACTACCGCATAATTCTAAGTCAGGCATGTATACTTGAAGAGTGATGACAGAGGGAAATGATAATTGTTTGTTGGAATGCAATTCTCAGCTGTTTCCCTTCTCCAAGCAAAATACAGTAGCAACACCAGAAGCAGCATTTGTGCTGCTTGATTCTTCTTTGGAATAGGTTTTAGGTGTCCCTTTGGCATTTGATTTCCATCATCTTAGTAATTTCTGGGTTACAAGCCCATTTAAGCGTAATAGATTTGTGATTCCAAAAAGTTCCTTTCCTTATTTTTTAAATTTAATTTGTTAAGAGGCCTACAGTAATAGCTTTACCTGCTGCATTCTCATTCCAGCTTAATTATCGCAGTTCAGTTTGTTTCCGTTTTGTTCTCTTAAAAAGGGTGTAAATTATCGCAGTTCAGCTTGGCAATGTTGACCCTTGAAGATCTCTTGCTCAAAGATACAATTGGCTATAAACTGCTATATATGTATAAGTGAAAGCTTACTAATTTTTCAAGTTTTCAATTCCAATCGATCAATACAGATTATATTTCCTAATTAACAGCATTGACATGCAAGCGTGGATCAAGAGGTTAAAAAAAAAAAAAAAAAACTTATAAACGTGTACTCTAGAAGCCTTGTTTTTTATTGTTACCATTAGGATCCAAACTTCTTTGTTGATACTTAAAACCCCCTAAGGTCATTTTGCCTTATACAACGTAACACGGGGCACGCTGAACTCATTAAGTGCCAAAACTCTTCCACTAAAGTTTCTGAACAAGCTTCCCATATTCCAAGAAATAACAACCAAATAAACGAAGCCAAAGCTACTCAAATCAATACGGTTATCGCAGTCTGTTCCTGAACAATTCTAGAAACAAGAAAACTACCATACTACCGACAACCTTTTTTTTTTTTTTTTTGAGAAAGATACGACCAACAACTTAGAAAACCAAATAGCAAATGCGTGTGAAAATTTTTTACCCTTCTAGCTTTTGTGGGCCGTGAAAGCTCAGAAATAGAATATTCTAAAATTCAAGTCCCGTGTAAGAAAATGCCGATACTGTCAATACAAACTACAAATCACCGCAGAGTTGGGTCCAACCAATTCCAATATGGGTATTAGAACGTAATTTATCAAGTTGTGTGTCCTTGAGTCTAGACAAAGGTCAACGGAAAGAAACATGACAACAAAAATTGAGCTTTCTCAACGAAAGAGGTAAAACTTAAACCGAATAAGCCTCACAATGTGACCACCAGAATCGTGGCAAAACGGTCAGGTTGGTTCAGGTCAATCGGGTTTGTGGGTCAAAACGGGTTATTTTTAAACGGGTTGATTGGGTTGCGGATTAGGTCGGGTTACCCATATTTTCAAACAAATTTTTTTTTTTAATTACAAAAACAAATCAATGACAACCTGTTTAGAGAGAATGAATAAAATCAATTAAGCAAATGAATTGCACTTAATACCACTTATTAATATCCTTCTAATTCTGATAGTTTTGAGCATGACAAAAATTATTTATAGTCATAAATTTATGATGAAAAAAATCTTCAATGTTAATAGTTTACTGTCAAAATACATATAATTACAAGTTTACATCTTCAAAAAGAGATCTTAAAACAAACAAGCCAACAAAGTAGCAAGTTATTGGTCTTCTTAAATACACACATTCCTATTGCATTTAATATAATAGTAAAGTTAGGCTACTTAAAAAGATAAACTAAACAAAAAAAAAAAATTTAAAAATAAACATAACATATTAAGTAAAGAAGAATAAATAAATATTTTATAAAATTACACATCAATCTCAATCTGCTTAACGTTAGTAACAGATTTAGCACTGTAAATATTTATTCTTGCAAATTGTACCTCAGCTGAATGAGATTTTTTTTTTTTTTTTAATGGTTGTCTGACTCTTAACAGCCTTGGCCCTTGCCTTGTGTAACGCGTGTGGTCTAATGGTCTTATCTCATGGCAATTGGCAATCACTGAAAGACCCTTGCCAATTGCCAATCACTGAAAGACCCTTGCCTTGTGTATCGTGTGTGGTCTAATGGTGTAACGTGTGAAGGCTGAAGCTAGGCTTTTATTTATTTATTTATTTTTATGGAATGCAGTGCACTAAAACTAGGCTAGCTAGCTTTTGACCGTTGATGAATCAAACAGTCATTTTTTATAACATATAACATATTAATTATAAATTTTGGTACTTTATGCTTTATGCACTTAGTATCAAGACATAATTTAAATTTTTTTTTAGCGAATATTTTTTAATGGGTCGGGTCACGGGTAATCCGCGTCGAGTCAGATTGACTTGCAAAAAATGTGGTTCGGGTCAAGTATTTTTCGGGTCAGGTCAGAATTTTCTGCCTGTATTGCCATATCTAAGGTCCAGAATCTAATCACCAAACCCAAAAGAAACGGAAAGCAAAGTAGAATATAAGGCAGTACACGCATTTGGGGGCAACAATTAACATAAATCCTCAGCAAGGTCACACATTCATAATAATAACGGCAATTCCCATGTGATCAACAAGTTACTAGCAAAACAAATAGATCATTAATAGTATTAAGAAGAACTTAAGCAAGGAACAATTCTCCTACTAAGACCATATTGTCATTGTTAAGTGAACCTCCAGAAAACTGCGACATCATCAAAATAAGTTGTTAAACTTCAGATGATCATGAGAACTGCGACATCTCTCACTTTGGGTTCCTAAGAACGATGATAACAGAGTCTCCCCGAAGAAACATCTTACTGATAAACCTATCTTTGTTGACAGGTTGAGCTTTCTTCTTGCCTTTACCAGTCTTTGGTACCTAAACCAAGAGTACAATGTATTAGTTAAATCAGCAAGAGTTTGATAGACATGATAGCATCAGATTGAGGAATTAAAGGGACAAAATATTGCTATGGAAACCAACCTCAGTCCACATCTCCCTGACATTTTCAAGAACCATGTTACAGTGACGATCAAATGCCCTCACACGACCTAGAAGCTTCTTGTTGTTTCGGCAGTTAATGAGCACCTTAGTAAGGCAAGAGACAAAGAAGCAATCAACAATAAATCTATCTGATAACAGGTAAGAAAACTATATCTAAAGAACTGTACACTCACTGATATCACAAGCTATAACTCCAAGGGACTGTTTGAGAATTCTAAAAACTGACCAGGCCTGGTCACTTGCATAATGCTATCCAGTTCTGGTGAAAACCAACAGAACAACAGTTTAAAATATTGCCCCTGACGCCTAAATGTTCAAACTAAGCTATAATGGCAATCAACTCACCTTTTCTTAGAAAACAACATGCATTCCCTATCCAATCAGATGCCCAGCTGACTAGATTTTGGGGTTTACAAAATGCTTGCATATCAATAACATATATTTTTTACCCATTAACACAATGTTTGATTTACAAACACACACTCAATTTATTGTTTAAGACTTGCTTTGACAATACACTTTGGTATTTAATAAACAGCGCTTTGAAGATAATATATTTACCTGTGTGTTATTCTTAACACTCATCATCAGAACAGAGAGTGGCCCAGTGTTGAATTCCTCTTCCTCATTCTTGCCTCCCTGTCACAAAGAGTTTGGGTGAGTAGAAGCTTATATTGAAAAATCATGGAACAATAGCTCATATCAGTAGAAGGGTAAATTCAATCCTGTATCAGTCTGGGGAAAAAGAGAACATAGCAATGTAGCTAAAAATGAGCCCCACAAAAAGGATGACACCATAATACCTAAAGATAAGATACAGTATATAGGAGTTATATAGAAGAGAGCATGCTTATGTAAACGTAATCAAGAATGGTGATGTAAAAGTACCCAAAATGGCTTAAGCAAAATTTCAATCATATACTTATATATTTTAATAAGTAACGAAGTAAATCAAGTATGTAAAAGGATAAAGAAAACTGATAGAAATAATTTTTGGTTGATGACATGGTATTTTATGAAAGCAATCTTACAATGGCTTAAGCAAAATTTCAATCATATTGTAGAATAAGAACCTACTTTTTGTATTATAGCTATAACCACTTTTCAAAAAAACCACATCTGATTTTCTATTCTAAAATTTATTATTTCACTTCCAAACCGCAATCAATTTGCCACTTCCTTTCTTTACTTGTCAGCATCAAAACACAGGCATTTCCATTATGCTCTGAAAAACCAATTTTCTTGGCCATTTTTATTCCTATCCTGTCTTCTTCATTTGATTTGGTTTAAGTAACAAAATAAGTAATTAAGTACCTATTGTTAGTCCAACCCCAACGAATTTTTGGCTCAAAACTTTTTCAGGGTTACCTTCTTTTGAGCTCAACCTTTTTCTTTTTTCTCATAAATTTAAATTTTGCAAATTGGGTTATTTAATTGTTAGTGTTTTGCCTAAGCCATTGTGAGTGCTCTAAGGTAAGTGAAACTACAGTGTGGATGAATGATACTCGCATGAAGGAAGGCTATGATGCCAGAAGTTAAGAGATGCTTCAAATATACAGTAGTAAAAGCTAATATGTTGACATCATAAAACAGAAATTACAACCTCATCCACTTTCCTCCCCAAACATACGCAAGCACAAAACAGGCATAGGTTGCAGTACAACACGGAAATTTATTTAATAAAACAGGAGTAAAGTATCTAAATGCCTGATACTTATGACAAATTGACAACCTTATCACATCTTAAAATTCTTCAAGCAATTCCCATTTTAGTTTTGAAAGAGACAATTGAATGACCAAATGACAAACACATAAAAGGGCATGATCTTAGGAATAACTACCCACTGAAAACATTCACAACAACATTTGTGTTTGTGTCTGTAAAAGATAAATTACTTACAGTGGTATCCTCATCCATTGGCTTACTGCAATAGACACACACACAACCAAAAAAAAAAAAAAAAACTGATTAGTAAATTTAGAACCGAAATAGCAAACCCTAATTCTCAATCAAATTAAACAAAACGAAGAAAATTTTGGAGAAAAAAACAAAAAGGAGTAGAAATCTTGAAATTACCTCATGTTGATGATAATGTGATTCTCTACCAGGAAAAAACCCTGAAAACAGAAACAAAATAAGGGGTTTTTAGGGTAAAGCGGATCTAAAGAAAGATAAGAATGTGCTTAAAATTGAATGAGAGAGCTTTGAAATTGAAGCAAATTAGAGGAAAGCGATAGAGAACTTACAGCGAGTGGTTAGGGTTTTAGGGAACTGCTCCTATTGTCGAGAGGAATATAGATCTCACGACTGAAAGAAAGAAACGGAGGGTTCACAACTAAATATAAGTCGGGTGCCAAGTCGCTTTATATCATACGACGTCGTGCTGACAAACAGGCATCATGAGTCGTGTAGAGATTACAATAGACTAAAGTGCATGGGTAAATTAGGCTGGAAGGTCTTCTGCTGTTCATGTATCCCAACTATATTCTTTAGTGGATTTTATTACCGTTTGGAGGGCGGCGGAGAGGTTTTACGCCGAGGACTTCGGTTCTTCTTCGATAACACATCGTGTGTTGTTCGTGTGTTTGCATCTCTCTTTCCTTTATTTTGCCTTATATTTATTGTTGTGGATGTGTTTATATTTGGCATAGATTGTTTTATCAATTCCATTATAAGCTTGTTATCATATTCCGCACTTTAATTGTTTGATAGAAAGCTTAAATTGGTATTTTTGTATCTGGGGTCTAAACGTTCAAGGGTGTTTCATACCCATTTTGAACTTTCAGTAACCAACTAAGTACCCAATGGGTTTATTTATTAAGACTCATTAATTAAATACCCAATTGGGTCTTTACCCATTTAACCCAATGTTTAATTGGGTTGGGTCAAGATTTATCTAAATTAAGTGGGTAATGGGTAGGGGTGTCAAATGGGTGGGTTGGGGTGAGCATAATTGAGTTGGGTATATAAACTCATTTACCCTTGAAACCCATTTAAACTAATTGTTTCTAACCTAATTCAACCCAACCCATTATTATAGGTAAATCTCAACCCGCCCAATTACCCATTTATCAAATTACTAAAATACCACTAAAATGAAATGACCAAAGTACTCTAAAATGTGTAATGTTGGGGCCTACAAGTTGTAAACAAGTTTACCAGCTCTCTCTAAGTTGACTCACTGTGTCACAACAGACCCCAGCTCTGTTGTTGTGGGCAAGCTGCCATGCCGATGTAGCTATGAGAAGTCGAGTATGCCAACCCAGCATCAGAGACCCATTATTTCTTCTACTCTGTACCCCTATGAAGCACGGGGTGCGTTCGGACTCGAGTGCGAGTGCAGGTGCGGGACTCGGCAATTTTTGAAAAAGTGAGTGCGGGTGCGGCGGGACTCGGATTAAAAAATTATTAAAAATATTTTAATTTATATTTTTATATATTGCTAAGCATTCTTTTTCACATTATATAAACATATATCAAATTTAAAAGCAATATTAGATAATANCGATTTTTTTTTTTTTTTTTAACTTTTATTTTTAAATTTTTTTTGAGGAACTTTTTATTTAATAATTGATAAACGTTAAATCCACAATAATTTTTATAATAAATCTTCAATGGCTAGGGCTATTTTTTTTTTTTTATAAGGGCAAGGGCTATTTATGATTGACAAAAAAGTAATTTTGATATAGTGAATTCAAATTAGAACCAATAACAACTTATCACTAGAATTTATTATGAAAATATTGTAGATATAACACTTTTTGTAATAATTCAATAATAAATGTAGAAATTTAAACAATGAATATCTCTATTGAAAATATCAAAAATGTACAGTGCCCTTTTGACTACTATAGATTAATATTAAGTCAAATTATTGCCACCATTTTTTTTTTAAAAATAATTTTGCTAATTGTAATGTACAAAGTACAATAGAAGACGTCTATGTTCATCTTAACGATTTGAAATAGTTTGTAAAAGCTTTGGCTAAAAAGTAAAATCCAAAATTCAACCTCTAACTTTAATTAATTGTCATTTTTGTCCTTTTATTTTGTTAATTTTTTTTTTCAATTTCTTGAATGGTGTTAACATGGTTCTTTTGTCCATTGCCTCTTAGAATGCTACCAACGGAATAATTGAAAACCTCAAAAGGCCTTTTTAAAATAGGATAATGTTTATTACACACTTGTGTGCATCCACATAAGTTTTTAATAGGTATTTTTCTCCTTTGAAGTAAGCTCCTCACAAGCTTATATATAAAAAAAAAGCTTTCTCACAATTGCAAGTGCTCAAAAGTACACTTCATTTATCCACCAAGCTAGTTGTATAGGGTTCACTTGGATTTTTTTACCTAGCAACATGTTTATGAGCATCCAATTCATTATGCAACAAACAGCTGCATGAAATGTTACTTTCTTAGCATCATATTAAGGAACATTAAGGAACCTAGTGGTGTTCAAGATGATCATAACCCATTCCCTCTTGAGATGTTCATATTATTGAAATGAAAATGCCAAGGGAAGTTGGTCCAAATTATCCTTGTGATGGATGGGGCACTCTAAAATAAGTGCTCAATAATAGTAGGGTGATGTTTGATTAAGCCTTACAAAAAAAGCCCTGCTAGGGAGATAATAAGAGCATTAGAGCAATTGCATTAGTCCGGCCAATTTTTTCTGTCTATTTTACACTAAGAACTTACTTTTTCTATTTTACACTACCACTTTTCCAAAAAACCCACATCAATTCATCTGTTTTACAATCTATTCTATTTAAATAATAATATATATTTTTTAATTTATTATTATTATTCTTTTGTTCCTATCTCTTTATCTTTTCTTTGCACTTATCTCTTTCTCTTTATCTTTGTCCTTATCTCTTTCAGCCCAATCTTTTGTCCCTCCTCCGCTTATTCTTCTTCTTCCTTTCATGGCCACTTCTTCTTCTTCCTTTCACAGTTTCACGTGTTAGATCACCTCCCCCCCCCCCCCTCTACAGGCAGCTTCTTCTTCTTCTTCTTTTTCTTATTCTCTCCCTTACAGTCAGATCAACTCTCCACCACAAGCACCACAATAATCAAAATCCACAAGCACCACAATAATCAAAACCCACAAGCACCGATCTATGTCGACCCACAAGCACCAATCTTCGTCGCCAGCACCAATCCACAAGCATTAAAACTCATTTCCGTCGACCCACAAGCGTCTAGATCCATTTCCATCGACCCACAAACTCTAATCTCTGCCACCAGCATCGATCCATAAGCGGCCAATACCAACACCAATCTCTCTCTCTCTCTCTCTCTCTTCTCTCTGTTGGTTTGTCCATGTAGGTGTGTTTGTGTATTTTGTGTTGATTTGTCTATGTGGATGTGTTTGTATGTACCTAAGGAAAAAGAAGATGAGGAAAGGAGAAGTTTGAGATTGAGTTTGTTTTGCACACGGAGAAGAGAGAGAAAAAAAGTGTGAAATTAAATAATAAATAAGAGTATGCACAACTACAATAACCATGTATGTATGCACGGTTCAAATTTAAAAGCAATATTAGATAATAACTAAAACATGATGTTCATAAATTAAATACAACCCACAAGATTGAAACTAAAACATTTCATGAGTAATAAGTTCATGAGGCCTGGTTCAGAATGAGTAATAAATCAAACCCAAGTTCACAGATTCACTCACAAATCACAGATTCACAAATTACTAATAAGTTATAACTATTAACTAAATAAAAGTATAAAACTAGCAGTGGCACTGATTTATCTCTGGATGTTTGCTTGAGATTGGACCATGGACCAGATGGTAAGTGGGAAGTTAAGTGGTCCAAAGTCCAGTAAGTGGGCCAAAATGTTAAGCCCACAGAAGATTATTTTAAGTCTACAACCCCATTCAACCCAGTCAAAGCCAAACAAGTCCACACTTTTAAACCCAAGCCCATCTCTGTCTAGCGGCCCAAAACGCGAAACCCAAATCCCAGGGATGTCTTTGGCATCAATCACGGCGAGTTCTGTGAGAGGTAATAAGATCTCCGATGTAAGTATTGCCGAGTCGATGCTTCCTCAAGCCGTTCTCGGTAGCTGTCTGACACTAGCCCACTCAACAAAGGTCGCCGATGAAGCCGATAATGAGATTATCGACTCCGATGAGACCAGGAATGCATCAGCAAACACCTTCGATGGTGAAGAGAATTTGCAACGAGACATCCAATTGATTCTTCAGCGCGAACCGGCCCGAGTCCTCACCACGTCGGCGCGAGTCGGCGAAAAAAAAAATCACGTGGTAGACGCGGCCCGATGCGGCACCGACGCGGGGTCAGCGGCGTCCCTCCCATATCGCCACGTCGTGCTGCGTCCGACACAGGTACGGCGCCTCTGGCGCCACATCCGTGCATCCTAGCTGTACCCTTCTCCACCACAAAGCCAACAACATGCTTGCTTGAACGCGTTCGACCCGAGGTGAACTGGTGCAAAACCGGCCGATCCCATCCAAGTTCTCCACTGAGTCAACGTTTTGTGCCTCTTGACTCGGTCCACGCCTTCACAGTCCACCACGTTGCATATCTGTTTCCCTAAGTGCACCTCGGACATCACCTTATCCTCACTATTCACCAATCCTTCCAACAAGTCAAACATGGTCGAGTAGTAATGCAACGACTCAGTGAACCAGAGCGGTTTTATGGAAATTCTTAGGTTCAGATCTCGCAGCGAAGCTGCAAGCGGTTGCTGGAAAGGTTTTTACGATTTTTAGGTTTAGTTATAAATTTTTTTGCTGGAAATTCTTAGGTTCAGTTATAAATTTTTTTTTTTCCGATTTTTCTTTGTGGTAAAGATGTGTTTGGTTTCCCAGAAAACTGTTTGGGAAAAGAAAAGTTTTGCTTTTGAATCTGAAAATGAAAAAGAAAAGTCGCTAGGTTTAAAAAAAAAAAAAAAAAAGGTTGTTTGTCACTTTTTTGTTTTAATTGGCCATCATTTTTTAACTAGAGTATATGAGTAAATTTATACAAGCTCACTTATTCCATCCTTCTACTTTTTCACTCACAACCAAATAAAAATGAGAGAAATTAAAAATTTTTTATCCTTCCACTTTTCCATTCTCACACAATTTTCTATCTTCTCACTTTTCCACTCTTCCAACCAAACGAACCCTTAGTATTGGTAGTGTTAAAAAGCTTTATTGCTATTTTTAGCACCATCAAATATAAATTTATGACTACATTGGTGGAGTCAAAGCCAAATAATTTGGCTCCACAGCTACAGTGCATACCAAAAGTGGCTATGCATCGCAGCTCATACGTAAAAAAAAAAAAGTTTTATTAAATTGTGTATTCACACTGCTTTATATTAAATATATTATTTTATTTATGTATTCACATTACTTTGTAGTGAATATATTATTTTATTGTAGTAGATATATTATTTTATTGTATTATTTATATTATTTTATTGTGTTAAAAGTTAAAATAAAACCACTTGGGTGTTTTGTAAAGTGAAAATGTAAAATAAATAAAATAATTTTTTTTGGAGCCATATTACTAAATTTATGACTCCATCAATGGAAATGCTCTAATGAGCACTTGTTTTGGGCTCAGTTATCTTATATATAACACCCACTTTTGTGATTATGTAAGATTTCAACGGTTAAAACTAATCATGCCACTCATTTGTTGCCTTGTTGGACCAAATAAACTTGTTTTCATAGAATCACATATTTAGGAGTTGGAGTCATTTGTGAAATCCTTAATTTCTCAAAAAAACAAAAAACGCTTGAGGATTCCACAAAGGCTCCTCTACCCTTTTTCTCTTTTTGGGCATTTACATAACTAAAAACCTCAATAAATAACCGCGGCCCCGAAACAGAGTTTGTCATACAATTCAGAGCATCCTAAAAGTAGGCTCTTAAGGATTTGCAGGAGGACCCATATACTACTGTTAGCATCCATGGTTGATGAATCATGAATAGGCTCTGAGAAGACCAAAAGGTTAAAAAATGGACTAATTCGAGATCATATTCAGCTCCATTCTTCCAATGAAAACGCAAACCTCCAGCAAGGCCCATAAGAGGCACCAAAAATAGAATTAGTGAAGCCTAATCTTTCTACAATGCTTAATTCCAATTGTATCAATTTTAGTTTCTTGCAAAAGCTGCTAGGGAACGAGCCAGCCCTTTGTAATTCCAAGGTAAAACAATCATGTTGCTGGTGGGGCATATTTTAGCCCTCCACCTGAGCCTAATCATCAATGGCAAGAGAAAAGCTCGTAGAAGCATATTTGATGTGAGATATGTCTGGTTGTGAGTCGTGACATCTTCTTCTTACTAGATACTTCAGTTTGCTTTTTTTCTTCTTCCCTGCCTTGGGGCTTATCCTCTTTTGATCACTTAAGTCTTAAGCCATTATTATTCTTGTATAGATCAACCACAACTCCAATCAATCAAGATGGGTCAGGTCAGATGATTAATTTCAAGAAGTCCTTTGTGATGTTCAATAAGAATGTACGGAATAGGAATTAGGAAAAGGCAATCCGTTTTGTAAAGTTCTGAGAGAAATCTAAATAAAATTGGGAGAGTTTCATTGATTGGGAAAAAATGATTACAAGAATGAAAAGTGAAAGTAAAATGCATAATGCTCTGTTTATATACACAGTAAACATAACTAACTACCAAGAATGGCGCCAAAAGCAGTTATTGAAACTTCCAGGACCATACATGTGTCAATTGTGATTAATTGCTTCCTAAAATCTCGGAACCTAAGTCTTCAGTGATCCATAATGAAGAATTCATGATGAGGCATTGCCTCAATCACTTCCAAGACTTCAGTGCTAATCAGGTCAGGTGTTGATGCACGCTATGTGGCTTGATCACTGCACTGCTTATCAGCAAGTGCTGCACTCCCTACCATCCTTGTGGCTCGGCTAGTGCACTTCATCTCAGTAACAGCTGCATCACTTGCCACACTTGTATCTTGTCTCATGCTACTCTGCCCTGTAGTATGCCCTGCAATTTTAACACGTTTGCAGCTTTCCAAAGCCTAAAACCACCCCCATTTCATTCTAAGTATCTTGGATGCCTCTAAGTCGGGAGCGATCCACAAGAAGCGTTCTTGAGATGGTAGTAGAGAAGATTCAATAGAAAGTTCAGGGATGGAAGCAAAAACTCATCTCAAGCGGTGAGGTCGTTTCTCATTAGATTCGTAGTTTTTGCTGCCCTCATCTGCATGATGAACTCTATGAACCTTCCAAAAATTGTGTACACACAGATTGATTCCATCCTCAAAAGGTTTTTGATGAGGAAAGCAAGAAGATATTTACCTCTCTATCTTAAACCTTGGGACTCTGTGAAAACTTAAAAGCATTAGAAAGATGGGCTTTAGAAGAATGGGAGATATGAACAAGGCTCTCATGGCTAACAGAGAAGGAAAGGGTCGACTCTTTAGTAATAAGGAGGTATGTCAGCCCTAAAATTATCTATAATTTAGCGAAGAGACACATACCAAATGATTATGTAGAATTACACCAGCCAAATCCTCTAGAAAATATGTCAATACACCTAAATTGGACTCACTTGCACTACAAAACACGCGGGTTATAGCTGCATTTTTACTTCATATATTCTACAACGGTTTAAATGCAACTTCCGATTATGACTAGATAAACTAAGGGCATGTTCAATATATTGTAATGATTATTACATGAGAATATGAATAAGTATTACAAAGAATACATTAAGTTAGAATGTAATAAGTATTACTATTCATTAATTTGGTGACTATTTAAAAATAAAATTATGAAGATGCATCAACAATTTAGTAAAGTATAAAAAGAATGTGTAATTAAATAAAGTTTAAGTCAAATTTCTTAAAATACACTTATTTTAAGGTGTTCAAAATGGAGCTAATAATTAACAATAAAGAAAATTTATTTTCTTTCCTTTTGAAGATGTGGCATCTAATTACTTTTTAGGAAATTTTTTTAAAAAGTTATTATATAAAGTAAAAGAATAAATATTCAGTATTTTTGATAAGGAATAGTTATTCCTCATTTTGAAGAATAGCTATTTATAAAGAATAACTATTCATTGTAATAAAAACATAACCAAACAACCGAATAGTTATGTCATAGGAATATTATTACATTACAGTGTCTATTACAGTCTACCAAACGTGTCATTAATCTAAATGGAATTCAAGTGGTTTTGGTCTATCAATAACAACATTCCTTATTTCATTTCATTTTTAAGATTCACTTCACAATTGGAACAAAATGAAGACCACTAAAGAATAATTACACAACACAAAGAAAGACTAGATGCAGACAAGCAGCCCAAAAGTGTGTTACAATGATGAGTGATGGAGTGTACGGCGTCCCTTCAATCCACAACAATAGCTGCCTGCTGAAACTGTTCGCTGTGGCTGTTGCTTGTTTGTTGTTGCAGATGATGCTGAGGTAGTGCACATCTCAACGCCATTTCTAAATGGGTGAATTGGCTGAACTGTCACAGCATTGCCGACGGTTGTGTGCTTTTCAAGCCAACCTATGATGTCCCTAAAGACAATATCAACGTTTTCATCGGGCTCTCCGGAGGTTAAAGCATGCCACATTTCTGGATACAGTCTTATGGTCTTGTCTGTGCTGCCAGCTCGCTCATACAGTGCCCTACTTACTTCTGGGTCAGTCACTATGTCAGCTTCCCCATGTAACACAAAGAATGGTAGTGTCACCTGCACAAAAAACCACCCAAAACTATTTTACTTTACTGCAAAATAAGTCAAAAACCCGTTTCCTTGTCACAAATAGAGTAAAAGTCAACAAATTTTTAAGTTTGAAACAGTAACAACCTCACTTAAACTGTTTTCAAGGCTCATGCTAGTTCTCAGCATTTCTAGTGCTGTTTTAAGCCTAGGCTTGTCTTGGTATATCAAATTGTTGCTCCTTATCTGCATCCATCATGGAGGAAAGGAGATACACCGTAATTTAATTCTTCAGATAATAGCTCATTTTCTCTAAAACATACCTTATTAAAAATTGAAAATAGTTAACCTTACCTGTTCTCGCTTAACGGGGTCTTTGAAAGCTGCATCAATGACATCTTTTGTGGGAACTATCTTCCATTTTGGTATAACGTCTACTACTTGGGTCAGGATATTCACGATCACTGGGTGTGGCTTCACCTTCTCTGATATCTAAAAACATGTAACACCATGGAACATTACAGAGAGAGAGAAGAAAGGGAGGACCACAACTTCTTTTTGGGTAAGGACTAAAACATCATTGGAAATCAAAAACAAGTTGAGTTAACGCTAATCACATGGAGATTATGATGAAGGTACTATTCCTTAGATGTAATAATTTAGGATATTCAATTAAATTTAACCATGTGGCCGTATTCACCAATGCAACATAGAAGGTATAAATATCTTCCAAGAACAATTACTAAGTAAGTAGCTTATTGGTCAATACAATTATATGAATGAATTTAATTAGAAAACCGTATTACATACTTTACGAATAGTATGCAACTGCTTCCTCACAACCTTTGGGACCAATATTAGGTCATGTTGTGAGGTAGCACATATAGCTGCTTCATATAATAATTTTCCGTACCTTACACATGGGTGCAACAAGAATAGCACCATTCCATAATGTAGGGTCCTTTTTGTGCAATAGTAGGGCCACTGCACCTCCCATGGACTCTCCATACAAGAACCTGCACTTATTCCTGTACTCTTCCTGCACTGAGAAATCATTGTGAATAAATTTTAGAGGCTGTGTATAAGCATATCCTTGGTAGCTAAGTTGATAGATTGGATGCATACCGCTAACTGACTTGAAAAAATTATAGCAGTCATTAATGATGTTTTCGAACTTCTTGATGTAACAACGAGAACCTTTAGACCGTCCATGTCCTTCATAATCGACCCCAAATACAGCATATCCTGCACGAGCAAGCCTTACCCCGCATTCTAAAAGAACCGGGATGATCATATCAATACTAATAAGCCTTTTAGCACACATTTTCAACTATCTTTACAAAGTGCTCGATCAAATAATTAAAAAAAAAAAAAACCCCCCTCTTTATTTAGTGATATTTTTCCTATACACTACGGGATTAACATAATCTTAAATTCTTGATAATACCCTTAGAAAACATGAATTAAATTAATAATACGAAGATGTGTTTTTTGGGAGGTGTAGGAGTGTGACCAAAATAAATAACACAAATGTTTTTTTTTTTTTTTTTAATCGATAACTTATAAATGTGACTTTAAGAGTATTTGCATCAGTTCGTGCAAAAATTTTCTATATATTTTAGCATAAGATTTCAAAACACCCTACATTAAATTATCTATTTTACATTACATTTCATTCAAATATATATATATTTTTTACTTATTTATCTTTTTTCATACATAACAACCACTATTCACTATATCTTTTTCACTCGTAATACGTAAAGAAAGAATAAAAAAGTAAATGTAAATGAATAATATCAAAGTAAATTTACATGAATAGTAACTATGTATTTTTACACAATTTTACATAATTTTTTAATGCGTGGTTAAAATATGATACTTTTTCTATTATATAAACAGTTTTAATTTATAGGTTTTAAACCAAGTTCCAACCACCTCAACCTCCTCTCACCTAAGAAAAGAGCGCAAGCAAACGACTAATTAGCGTATTCTGTACGTTTAGATATATATATATATATATATTTCTTTCTTGTTTTTGAGAGAATATATATTTCTTTAATGCCCAATTAATATTATTCGTTGCAAGTTGCTGCCAAACAACGTAACTAATTCACCATTGACTTTTCGACTCGGAGGTTAACCCAACGTAACATAGATTGTTATTACCAACAGAGACTTTCATGGGGCCATGATTAAATACTAATAGACCGGACTTATGGTTAATATTAATGACTTATGCTTTTCAAGTGCACAACCTTCTGTCGCAGATCCATAATAATCTACGTACAGTCAAAGAGAGGTCTGTCGTAGATCCATAATCTACGTACAGTCAAAGAGAGCAATTGTTTCTACGACTTTTGAAGATTACCATTATATTTGATATAATTTTAATAGAATAATTAGCCAAATTAGTACATAAAAGAACAATTATAGCACATATAACTTTATAACTATTTAATCTACAAATTGTTTAAATTTAATTTTTTTAAATTATGCACAAAACATAATATTGACTAGATAGTAAATGGTAAATAACAGATTCTCTTATTTTGCTAAAATTGAAAACTTTTTACTGAAAGTATTATAGATAAATGTAAAAATTTGCTGAAATAGTACAATGAAACTCATAAATAGTACTAAAAAGTGTAGTGCATGAAAATAATTACAACTATAAAACCCTTAGCAAATAACATTTTATTAAGATTTTAATAAAATTCAATGATAAAATGTTGTCGTATATTAATATAATAAAAAAATATTATTAAATGATATATTTTTAATACATAGTTACATCAATTCTCTCTCTCTCTCCCTCTCTCTCTCTCTATATATATATATATATATATGATGTGCTAAGCACTGATGACAAGTGGAACAGAAAGATATGATTATATAAATAAATAAATAAAAGTGGAAAAAAAGATGTGGGAAGACTGCAGAAATGGTTAAATTTGATCTTCAATCATATTTGTCTCTTCTGATTTTCTACAATCATGTTGGGTCCCTAACCTTTCCTTTGTTGGCTGTATTCTGATTTTTCTTATCAAAAAAAAAAAGTCCTAAATCTTGAACAGAAAAGTCATATTTTCACATATGATATGAATAAAGGCTACAGATAATTATAATTCCAACATGAATCAGAGAAAAAGTGTAACAAACATTAATATTGAGAAAAAGGTGTTTCTCAAAAAAAGAAAAGAAAAAGAAAAAGGTGCAGTACAACGCACTCAATAATTTCACCTAAAGGTGTAACAAACATTAACTATACAGAAGCAAAAGGGTACGAAAAAGTGGGTAGTGCTTATTGTTTAATAATTAATAATAAAAAAATCCTACAAATTATTATTTTTTTAAAGTAAGAAAAGGCTTTAAGATTGATAGACATGGACGGACACACGTCCATCCATGTCTATCACGTCCATCCATGTCCATCAACAATGCAACTATCAATAATTCAATATTAAACAGATAAACGTGAGGATTGTACGAATAGAATGCGAGTCTAGACCAGTAGACTTCGCATTTAAATTAAAAGTTTATTTGAATATTATTTATTATTAAAAATTAAAAATATTGTAATAAAATAATTTTAAATTTTTTTGGGTTAAAAATATACATACTGATTTCAAAAACAGTGCATAGAACCACTCAAAACGGTGAACACTGGAAATTTTGTGCACTAAGAATTCAAGGATTATTAAAGTTGTGGGGAAAACTTTGACAATAACATTATAGAATCCAAGTTTATAATTATAGGTGAGCGAACGAATTAGCTGATGACCTAGCTAGCTAAGGCAACTTAATTTGGTTCTAGGAATTTGGGTGAACAATTTTCTGGCTAAAACTTGGAAACTTAGTAACTTACACGATTGGGTTTGGGCAGTTGGAATTTGGATGCTTTGGCAATAATGTCTACAAGAGGTTTGGTGTTGTAGCTTTATTTTGGTCGATTATTTTGTCTTTGAAAAAGATGCAAGTCAGAGAAAATGATAAATCGAAAAGTCTTATAAAAAAAGATAAATCGAAAAGTTTGGTATCTACAATTTTAGAAATAAATACAAGCATATGGAAGTTAAATGATACTTTTTTTTCCTTACATTTACAGTGAATTTTAATATAAATTTAATGAGTGAATTTTATTATGAATATAAAAAGAGAGCACACTGTTTACCGTGCTCCGAACAATTGCTTGTAAAATAAAGAGATTAAAATTTGCCAACTTTTGAATCATAGAAATATTGTGGCAACCATTTAAGCAATGTACACAAAGTCACACAGATAATTGGAATGTTAATAATAAATAAGCGTAGAAAATTAGAAATAAACAAAGAGGAAAGAGAGTAAAACAAATCAAGCGATTTAAGAATATTTATTACCTCTCATGAAACCACTACACTCCATGCCATACCCTGCAAATCCCAGCAACAAATATTAATTAATAACTCCCATTCACATGTGTGTGTGTGTGAGAGAGAGAGAGAGAGAGAGAGAGAGAGAAGGAGCTACCATGGCAAAGGAAAACAAGAGCCAGTGGAGAAGAAGAAGAAGGCAACCATCTACAAGTAAAGAGCTGCACTCCTCTTGAATTCCTTATGTATTCCTGATATAATATAGTATCACAATCTCAACATCATTACACAAAGACGAAAACTCAGTAAAGCAAAATGACAGGAAGAAAAAGAACTCGCAAATTTACCATACTCTCATATGGAGACCTTTTTTTTTTTTTTTTGGGCTCAAGAAATATATGAAAGACTTACCTCTTGGTATTCAACCTCCATCTTCATGCAGAGCTAGCAAAACAACACACAGACTATTACACAATTAAAATCAAAATTTTCACGCTTCCTTTCACAAGTGAGGGATCTATATATAATGTCACTTCAAGAAAGACAGTTGTAGAGGAGGTAGATGATTATTTATACTTTGTACAGGAGAAAAATTGTTTTGCTTAATAAGAGAGTGCCCCAAATAAGAAAATAACAGGGTCACAAATTTGAGATAGATAGTCATAGATCATAGATGCTCTTTATGTGGGTTTTGATGCGTCCAAGAAGATTGAAAAGGTCCAAAACTAATGACGTGGCCTTTGAAAGAGCCCATAGCGTATTTCTTGAGACAGCACCTTCTAGATTTGCAGACTAGATGCTGCTTGAGCCATCCTAACTGGTCTAACCATCCCTCTCTATCTGAGTCTTTATCACAATGTTATAGTTTATAACTTTATAGGTATTAGTTTGTGACATTTATGATTTATGGTTTTTTTTTTTTTTTTTTTTTTTTTTTTTTTTTTTGTGGTTAAAACCGACTTTCACTAACCACACAGAAACAATTTAGTAAAACATGGGTCCTCATAATAAAATCCCAAGTTGTCATTAAAAAAAAAAAAAAAAAAAAAGTACACATAGGTCCACAAGGGACTTTCCAAAACCACAAAATCCTGGCCAGAACCCAGAACCCATTGTGGGTCTTTTATTTTTTACAGTTTACAATTTTTTTTTTAATGAACAACATTCTGTTTCATTAACCAACCAAAAAAAAAAAAGAATCTTTAAGTAACATGTCTCTCTTCCAATCTATAAGGGAGGGAATAATTATTACACTTGAAAAAAAGGGAATGGAGAGAAACAAATAATATGAGTTATGTCTTTATAGTTTACATGGAATAATTTAACGTTACTAGTATCATATGAGATATACTAAGCTGTGTTTGGATGTACCCAAACTCAACTACAAACGAGGGACTTATTGCTCTTGAGCATAATCCTGGGAACCAAAATGTAAATATATCTCCCAATGCATGATTAAATACAATAAGCTAATATCTCACTGTAGTAGGTTATATTTATTTTTTCTAATTTTAATCATGCATTCGGTATTGTGTTTTTGACTTTTTGTGTTGGGTGAGTTGAGCGTGGGCCATTATAAAATTAGAATTATTTTGGATTATTTTAATATATATTTTTATAAGATACTCAAAAAAATATTGTGAAGTACACAAATTTATATCATTTATATATGAATTCAAATGAGATTAATGAGTATCAAAAAAAAATTCATCTAAATTTGACAAATTTAAAGATGGTGCATCTAGTCATTAACAATTTCTCTTCCAAGGCGTAAGTGAGGAGAATTGGTCCACAATTCAAGTTTCACTGAGAGATTCCATAAATAATTTCTTTTGTAATTGTTCTTCATGTTACATATATGATGGGTTTTGGGTTTTATATATAAGACATAATTTTTATATTAATAAATAAGATATATTATTGGGATTGAAGTGATAGCTTAATAATATTTTTTGTGATATCGCATGTATGTGATTTGAATTTTTTTGTCTCCTTCTTCACTATTTACCTATCAAAACAAAGAAGAAATATGATATTCAGGCATCTTAAGAGAGAGTTATGGGTTTTTTTTATTTATTTTTTAATATTATTATTTTTTGTTTGTGTGGATACAATATACTTGGATCTTAACCTTAGTTAGTAGACTAGGTGTCTTCAAAGGATCAAATCACTCATATTATATACTAATAATTCTAGATATAGTATATACACAAATTTTTTTTTTTGGGTAATTGTTGTTATATGTGTGCTAATAAAAGTGGTGTTAATAATGAACTTATATGTAAATAATGTAATTTCAGTCATGACTTGTCACGTGTATAATTATGAAAACTGTTGTGAAAAAATGTATCTTTAGCATTATCCATTGCATTCACCTTGGCGTAGTGAACTTAGGTCAAGAGTGGGCCAAGAAGCCATTGGCTTTGGCTAAGAAGAGATTGTTTTCACCAATTTTTAAGTATGTGGTCTCTAGAAGGACCCTATAATCCTCATTTGAATGGTAAATATCTTTCCTGCCTTTGATAAGTTTTGTTCATAAAGGAAATGTCGGTTGTTGCCGATTGCACGCTTTCCACGTGAAAAGAGAAAGAAAATCCTTTTTAAATGAAATAAATAACATACACGGGCTCTACAGCCTCTTTGAGAGCTCAACAACCGCAAAGCCAACACACAAAATTTCCGATTGTTGAACAACCAATAACTCCTTTAGTTTTCCAATGAAATATATATTTTATATATATAAAAAAAGTTTTTACAAAATATTTTCCATATTTTTAGTGTCCATTATCATGAAAAGTGCAAATTAATGTATTTTTTAAGGAAAAAGTTTATCTCCAAACCAATTTGGAAGAAAATTACTCCAACCCATGTAAGTGAAAGTTAAAAAGACAATCTTTATATACTTTTTTTTTTTAATGAGTTATGTGATTTTTTTACATAATATGCATGAATAGTGAGTTTTATAAATCGCCACATAGTAGGTTTAAAAGGTTGTGAGGAAAACTTTATCCATTTTTTAATGTTTAGTATGGCAAAAAAATACAAATTAACAGAAAACATATTTTTGTGCTCAATGAAAAAAAAGTCCAATAGAACAAAAACATCCTCTGAACATTACATACTCAATAGACAAGTACAAATAAAATTCATACAAAAATAATAATAAGAAGAATAAAATTTTTACAATGATAACTTATCTTTTCACTCCACAGAATGACCATTGGCTTATGTTGACTAGATTGAACATTTTTCTAGAACTACTTTTCAGTTTTTGATAATTCAATAATTACAACAATGGAGTAGTAGAGATTTAAACCATGAATGTCTCTAATGGAAACATTATGAGGTACTAGTCAAGCTACAAAGCTCTTGAATAATCAATTGTTTTTTGACTATCCTTATGAGTGTGTGTAGTCTCTTTTGCCAAGATTTGATAAATTTCATTAGACCTTAAAAACCACTAGACCAACCCCTAGAGTAAAAAACCTTCTCAATTTTCAAATATCTTTAAAATACCTTTTCCCCCATAGGCTATGATGCATTAGGGTAAATTCACTCGCATAAATCATGACCGCCCAACTACCTCAAATGATCAATAAGATCAACAGATAAACAAATTTACTCCAAAAAATGAAACTAATACATGTTACGTAGCACAAACGTAGTGTAATATGAGAGTAATATTATGTCAAAGGTGGTACCTTAAATGGAGACATGTCTTAAAAGTTATAGGAGAAAGCAAATTATAGTTGTGGGGGATAAAAGGATCAGGCCCAAGTTAACGGGCCGAACACCCACGAGAGAACTGTTTCACATCCGAAGAGAAGGATGAATAGAATGCGAGGTCCAGATTGGAGCGGAATCCTCTGGGTAGAGGATCATCGCTTTCCGAGGAGGATATCTCTAGTCCGAGGAGGACAACAAAGCACACTCAAGAACGATAAGGATGAAGAAATATCTGAGGGGAAGGCTGCTGCCACCGTATTCAATGCATTGCAACAGCTTTTCTGGCCGCATTTATGTGGAGAAGACATCTGAACAGTGCTTCATGACCTACCGCCACTCACACAGAGATGAAAAGCAGCTGCCTGACGTGACAGGTACTTGAGCACGTCCATGGATGGGGAGCACGTGGACGGTAGGGATGAGAGTGAGAGTGGCTATATAATAGAGGGAGAGGGTATGAAACGGGGCATGGAAGGTAGGCGAAACTGATCAATCAATAATAAAAGAAGTGATAATCTTTTGCTGTGAATCCCTTGTCAACTCTAGTTCTTCAACCCATACTCTACAAATTAATTGTCTTTGGGTTTACGTAGAGAAATTAGACCCTACAATAGTCTATAGGTTACCGTTTAGCAAAAAAAAAGCCTATAGGTTACCTAACTGCATTATTGGGCCTCCCAAGAGGTTCTTTATATATATGACCTACTAAAAATTTATGCGTTTCCTAAAGCTAAGGCTAGGGATAAAGAGGCTAATCAATTTTGTTTTGTTTTGTTTTGTTTTTTTATTTTTATTTTTTTTAAATGGGTTTCTAGTTCATGAAACCAAAGCATTTGTTTGAGGTTTGGGTTCTAAACAATTCTCTGAATTAATATACAAAATGGGACTGCTTAACATTTATTCTTCCTCAGTCCATCTTGAGGGGGAGTGTAAAAAGCTAGAGGGTGCATTACTAGCTGCTACACTAGTGCAGCACAACATGCCACCCAGTGCAGCAGCTCGTGCATCAGAGCTGCCCAGACATGCAGTGGACCAAGCTAGACAAGAAAATCAATTGCCATATGATACAAGAACAAGTGAAACTCAGATTGAAGCTTCAAGTAGAAGTCGAGAGATCTTGCCTTGTGTTTCAGAGTTGAAGAAATTGAAGAGTTGTAATTTTTCATCTAAACGACAGTGTAGCTTACCTGATGTGTGTATAGAAACGGTGTGTAGCTTTTGTTAGTTAGTTTGGTTAGTTTTAGTCAGACACGTGTATGAGTTTGCTGTGTTTGTTAAGTTGTGTTCACACGTGCATATAGCTGTTAAGTTAGAGTATATATATATATATATATATAGTTGTATAGCTATTGAATCAATCAATGAAATCATAATTTTCAGCTTTCATCAGAATCAATTTCTCATAGTTTTGGTCTATGTATGTCGGTACAAAGAGGAACTCAGGTTTTATATTTAACAAATAGAAAGAGGTGCTCATGAGCTTATCAAATATTGGCTAATTTATGTGATAAAATCTCTCTAATCATCGTACAAAAGGCAGTTGTTTAAATCAAAAACTCGTTGCTGATGTAAAGATATGTTGCCTTTAAAGTTCCACTTTTAACTTTTACCTATAGCTTATAATTTATAAATCAGTTTATTTTCACTGTCAATTTGTAGATATAACTATATTTTTATTTAACTTAGTGCAGTTTTTTTTTTTTTTTTTTAATTTAATTTTTTATAGTCAGTCCATTTTCAGAACAAGTAATAATGGATTTAGTAATAATGGGTTAGCTATCGTTGTCTTCTTTATTCATTCAGCTGCCTTCAAAGTCCAATAGACCAACATATAGTCTTTATTATTAACACCGAATTAATGCGAGACAGAGTAAATGGAAAAAATTCGGTTTTAACACCTCAACCGTTTACTGATACGCTCAATAAGGTGTCTGAATTGCATTCATGTGCATTTGTTTCACCCAAAGGCACGGTGGATACGAATCAACAAGAGTTTACCATGAATTTAAACTCAACTAATGCTGAGTTGGCAGGGTTTGACAGTCTTGAAGAGCCCAGTTTTACCTCCACAAAGTCCAACGCACGTGCAACAGTAATTCCCATAAATAATGCTCAACCACGCGAAGCTCGCGACCATCAAAATACTGCTACGGTTCCAAACTTAGGGGCTCTTTGGTACATAACTTCAAATACATGTTTTCAATTTTCAAACAACATTACACGTATTTTTACACACTTTTTTATTCACACGTATTTTCACACATGTTTTTAAATAATAAATACATATTTTTAAATGCATATATCAAACACCTCATCAGCCTCCCAAGGTTGTGTTCTTCCAACTTGGACTAAAAAAGAACTTGAGGCATGTTGGTGTAGGTGTGTGTTCCAAACAGTTTTATTCTTATTTGTTTTCTAATTGTTGGAAATTTATGAATAAAATAACCATTGGATAAATATGAGAAAAATAGCTGTTAGGCAATTGTGAGAAAAATAGCCGTTAGACAATAATTGATAATATAATCGTTGGACTTTTAAGGGTTATTAGTAACCAATAATTATAGACTATTATTTTCATAAGTAGCTTACATAATACTCACCATAACACATTTTCTAAAGGGATTTTTTACTACTCTATATTTTAGATATACACAAC
Organism: Quercus suber; assembly: GCF_002906115.3. NCBI lineage: Eukaryota > Viridiplantae > Streptophyta > Magnoliopsida > Fagales > Fagaceae > Quercus > Quercus suber. The sequence goes on from NW_027069617.1 coordinate 403,987, forward strand.
TCTACTATCTTTCTCTCCCACATATTTTTCTACAATAATTTTTTTTTTTTTTTTTTTTTTTTTTAGGAAAGGCAATAGAAGGTTGTTTTATATATATATATATATATATATATAAATATATTTATTTCCTTAATTTTTTTTCTTCACAATACTGATTAGTTTTTAGTTAGAAGAATAATGGATATATAATGTGTTGGTGTGGGTGTGTGTTCCTAACACTTTTATTTTCTAGCTGTTGGAAATTTATGAGTAAAATAGCCGTTGGGCAATTATGAGTAAAATAGCCGTTGGAAAATTATGAGAAAAATAGCCGTTAGGCAATAATTGATAATATAGCTGTTGAGCTTTTAAGGGTCATTAGTAACCAATAATTATAGACTATTTTCTTCATAAGTAGCCTATATAATATTCATCATAACATATTTTCCAAAAGGGGTCTTTTTACTACACAATTCTACTATCTTTCTCTCCCACATATTTTTCTACAAGAATATTTGTTCTAAGGAAAGGCAATAAATGGTTGTTCTCAAACCTTTTGTGAGTGGAAGTGCGTACATCACAAAGGTCGATGCTATAGTCTAATCCTGGGGGGTTGTTTGGCCAAGAGAACCAATCGCACCAAGTTTTACTTTGGGTGGCACGAATCAACCTTTAAGGACTATGCTTTTGCAGTGTAATTCTATAACACTGTGAGATTGTTCCTAATTTTACTTAAATTTATATTATCATTGCTTATTTACATTCTTGCTAATTATTTGGGATATTGTTTGTTGTATCAAACTTGTTTATTCACTATTAATTTTTCCAACAATCTTAAAGGTTGATTTGTTTCTCAAAATGGATAAACAAGTTGTTGATTCTCTTAAAGTCATTTCAGAAATTACCAAGCTTGAACCTTTTGATGGAAATAATTTTAACGTTGGAAGGAAAGGGTTTTGCCCATCTTGGAATTTACTAAAATTGATAGTGTTCTTCATGAACCCAAACCCGATGATCCCGAAAAATTAGCAAAGTGGTTAAAAATAAATAAATTATGTACACATACCATTAAGTGTGGTTTAGCTAATAAGTTATTTGATAATTATTGTCATTTTACTTGTGCTAAAGATTTATGGAATGAACTTAATGGTTGTTATGGGTTTGAGGATGAGGGTGCTAAAAAATTTGCTACAGCTAAATATATGTCTTTTCAAATGTGTGAAGAAAAAAACTGTTTCTAGCCAAATTGAAGATTTTCAAAAATTAGTTGCTGACTTAGCCAAAGAGGGTGATAATTTACCTGAAAGGTTTGTGGCTCATGGCCTTGTTTATAAGTTGTCGGACTCTTGGAAAGAGTATAAGCACTGGTATAACCATCATAAAACTTATTTAAATCTCCAACAAAATATTGTCGATATTCAAATAGAAGAGACTAATAGAATGTCTGAAGTTTCTTCTAAGGCAAGGAATTTACTTCCAAGGCTAATATTGTAGAGGAAGGACCCTTTAGACCTCCACAAAACAATAAGAAATATGATCCTAGAGGAAAAGGAAAGTTTTATAACAAAAATAACCCAAATCCTCAAATCCAAAAGAAAAAGGGTAATTGTTTCAATTGTGGTAAGATAGGTCACTATGCAGCAACTTGTAGAGTGAGAGGCAACTTCAAAACCAATAACAACAACAAGGGCTCAACATCAAACAAAGCAAATGTGGTTGAAACTGAAGAGGTCGTTGCAGCAGTGGTGTCCGAGGCACACTTAGTCTCAAGTGTGAAAGGATGGGTAGTAGATTCAGCTTGCACAAGACATATTGGTGAATTTAAAGAGGAGTTTACTTCCTACACTCCAATAATGGAAGGCACCGAGTTTGTTTATGTTGGGGACAATAGGCCTATACCAGTGAGAGGCAAAGGGAATGTACCCTTGAAGCTAACTTTCGGTAAAACTCTTTCACTCACCAATGTCCTCCATATACCTCATTTTCAACACAATCTCATCTCGATACGTTTGCTTGGTAAAGCTGGTATTAAAGTTCTATTTGATGGTGGCATAGTTACTTTATCTAAAAATGAAATCTTTGTTGGTAAGGGTTATGATAATGATGGTTTTTTTGTACTTAATGTTGATCAAGTCATTAATGAAAATGGTTCATCTTCTTATGCTTACTTGGTTGATTCTATTGATGTGTGGCATGGTAGACTTGGACATATAAATCTTGGTTACATAAAGAAAATGAAAGAATGTGGAATCATAAACTCACTAAGTGAAGCAAACATGGAAAAATGTGAAGTTTGTGCCGAAACTAAAATCACCAAGAAACCTTGTAAATCTGTAACAAGAGAATCCGAACTCCTTAGTTTGGTACATAGTGACTTGGGTGATTTAAAACACACTATGACTAGAGGTGGTCAAAAATTTTATGTAATCTTTGTTGATGACCATTCTAGATTTACTAAACTTTATTTACTAAAAACCAAAGATGAAGCTTTGGAAATGTTTATAAAGTATAAAAATGAAGTTGAGAACCAAAAGAATAAAGGATTAAAAGACTTAGAACTGATAGAGGAGGTGAATATGAGTTTAACTCTTTTAAAGAATTTTATGAACAAAATGGCATAATTCATGAGGTAACTCCTCCTTATTCACCTGAATCTAATGGAATAGCTGAACGGAAAAATAGAACTCTTAAAGAGATGATGAATGCTATGCTTGTTAGTTTTGGGCTATCTTCCAATATGTGGGGGGAAGCCATTCTTTCGGTTTGCCATATACAGAATAAGGTACCTCATAAGAGAACTGGTAAAACTCCTTATGAACTTTGGGAAAGACGTAAGCCTAACTTGGAATACCTTAAAGTGTGGGGGTGTTTGGCTAAGGTTATGCTACCTGAGCCTAAAAAGAGAAAACATGGTTCTCGAACATGTGATTGTGTGTTTATTGGATATGCTAGCAATAGTTCATGTTATAGATTTCTAGTTATCAAGAGTGATATTTTAGAATCTTACACTATTATTGAATCTGAAAATTCTATATTCTTTGAATGTTTTTTCCTTTAAAAAATAAGGAAAAAGTATTGCATAAATCTATTGATACTTCTAATGATCTCGTTGATGACATGCAAGAATTAAGAAGGAGTAAGCAAGCTAGGAAGGAAAAGAGTTACGGTAACGATTTCCTTGCCTATATTGTTGAAGATGAACCTATAAGTTATTATGATGCAATTAAATCTATTGATGCACCATTTTGGTTGGACGCTATTAACAGTGAATTAGATTATATTATGTCTAATCATACTTGGGAAATAGTTGAGCTTTCTCCTAAGGTTAAGCCTATTGGTTGCAAATGGATATTTAAAAGGAAATTAAAACCGGATGGTACAATAGATAAGTATAAAGCACGCTTACTAGCTAAGGGCTATAAGCAAAAACATAATGTTGATTATTTTGATACTTATTCTCTGGTTACTAGAATTGCATCTATAAAAATTTTGTTTGCCATTGCATCTATTCACAAACTTGTTATACATCAAATGGATGTTAAAATTGCTTTTTTAAATGGTGATTTAGAGGAAGAAATTTATATGGAGCAACCCGAGGGTTATGTTGTCCATGGACAAGAACACAAAGTTTGCAAATTGGTTAAATCCTTGTATGGATTAAAATAAGCACCTAAGCAATGGCATTAGAAATTTGATAATATGATGCTTATACATGGATATGTGATTAATGATGCGGATAAATGCATATATAGTAAGTTTAATAATAATGAAGGTGTCATTATTTGTTTATATGTTGATAACTTGCTTATATTTGGAACTAGCCATAATGTTGTGCATGATACTAAAAGCTTTCTTGCCTCTAAATTTGATATGAAAGATTTAGGCGAGGCAAATGTTATTTTGGGCATTAAGATCCTTAGGGACAATGATTGCATTATACTATCGCAATCTCATTATGTGAAGAAAATTCTTAAAAAATTTGAACATTTTGATATGTCACCTATGTCTACTCCATATGACTCAAAGGTGCACTTGGTTAAAAATCTTGGTGATAATGTTTCACAAAATAAATATGCACAAATTCTTGGTAGTCTAATGTTTTTGACAAATTGTACTCGTCCTAATATTGCATATGCTGTTGGTAGATTGAGTAGATACACTCATAATCCTAGTATTGAGCATTGGGATGCACTATCTAAATTATTGAGATATTTGAAGGGTACCTTTGATTTTGGTTTGTCATATTGTGGCTATCCTATTGTTTTAGAAGGATATTGTGATGCTAACTAGATCTCTGATACAGATGAGGTGAAGCCCACTAGTGGATATGTGTTTACACTAGCTGGAGGGGCTGTCTCTTGGAAGTCAACCAAGCAGACTTGCATAACGAGATCCACCATGGAAGCAGAGTTAGTGGCCTTAGAGAAGGTTGGGTCCGAAGCTGAATGGCTTAGGAGTTTATTAATTGATATACCTCTTTTTACTAACTTTATTGCTTTCGTTTGTATTCATTGTGATTGTCAGGCTGCCATAGCATGTGCTAAGAAAAAAAATTTATAATGGGAAAAGTCGACATATCCAATTGAGGCACAATATTGTGAGGCAGCTTATTGGTAATGGTGTTATGTCCTTGGACTTTGTGAGGTCAGAAAGGAACTTGGCCGATCCTTTGACCAAACCACTAGCAAGAAGGCTGGTGAGTGAGACCTCTAGGAGGATTGGACTAATATCTAAGTTGTGACACTATGACTAATGCTAAACCTCTATAATGGGTGATTCCATGTAAGGGGTTAAATAGGTAGAGGTCATTAGTGGTCCATATGTGGGCACTGTCATTTATTATATGTTTTCTGCTATCTTGTTAAGGAGATTAGTGATGAGTCCATCCCTATGGTGTGAGACAATGCTAAGTTGCAGAATTTGGTGAGGATGAGCTTAGGCTCTTAATGGATCCATATCCCTACCTGTTGGGATAGGGTGATCTACACGCACTCCTGATGGATGCCACCGATTAAGTTGCAGATTGTTGGAGGTTGAACTTTAGTCTCTTAATGGATTCATACTCCCTACTTGTTGGGATGGGGTGTTCTGCACGCACTGCTGATGGATGCCACCTATGTGTGAGTGGAAGTTGTGCAGCTTCTTATGAGACTTTTTGGGTAGGTCTTTAGAGCTCTCATGAAACCTAGTGGCGCATGGCCTGGATAAGGCGCAAACCCGCTTAAGAACAACCTTGATAAAGAAAGTTATGTGGTTGATAAGTTTGGTTTACTAATAGCTTGGTTAAAAGAGTTTTAACTCCACCATTGTCTTTTAGTTCCTACTTATTTATCTTGCGTATGGTTAAAACATTTTGGTACCATATTGATGCACGCTTTCTTTAGTTGCGTGCCTTTCCTATTTTGTGTTTGTAACATGTGGGGGATTGTTGGTGTGGGTGTGTGTTCCAAACACTTTTATTTTCTAGCTGTTGGAAATTTATGAGTAAAATAGCCGTTGGGCAATTCTGAGAAAAATAGCCGTTAGGCAATAATTGATAATATAGCCGTTGGGCTTTTAAGAGTCATTAGCAACCAATAACTATAGACTATTATCTTCATAAGTAGCCTATATAATACTCATCATAACATATTTTCCAAAAGTGGTCTTTTTACTACATTATGTTTTATATATACACAATTCGACTATCTTTCTCTTCCACATATTTTTCTACAAGAATATTTGTTCTAAGGAAAGGTAATAGAGGGTTGTTCTTAAACCTTTTGTGAGTGGAAGTGCGTATATCACAAAGGTCGACGCTATAGTCTAATCTTGGGGGGTTGTTTGGCCAAGAGAACCAATCGCACCAAGTTTTACTTTGGGTGGCACGAATCAACCTTTAAGGACAACGCTTTTGCAGTGTGATTCTATAGCATTGTGAGATTGTTCCTAATTTTACTTTAATTTATATTATCATTGCTTATTTACATTCTTGCTAATTATTTGGGATATTGTTTGTTGTATCAAACTTGTTTATTCGCTATTAATTTTTCCAACATAATGATAGTATAAAGATACTCTATCTTTGATTTGTAGATGATGGAAAAATCAACTACAATATTTGACATTTTCAGTTATGAATATTGTCAAAACTATTTTTTACTACAATATAAAAGATGAAATTTTTTTAATGTTCTCTATGATTTTTTTTTTCTTAAGAAAATACTGAAAAGGAATTGTAGCCAAATTTATTATAGAATCAATCATAGATAATTTTTTTAGGTTCAAAATTAATAACATTGAGTTATATTTCAATAATTTATTGAGTTAAAACTTAAAATGTATTTGGAAAGTAGAAACAATTATTTTATGCTTTTTCTTTTATTTACATTTTATTAATAAAATGCTAATGTAGATTTTCATATATTGATTCAGTTTTTGAATCTTAATATATCTCTTATTCATGAAAGTTTCTTGTTTCATGTTGTGGCCCTAAAAGCAAAAACCTAGCTTTGTCCCTTGCTCAAACTTAATACTTAAAATTTGGTATGTAAAAAGTATGAACAAAGTTTGGCTACAAACTTCGTTGTAGCCTAAGACTGCAACTTCACTCAATATTTTTTATTGGATCTAAATTTTGATAAATCCACAATTGGATTATATTTTCTTCTTATATTCTCTATGCTTGTAAAATTTCCAGAAGATCAAAGACCAATATTTATGTCATCAATTAATTATTCAATTGCAAGTTTTTATAGTATAAAATTATGTGTAAAAAATATGTTTATGGATTATATAGTGAATAACATCCGATTGACATAAAATTTGGCATGTGTGTTAAGAGTGTAATCCATGTGGATACTCTTTCAACTAGGTTTAAAATGTTATATTACATTCTTTAACTTTTTTGGGTTACCTGGGTCAAATAATGACATTAATGTATTAGAGCGGTTGCATATATTTTTTGATCTTACTGAAGGATGTGCTCCTACAGTACATTACTCAATCAATGGTTATGACTAGACAATGGATATTATCTTACTGATGGCATATATCCAAAGTGGGCAAAATTTGTGAAAAAAATTCCAACTCTACAAGGACAAAAGCAAAAATTATTTGCAGCAGCTCAAGAGGCGTATAGGAAGGATGTTGAGCATGTATTTGGAGTGCTTCAAGCATGTTTCATAATTGTTCGTGGACCTGCATGATTTTTCCATCTTGAAACACTCCAAAAAGATCATGAAAGCATGTATAATTCTCTATAACATGATTGTTGAAGATGAGCGAGATGATAATGAAGTGGTAGACTTGAATTATGAACAAATTGATGGAGTGGATAATCCTCCTATACAAGTGTCATGTAAACAAAGTGATGGATTTATGGCATACATTCAGAGTTATGGATGCATTAGAGATCGAGAAATTCATTCTCAACTCCAGTTGGACCTCATTGAACATTTATGGCAATTGCAAGGTCAGTCGTATGAACTTTTTATTTATTTATTTATTTTTATATGTTGAGAAGCATGAGTCATAGAAACTTGTGCAAATGTATGAGTTTTATTGTAATTTGGTTTGAGTTATGTATGTGAGTAATCTATGGACTACATTGTTCCAACTATAATATGTGTTCCATTTTATATGTTTTCTTATAAGGTTCCTTTATTTCATAGTTCACATTGTTCCAAGATTGCTTCCGGACTTTAGTAAAAAAAAATTTATATATATATATATATATAATTTGGGGTTAAAAAAACAAATATTGTTACACTAGACAATTTTTTGCTATCATGATGATTGGGAAATTTTTTAGTAAAAGAAAAGAAAATTGTATATATATAATTTGGGGTTAAAATAAAATATTATTGTTACATTAGATGATTATTTGCTATCATGATGATTGAGAAATTGGTTTAGTAAAAAAAAAAAAGTATAATTTGGGGTTAAAAAAATTACTTGTTACACTAGACAATTATTTACTATCATGTGACGATGGTGACAGTGGTAGTAGTGGCGGTGTCGGTGGTAGCAGTTGTGGTGATTATGATTGTTATTTATTGTAGTGGATATATTATATATTATTTTATTGTAGTAAATATATTATTTTATTGTGATGGAAGAGAATAATCCTCCAGGATATCATATGGGTTTGGGTATGGGACTGCTCCTAGTGGTAACTACAGTTAAAAATGTCAATGTTTGTTTTAATAAGGTTGTGGTTTCTTGGTTTTCTAGGCTTGTTTCTGTTTGGCGTGTGTATTTGCTTGTGGCTTTTCAATTTGAATAAGAATAAGAATACCATAAGAAAAGAAAAAGAAAAAACAATTCGGTGTGCTTTCTGAATTTTGGATCTTTGCATTTCGTACTGCTAAATAAACAATTATGTAATGTGATAAAAAAAAAAAATGAACATCTCTTTAATTTTTTTCCTGTACAACCACCATACATGATAATTCCCACCAAGCCATGGCCCATGGGCTGCCCAGAAGTCCCCAAATTCACAATATATTCCCCATCTTCGGTTAAAGCTAATACCAACTCCAACTCAATAGGTAGGTCATCGTCTTGTATGAGTGTGCTACATACAGTACAAAACCTCCTAAAATCACAATCAAGTTACATCTCCAGTTAAATCCTTATCGGGTTCTATTCATTGAAAAAGTCATCCTCATGTATAAGTGCACGTCAAACTACTTCATCTGTGAGAACTGCGGCCCAAGTGAGTTGCAACAGAAACATAATAATCAAAGTTATCATAATAAAATTCAAACATGTAATACAACAATTATTGATTATATAAAACAACTAGGTTTGTTTGTTTGTTTGTTTTTTTTTTTTTTTTTTAAATATATATATCGCTTACAAAATTTCTCNTCCGCCGTCTTCTCCTCCCTCCTTTGTTTGGATTCTGGTCTGTTTTCTTCTTCGCTTTACCTGGATCTTTCCCCACTCGTCTCCTGGCTCTCCCTTAGCCACGCCCCATATTGCCTACAGCTTCCTCATCTCTGTTCCCCAAACTTGGCTTTTCTGTACATTCCTTTTCGCCGTGATCCAGCTTTCACACCTGTAGCAGAAGTTAGGAAGCGCTCGTATTTGAAAAATACCCATCTGCTCTCTCCACCCTCAATCGACACCCTTTTCCCCTAACCAGTTTTTTTGTAGCATCGAAACGTATTCGCACCCTTAAGAACTTTCCCCATTGTACACCATTTTCAGGCACATCAATGTCTAGGACCTTTCCAATCTTCGCTCCAATTTCCATTCCAGTTTCGCGTGTCATGCTTTTTAGGGGCAGGTTGTAGATTTGAACCCAAAGAGGGGTCCATTTCAGAACTATCTCTTTTGGGACCAGCTCACCTTCGAAGTCTTGCATAAGTATGAGTTGCTTCTCAAAACTCCAAGGGCTCATCTCCATTATCCGTTTCTTGTCTCTCCATCGCCAACTCCACAAGAAACATATCATCTTCAATTTCAGAAATCTGGAGTCCCTTGTTTGGTTTCCACAGCATTTTCATGTTTTTTCTCAAGACTTCCAAGAAAATGATGCGTTTGGTGAGAATCTTCATCACTACAACAGTTTTTGCCGATCTCCCTCGTTGCTTTGTGCTGTTGCTTCCCAAGGCAATATCTTCACCTTCTTCTTCTGTAAAAGTTAGTTTGCTCCACAGAGCTTCCAGTTCCTCCGCCATTCAGCTAGACCACCCACTCTCCTTTCCCAGAGAGAGGTTACCAAGACTGGCCTCACCACACCTGGAGGTCACAAAGACTCTTGCAAGACAAAACTGCAAGACCGGAAACTGCTTCTACATGCGTGAAAGCATGAGAGCACTAGACCCTATTCTATCTACTTTGATGTGGGTGATGTGACTCCTCTTCAATTTTTTTTTTTGGTTTTTTGTTTTTAGATTTTGTTTTGTTTTTTAATTGTATGTACTTGTTTTGTTTAATTGTATATGTTCTAATAATATATATATAAATAATATATCATATAAGTATATAACACCATAAGTATCATACACAAATAATATTGATTTATATAGACTTAAAAGTACTTAAATTCCAACAAAGCTTTTTGAGGAAAAAAAATTAATCATTTCATTTTCTTCCTCCTCTCCCCCCCCCCCCCAAAATAACACACACAATCTTAGTTCCACCACTACAGACACGATTTCCTCTCTTTTAGTCTTGTGATCTTATCTACTAACCTCACTTTTGTTTTTTCACACTGTCTTAAAAATCTACTTTTTCCTATCTTTAATCCACTTTTTAAACGGGCCCTCTCGTTTTGTTTCCTCTTTGCTTTTTTTTTTTTTTTTTTAATCATAAAAAATAATAAGAAAGATAACTAAGCAAATTTTAAGAGGATAAACAAGAAGAGAAAGTCAGAGAGCAGGACCGATTGAGATATAAAGATAAGAACAAGTAGATTCCATGAAAAAGAGTAGGGCCAGTAAAAAAAAAAAAAGAGGGGGTGAGATAAGAAAAAGCAGATTCCATATCCCATCAAAAAAAAAAATAAATAAAAAAAAGCAGATTCCAAAAAATAGAGTAGGGCCCGTTAAAGAAAAAAAAAAGAGTGTGAAATAAGAAAAAGTAGATTCCACAAAAATAATAGAACTTCTTATTTTATGTAATGTGATATCACGCTCAGATCGCGCGAGTGTGGTTACATGGGTAACTCTTATACATATATATATATATATATTAGTTCGGGTAGTACGTGCTTGTTGTGAAAAAAAAGTAATGTAGTAATTAAAATTAATTCTAAATTTTATTTGTATTACGAAACAAAAATATGAATCATTTGATTTTTAAAGTATATAGAGATTTATATTAATAAAAAAAGACATTAATTTTAAGAATTTTGATAATTATTTCGAAAAAAGTTAATCTCATTCGTTTAAGAATTTTGATCAACCACATTGTTAGGGTAGCTATTTAACATATAAATATTTATTTAACTATAATAGTTTTTTAGTACCTATTTGCTAAAGAAAATATATCTATTCTCTAAAAACTTCTAAGAATGATAATGAATATCATCATCTTTCAATAATAAACAACTGAGTTTTGCTATGAAATTAAAAAAAATAATAATAATAATAACAAAAGGCTTGTGTAATTGAATACCATCATTCTAACTTTCTAAAAAATTTTATCATTTAAAACTCAAAATACATAAAGAAAATTTTTAGGATGTTAAAATTTAGCAGGAGTAATTTAGACATTACACAATAAAATATTTTAAGAATCATAAGTTTTCATTAGGGTTTAACTGAGAGTATAACAATAAGATATATTTGTTTTTTTCCAAAATATTAAGGAAAAAATTGCATGATTTTAAAATTTAAGAAAGAATTGTAAACTACCCCAAACATAAAGGATGAAAAATGTTTTTTACCAAAGTTTTTGTTTTTGTTTTTGTTTTTGTGTGCAAAACTATGTGTTTTTACTTAAAATAATGTGTAAAGAAAAACTTGGGGAAAAAAAAATGACTCACTACACCAAAAGGGGCATTGTAGAGGCATTGCCTCTTCTTACATAGTTAATAGAAAAAAGAGCATAAATTGATGATTGGAAAAAAAAAAAAAAACATATTGAACAAACCAAAATTATTGTAGCTTTTACACATTCACCTAACAAGTATCACAACTGTAGGGACTCAGTTTGGATTGACCCTGAGTATGAATGGGTTTTCAGCCCAACAAGCCCAAACAATAAATTTTTAGAGTATGGGTCCAAGAACTAGTACTGTTTGAAAGGAAAGGTTCTACTCATCAAGTAATAAGGGATACTTCTATGTTCATTCCTTGAGAAAATCTCTCATCGGCTCTCTTTCAGTCAGTCTCTCTCTTCCTCCTTTCTTTTTTCTGTCAAAAGTCCCCCTTTATTTCCTTCATTCCTATGTTATATACTCTGTTTTCCCCCCGTTTTCATTGTACACGTGTAGTTCTTATCTTGGGAGCTCCTTTCTGTCCCATCCAGCACCTACCGGAACTTTCAGCTTAGTGGCCATAAAGCTGCTTAGTTACTGTTCAGGTATCACCTTCACATTAATGCGGCCAGAGTGTTAGCTGGAAAGCATTTAATGTGGAGGTGATGGCCTTAGAAGATATTTGCTACCTTCCCTGACGCCCCCTTAAATTATATCCAATTTCCAGTTCAGATACAACTTGGCGGAGCCTTCCCAATAACATGAAAGTTACATTCACCTCGGACTTTGGTGTCCTCGGACGTGTACTATGCCGCCGTATATATAATATCTACTCGTTTCTCCTATATTACCCATTTAGTAATAATAAAACTTTTTTAGACTATCCTCGGATAACGAAGTGTCCTCGGATTGGGCCGTGGGGCCCCGAGCCCACTTCTGAGGACTACTATCCCTTTTTAACTAACAGGCCCCACAATAGCCCCTCAAAATCTCGCTTTTTGCCACCTCGGCGTCCAAGAAACTCATCCGAGGATGGCCCACCGTAGCATCCACCAATTGATCTATACGGGGCATAGGAAAAGGGTCCTTTGGGCACGCTCGGTTAAGGTCTGTAAAATCAACACACACACGCCACTTTCCATTTTTCTTTTTCACTACAACTGTATTGGCTAGCCACTGAGGATAAAATACCTCCTTGATTGCCCCAGCCTGCTTCAACTTGGTTACCTCATCTTTAATAGCCTCGACGTGTACCCTGGACGGACGCCGAGGTGGTTGTTTCTTTGGAATACATGAGGGGTTGACATTCAGATGATGATAGATGAACTCCGGATCCACTCCCGGGGCTTCATAGGCGCTCCATGCAAACACATCAATGTTTCTTCTAAGAATCTCGACCAACTGTTCTTTCTCTAACAAAGGCAACTGAGCCCCAACCTGAAAATACTTCTCTGGATCATCACCAACGTTCACCCTTTCCAAATCCTCACACCTCATTTCCTCCGGGGACGCGCCGAACTGGGCTCCCTGAACCCTTGATTGCTATAAATCACCCTCGGCTACAGCCGAGGTGCTTATCTCTGGCCGATGTTGAATGGCCATTATCATACACTGCCTAGCCATGTTCTGGTTTCCCAAAATCTCTGAAACCTCGCCCCCTAAGGGATACTTCACTTTCTGATGAAGAGTGGAAGAAACAGCCCCTAAAGCATGTAACCATGGTCTTCCCAAAATAGCCGTATACGGAGAAAAGGCATCCACCACAATAAAATCTACCTCCACCATATCTGGCCCAGTCTGCACGGGTAATCTAACCATTCCCAACGGGGTGAGCGATTTGCCTTCGAAGCCCACCAGCGGGGAACTATATGTTGTCAGGTCTTCAGGTTTCAAATTCAGCCCCCTGAATAAATCGGGGTACATGACCTCGGCGACACTCCCATCATCAACCATCACTCTCTTAACGTCATACCCTCCGATCCTAATCGTAACCACCAAAGCATCATCATGCGGTTGTATGGTTCCTTTCTTATCCTCTTCTGAGAAACCTAACACCAACGAGGCGCCAGGTCTGGCTCTCTTCGGCCTCGAGTTGGAGTCCTTCTCCGAGCACTGAGACACAGACATTACCCTGGAAGGGCAAGATCCAGTCCTCCCCGGGGCAGCGAATATAACGTTTATCGTGCCCAAAGGAGGTCCCCTTGAGGCATCACCCTGAAACGCCGAGCCTATTTGGCCTCCTCGGCCGTCAAACTAATGCAGAAGTTGGGTCAACTTTCCCTCTTGCACCAACTGCTCTAAGTGATCCCACAGATTGTTACAATCTTCGGTGATATGTCCGTGGTCTTGATGGTATTGGCAGTAAAGATTCCGATTACGCTTCGCAGGATCCCCCGCCATCTTATTGGGCCACCTATAGAACGACTCATTCTTTATCTTCTCTAGAACTCGCTGCACTGGTTCTCGGAACACGGCGCTAACCACCTGGGAGTTGGCAGGCCCCGACTGCCCCCCAAAATCCCTCCGAGGTCGGTTGTTGTTGTACCGGTCCGGCCTGAAATCCCTCCTCTCTTGAGTTACTACTTTAGATTTTCCTCTACCTTGCATCTGATCTTCCTCTACTCTTCTATATTTGTCTATCCGATCCATAAGCTGACGTACACTAGTAACAGGCTTACCAGTCAGAGACTTCCTCAGACCGTGTTCAGTTGGAAGACCTTCCTTAAATGTATTCATAGCCACGTCATCGTGAGCCCCATCCACCTCATTGAACATTTCCCAGTACCTGTCTGAATAGGCTTTTAGGGTTTCCCCTTCTCGCATAGACATGGACAGTAGCGATCCCAAGGGTTGAACAACCCTTCTACATGTAATAAAACGAGCACCAAAGGCCTGGGTGAGCTTCTCAAAAGAGTCAATAGTATTAGTTCTCAAGCCATTAAACCATCTCATCACCACTGGGCCCAAACTAGACGGGAAAACCATGCACATTAAGGCTTCATCCCTGGCATGAATAGCCATTCTCTGGCTGTAGTGGCTAACATGTTCCACTAGGTCTGTTCGACCATTATAAATGGTGAACACAGGCTGGTGGAATCGCCGAGGAAGACTAGTGTCTTCAATATGTCGTGTGAAAGGCGACTTAGAGACCTGATTCAAAGCCTTGTTTAAGGCATCATTCCCCTGACCTTGGCGAGTCGGGCTCTTACTTCTCCGCCTACGGTGGTACTCCTCCTCACACGAGAAAGATTCGCTGGGTGGAGTTCTCGACCTCTGCCTGTAACTGGTGTCATCCGACTCCTCAGAGGAGTGCTTAGAGTTATGAGCCTTACGCCTTCGTCGTTCATATCGCAATTCCCTCTTCAACTTGTTAATCTCACGCTGCAAATTTCCTCCGCTCTTTACAAGGGAAGCGTGGCCTTTCCTCCGAGAGCGACTTCTATCTGTACGGGTCGTTCGGGTACTCCCCTCATGATCCCCCCTGTGTTCGTGGTCTACCAACGGATTACTGTGCTAAGAGCCCCTAGACTCTGCCTGGTGCTGATTAGCATCTGCCTGTTGCGGGCCCGTCAATGGTTGTTGCGGTACTCCTTCTTCCATCGTGAGTATCACACCTGCCCTTCCTTCTCAACAGATCAAGTTCTCCCCACAGACGGCGCCAATTGTAGGGACTCAGTTTGGATTGACCCTGAGTATGAATGAGTTTTCAGCCCAACAAGCCCAAACAATAAATTTTTAGAGTATGGGTCCAAGAACTAGTACTGTTTGAAAGGAAAGGTTCTACTCATCAAGTAATAAGGGATACTTCTAGGTTCATTCCTTGAGAAAATCTCTCCTCGGCTCTCTTTCAGTCAGTCTCTCTCTTCCTCCTTTCTTTTTTCTGTCAAAAGTCCCCCTTTATTTCCTTCATTCCTATGTTATATACTCCGTTTTCCCCCCGTTTCCATTGTACACGTGTAGTTCTTATCTTGGGAGGTCCTTTCTGTCCCATCCAGCACCTACCGGAACTTTCAGCTTAGTGGTCATAAAGCTGCTTAGTTACTGTTCAGGTATCACCTCCACATTAATGCGGCCAGAGTGTTAGCTGGAAAGCATTTAATGTGGAGGTGATGGCCTTAGAAGATATTTGCTATCTTCCCTGACGCCCCCTTAAGTTATATCCAATTTTCAGTTCAGATACAACTTGGCGGAGTCTTCCCAATAACATGAAAGTTACATTCACCTCGGACTTTGGTGTCCTCGGACGTGTACTATGCCGCCGTATATATAATATCTACTCGTTTCTCCTATATTACCCATTTAGTAATAATAAAACTTTTTTAGACTATCCTTGGATAACGAAGTGTCGTCGGATTGGGCCGTGGGGCCCCGAGCCCACTTCTGAGGACTACTATCCCTTTTTAACTAACAGGCCCCACAACAACATTTTTACAAAACATTTATTTTCAGTTGTGGTTAGTCACAGTTTCATTTTTTATTATTTTATTTTGACTTATAAGAAATTGACAACTCAATAATTATGAAAATATTGCGAAATTTGTTGTGTCAGTATAACAATATATATAAAAGGAAAAAAAAAAGTACAAACGAAAGACTAAAAAAAAAAACTGTACCTACTGTAGCTATAGCGTCGCTTGGTACTGTAGCTACTGTTCAAAACTTGGGGAAAAAAAAGATAGTGGCTCACTAAACCAAATGTACACTGTACACGCATTTGTGTAGTTGTGGTTGGTCATAGTTTCATATTTTATTATTTTATTTTGACTTATATGAAATTAACACCTCAATAATTGTGAAAATATTGTAAAATTTATTGTGTCAGTATAACAATATATATAAAAGGAAAAAAAGAAGTACATACGAAATATAGAAGAAAAAAAAAAACTTGTAGCTACTGTAGCTACAGTGCCACTTGGTACTGTAGCTACTGTTGAAAACATAATTTAAAAAAAAAAAAAAAAGGCTACCTTACGAAACCAAAATGCACAGTGCAAAGCACTGTAGCAGCATAGCCGCGCCGCTTGTACTGTAGCTACTGTTCAAAACTAGGGGGAAGAAAAAGACAGTGGCTCACTAAATCAAATATACATTGTATGTACATTCACGCAGTTGTGGTTGGTTACAGTTTCATATTTTATTATTTTATTTTGACTTATATGAAATTGACACCTCAATAATTGTAAAAGTATTGTGAAATTTGTTGTGTCAGTATAACAATATATATAAAAGGAAAAAAAAAAAAAAAGTTACCTACGGAATACTGAAGAAAAACAAAAAACTGTAGCTATAGTGCCGCTTGGTACTGTAGCTACTGTTGAAAAAAAAAAAAAGAAGGAAGGCTGCCTCACGAAACCAAAATGCACAGTGCAGAACACTGTAGCGGCATAGCCGCTTTTTATAGAGTTAATAGATATATATTAGCCTTGTTGAACTCGTTTCGTGCATGCATACGATTTTTTTTTTTTTTTTTTTTTAAGATTTAGGTCCCATTTGGTACACTCACTCAAATACATGTTTTCAGTTTTTAAACAATACTAGTCACTAACCCGTGCAATGAATGGGAATAGCTATTGAATGAGTTTCAAGAAAAAAAAAACAATTATTTTTGACTTGGAGTAGTAACTAAAAATGCATGAATTTTTTTTTTAAAAAAAAATGATATTGAAAGAAATAGCATAAAGTTTTATTAGTTAGGTAGAAGAAAGTAATATTGTTTTATTTATTAGTTTTTTTGTGAGAAAGAATAAGAGACAGAATGTTGCGTCTCTAGTTTAGTTTGTGTTGTATATATAGATATATAAAAGATAGGTTGTAATATATATGCCAAAAAGTGTTTATTGGATGAAAATGTGTCTGTTAATCGAAGAAGTGTCTATTGGTTGAAAATGTGCCTATTGAATGAAAATGTGTTTATTTTATAAAAATGTGCCTACCAAAAGATTCTTAGTGAAATGTTATAACTCTTCATATTAGATATATCAAAAGTTGTCTTTTAACCGAAAATGCGCCCATTAAAAAATGAAATGTCATCTAAATTTCCAACAGTTTGGGCAGTTCTTTTTTTGTAAGTTGGTTTTTGTGTGTGTGTGTGTGTGTTAAATAGTGAAAATGTTTAGAAATTAAGTCACACCAAATTCAAGTAATTGTAAAAACAAAAAATATTTTTTTTTTGAGATAAAAAAATATACTAAATAGAATCACACTAGGGGTTAGAGTTGTTGTATGGGACTATAAGCTCCATTGGTGGGTTTTGATTGAGGAATCTATGGCCATGGGCTGGATGAGACCCACGGCAAATGGGGTGGCATTTCTGAGTTGTAGAAGTTGGATGTGGGTGTTTTGTGGCAAATGGGTGGTTTGAGGAAGGAGATCGACCTCTGGTATGAGGAAGAAGATGGCTGTTAGTTTGTGGGTATGGGGGGTATGGTGGGTTTTGATTAAGGAATCTGTGGGTCTTTATACAATGAAATGCTTTGCTATTGGTTTGTTGTGGGTCTGATCGAGGAGGAGCTAGTAGAGGAGGAGTTGGTAAAGGAAGGTAGGGAAGAGAAGGCAAAGCATCATGAAAGGGAAAGGCAGAGCATCGGGTTTAGAAAAGTTTTATTAACTTTTTTTTTTAATTTATTTTTTTTTAATATTGTGTTGATGTGAAAAATTGTGAGAGCTTCAGAGACTTCGGTTATATATATATATATATATATATATATATATAGATTATATGTATTTCCACGTACTTTTTTACCCACATGTATTTCCACACATATTTTCAAACACATGCTTTCAGTTTTTAAGTGCATGTACCAAACACCCCCTTAGTGTCATAATTTTCTATTTATCACAAGTAGGAAAAAAAAAGGAATAAAGATAAACGTGAAAAGAAAAAGAAAACTAAATTTTAAGACTTTCTTTTTGAAAGAAAAAAAAAATCTAAAATTTAGGGAAAATAAAAAGATCAACATGAAGGGGGAGATGAATAAAAAAAGACTAAATTTAGGGCAAAAAAATGAATGTGAAAGAAATTTTAGGGAAAAAAATGAATGCGAAAATTAAAAACCTAAAGTTTAGGACTTCCCTTTTTTACGTTATTGACCCGATTCTTAAAACATTTATAAGAGAATTTATTGGATACTAAATGAGGGTATTTTTTACTTTAGAAAAGAAGGAGAAGTCCAGCTCAAGGAGGGAAATCATTTTATAAATAATATAGATATAGATAATATTAATTCAAAAGAGTAGGATTCATCTCAATAGTATATGTGGTTTTACTCTTATAGTCACGTGATGTGGAGTCAATAAGTTCAAGAAAAAAAAAATTTTGAAATTGTAGAATTGTTCAAAATTGTTAATTCCATTCTAATGACTGTTTTCATTTGTTTATAGAAATAAAATATTTTAGTATCGGTTTATTTTAGTTGCTTCACCAACTAAAATGGAAATTTTCAATCATTTTGGAAGAAAAAGAAAGAATGGAATTGATAATATTGGGACCGATGAAAGGAAACAATAAGGAGAGAGAGAAAAAAAGGAGGGAAAAACTAGTCTAAAGACAGAATATTAGATGAGAAAAATTAGATCAAGAAGGGAGAAAAAGAAGTAATGATAGAGAGGGAGGCATAGTAAAAAAAGAAAAAAAAAAAAAAAAA
>NW_027069617.1:423119-436306 GCF_002906115.3 Quercus suber
CCTTGGGCCAGCCCAAAAAAGGGGGAAGAAGTTTGTTTCACCCCCCCCCCCCCCCCCCAAAAAAAAGAAAAAAAGAAAGCTAAATTATAAATTATACCCTCTAATTTTTCTAAAAATTCATTCACATTTTCAATTTAGTTCTTCAACTTTTTGCTTTGTTTTATTCAATCCTCCCATTTAGTTCCATTAGGGATTACCGTTAAGTCTCCTACAATCACACCGTTTTTGTTTTCTTTGGATTTTTAAAATTAAAAAAAATCCTAGTAACTAATAAAAATATTTTTTAAAAAAATATATTTCTTTAAAAAAAAATATTTTAATTAATGCTTTTATCCTATACAAATAGTCTAAATTTTTATTAAATCAGTACTTGCCCTCGCAAAACCAGATTCTCTCTCCTTCTCTCATGATTTGCAAATCAGTTCATTGTAACACATAATTTGTACTACACTCATATATTAAAGATGTAGCTCTTAATGATTTCCTCCTTGTAGGAGTGTAGTTAGGAATTTTTTCTTGGGGAGCTAAAGTAAAACTATCATATTGATTTGCAGTTCAGCGAAAACTCAAAGTATGGCATACCTATATCACAAGATTACTTTTAGATTTTTTTTTTTTTTTTTGTGGGTATAATTCTTATTAGCACTCAAAATACTAACAATCTAATCGACCAATTGAGCATCTTAAGTCCTTTTTTTTTCCTGAGTTTCTCCTATTCTTTAAAAATCATAAGTCCATAAATTTATAAAATAAAATATAAGTATATATCAAAACTACATCTAAGGGGGAAAAAAATGCTAGACACATTTACAATAAATAATATTCATAAAAATTAAATATAACAATAATACTATAAGCAACCATAAAATAAATAGAATTTAAATTCAACCAAAAGAAGAAGAAAAAGATGGTATCTCTTAATATTTGCTTAGCTTTAAATAAGAAAACTCTTTATTAAGGAAGAGTGGGGGGCTAATGAAAATATGATTATGTAAGAGCATTCTAAGGAAGAATTAATAAGATAAACTAAAGAGAGAGCACTAGATGATGAGGAGAGTCTTTTGGGTGGTTGTTAAAGTGAATGGGATACTGTAATAGTTTTGAAAAGTGCAAAACTTAAGTACAATTCCTTAAGGTAATACATTAGGTTATTCAATTAAATTCAACTACATGTTTTAGTATGACCAATAAAAATACAAAACATATTATTATTTTTAAGTAGGGGTGGCTCCGTGTGTAATTCAGAGTGTCACAGACACTCTGACTTGCCAATAAATGTATATATATAATACTTCCAATACACACACACACACACACACACCACACATGCTAAACTAACCTATTTAACCATCCTAATAAAAACATTGACCACACTGACTTGAGAATTACAAGAATTTTAGTTCAATAAAAATAAGATTACTGCTACATTCACAAAATTTTACCACAAATCTTATGTGATAAGAAAAAATGGTTATTAAAATTCTAATTTTGGCCCAATATTGACATCACTTTTTGACCTACTAATAACAAATTGTTACATAAGATCTATTTTAAAAATGTTGTAGATATAGCTTTACTCCAAAAATAATTTAGGTATCAAACATAATCCTTAACCCTAAAAAAAAAAAAAAAAAAAAAAAAAAAAAACCCCTTAAATAACAACAATAAAAAAATTGCCCAATAACAACAAAAATAACCCAAAAAAATTAAGACTAGACCAAACAACAACGAGTGAACAAATTATTAAAAAAAAAAAAAAACTATTCAAGATAAGAATAATCATTCAAATTTGTAACTCTTTCAACCTATTACATAAAAATAATCCCTAATTTCATTTTCCTTGAAAAACAGACTCAAAAAAAATATTAAAGTCATGAGTTCTCCTTGTAGTGCTGGAAATTATGCTTTTTTTTTTTTTTTTTTGGCTTTGTAGTCTATTTTTATCATTCATTTCTAACTATCATAATTGGAAAAACTTAACCCCCCCCCCCCCCCTTCCTCTATCACTAGCTTAGCTCATAATATGAGCAAATGAAAATTTAATAAAAAAAGAAAGTAAAAAAAAAAATATAATTTTTTATTTATAGAGACACAAAATTCATTATTTAAAAACCAAAAAGCAATATGACATTGTTTATGTTAAAAAAAGAAAAGAAAAGAAAAAAAAAAAACCCCTTGCCCTTTGTTGATTAGTAAAGGGTTATATAAAAAAGAAAAAAACTTCTTAATTAATACTTTAATAAATCTAAAATTAAATTCTCTTATGAGAAAAATGCTTTATTGCACATTACTAATCATAATAGATGATTTTATGAATATTTTAGAAAACGAATTATAGATTATATTTCATTACAAAATAATCAGATATTCCTATGCGTCGCGTGGAGTTGCGACTAGTCTATATTTATATCTATATATATATATATATATATCTAAAAGTTGAAGCGTATCTTTATTGTTGCTACGCTATAGTTGAGCCACATCATCGACCATGTTACCTTTTTTTTTTCTTCATTAATTTTTTAAACAATATTAATATAAAAATAAATAGTGCAACTTTACACATTCTCTAACTCATTAAATCCAACTCACTATGAACAACCTTACACATTCTTTATCTCATTAAATCCAACTCACCATTAATTTAGCCTTCTCCCAATTCTCAAATTGTCATTTCTCCTTCAAAACTGTTTCGCTCTTATGAAGTTCAAACCCTTCAACTGCCACTCTTGTGATTAACTATATTATTTTTAACACTATAAATTTCCAGTTGCTCTCTCTAGCTCCTCAAAAGTTGCCAAAGTGACATCAAATTTGGAAAGTCCCTTTGAGGTGTGTTCTTTCCCTTCTTATTTTTTTCTTTTCCCCCAACTTTGGTTTTTCCATTGGATTTCTAAAGATTGTGGATGATATGCTTTTTTGTGAGTTGCCGACAATGTGATCACTTTGGGGCTATGGGTGGCAAGGATTAGATTGTCGGTTATGAGAAAGGTTTTCAAGAATTAGAAATCTCTACAACAATTTCTTACTTCATATTCATGTTGTACAATTTTTATTTTATATTTGTGTTTTACTAATTCAATTTGTTTATCTTTGACATTTTAGTTTTCTTACATTTGAAATTTGTTTAACTCTATGTTAAAAAAAGAAGAAAAGAAAACCAAAGTTTAATATATTTACCTCTGATAATTTTGAAACAATAATGGAGTATACGCTGTAATCATACTCTAATTACTGTTTTCATATTTTTTAACTCAGTAGTTCTTTTTTTTGTTATGGAACATTTCTTAATTTCTATTTGGTAATGAGGAAATATAAAATCTCATAGCATGATTGGGGGTTTAATTTTTATCTGATTTTGATAATGCTAAATATGAAATTTGGTTCTTGCATGGTTTAGGATCATTGACCTAGATACATCAAAGTTTGACAATAAAGGTTTCTTAAGCGGCCAGAGACATTTCTAAGGAACTTTAAGAAAGAAAAGAAAGTCTTTTTCGAAACTTCCATTATTATATATGTAGATACCGTATTTTATTCGTCCTCGATTTGCATGCTGAACCCTTAAAATTCTAAAAAAGTAAACTTTCTTTCATGGGGCCATGGGAACATCTAGATTGACATGGTACAATTCGTTCGAGCATTAGAGCAATTGAAGTGTATTTTCAGGTCAAATTGTCCAAAATGCCCCTGGTCAATCCTAGGTTGACTAAAAGTCAAAGTTGGTCAAAATCGTCCCAAGGCAACATTTTTCATATTTCTACATCAAACCCGAGCCACATGGAGATTTTTGTTAACTTTGACCAAGTTTGACCCGATGTTGACTCCTAAAGGCGCCCAAAACTATAATTTTGATTCGACCGTCAGAACAGGTTGAAACCAGCTTCATTCCTAAGAGCATCAAATTCCCTTTCCAAGGATTGCTCATAGGTTTAAATCAAAGTTAAAACGGTTGAGATATCTTGAAAACTGTGCTGGGCACATCAGCTCGCTTCTCGAGACCATAACTTTTGGTCGAATTGTTGGATTCAATATCTTTAGTGTTCTAGAAACTAGACATCTCGATCTTTCTAGGGACACCAAGATCAGATCAATCTAAGACTTTCAAATATGCGATTGAAGTTGAAAAATGACAAAATTGCTAACATCATCTTGGCCCACCCTAAAGGGCCACCGCAGCCATTTAGTGGCCACCAGGCACTTTTTTGCTTTTAAAAGGCCCCAGATGTCCTCATAATTGGTAGATCTAGATGGGGATAACTTTTTGGGTCTTGGGGCATCTTTTTTGGGCAGTTTTCTCTCTCTTTTCTCTACATTTCTCTCCTAAAAACACCTAAAACCTTTGATCTTTCTCTCTTTTCTCAACAATAAAGAGGTAGTGTTTTTGCACTCTTTTCCCTCTCTTTGGTTTTGGGACCTTAGATTTGAGGTTTAAAGGTGTAGATGTAGCTTTTTAGCTACAATCTACACCCTTTGATTTATCTTTGTTCTTAACATGTCTATTTGCTTTCGATAGTTTATTTTTGTTTTATCTTGCTTCCTAGCATGTTTTATAGCCTTGTTAGCATGTCTCCTTGCTTTTTTCCATGATTTATCGCTTTGATGATGTTAGCCTAACCTTCTTGGGATAGGATATGTCTAAATTTTTGTGTTTGTGCTTAGATCCATATGCCTAATTGTTTTTTGTAATGTTTATGCCAAGATCTACATATATATTTATGTGCTTTTTGCCATGTTTATGCCTAGATCCGCATGTTTATGGGCTCCTTGCCATGTTTATGCCTAGATCTTTATCTTTGAGTGCTTTATTTCTTGTTCATGTGTCTATATCTACACGTTGGTTAATATGCCATGTGCTTCTAAAGCCTTTCTATCTCTTATTATCTCATTTTTCTTATGTTTTGGCCCTTTAGGTGGGGTGTAGATTTAGATCTTGTGGTCTAGGCCTACATCCATGCACCTAGGTCTATATCAAATGGTTTGGATCATTTCTGTTAGGACATATATGATTCACTTGTTAGGAACATATGTCACTATTTTATATAATTGGCTAATCCTTTGGCAAAACGCACTTTACTTATATTTAGGTAGATCTAGGATGTGTTTAATACTTCAAGAAATCTTGTTTCAAGATCAAGTGTTGAAGCCATGCAAATCTGTCCAAGATTCAAGCTGAAAAGTGCAAGTTCATTAAAGCTCGACAGTTAGCTCGACAGCTAGTATCTATCGAGCTTGAAGAGCTGTTCCAGCCCCATGGCTCGATAGCTGCTCGACAAATGGCTATCTGTCAAGGTTTATGAAAAACAGATTTTTAGTTCTGTTTTGACTCTAATCCGTGATTATGTGTTTGAGATTTCTTTTCTCACAACTCTAGACATATAAAAGGATTATTTTAAGGGCTGTCAAAGTGGACATAAGTTACACAAGTGTTGAGCAGAGTTTGTTCAAGCAAATTGTGATCGGAGATAGAGTTTTGCCCTAGTTCATCTTTCTTGTGTAGAAGTTGCTGTGTTTGTGCATCGTAGGGTTTTGTGACTAAGTATCTTCTTGATCTTCATTGTCTAGATGAACTGAAGAATTTTGTAGCCAACAACCTTCTTTAATTGGTAATTGAAGTCGCGTACTAAGATCCGCGCATTTGGTTAGTCACGTACTAGAAGCCGTGCATTACAAGGAGAGATTATCACTACAAAACAAGTCCAATTGTATATTGGAGTAAGGGTTTAATTGTAGGTTGGTATAAGGTATTGGGATTCCTTTACTTGTAATCGCTTGTTGTGATAATAGTGAATTCTCGAGAGTGATGACCTTAAAATCACCCAGTGAGGTTTTTGCTGTGTTGGTTTTTTCATTCGTAAACAAATTACTGTGTCAATTTAATTTCTGCTTCACTTAGTTTAATTGATAATTTTTTTGTGCTACCACGCGTTTGCATGTTAGTTTGATTAATTAAACTTGACTAATTAATCAATTAATTCATCACAAGGGGTCAATACGTTTTTGGCCTATCAATTTCCTTTATGTATGTCTATGTTTACTTGCTTGCTTCTATGCTTTCTGTCCATGTTTGCCTGTCTAGATCTTGGCTTTGCCATGTTTTGTGCCCCCCATGGGTTTGTGTTTGTTAGTTTTTAAGGCCACTTGCTCGTGTGGTTGCATCTGTCCCTATTATGGATAGTTTGGGTGTTACCACTTGTGAGATACACCTCTGTGGTGTGGGTGTGCTTGATACACCCCCCTTTCTCCACTCCATGCGATGTTGATATGCTTGCTTACTCGCCTAATGCCACCCGTTTGGCTTTCTTTGCTTTTTTGCATCTTTGGGCACTTGCCTACATGTTCATGCATGAGTCTGTGTGTCATCCATACTCCAATTCAATGGAATTATGGACACTTGATCCAAATCCACATTTGTCCTCCTAAGACACCTTCTTTTGTTTGATACTTGTTTGCCCCTGTTTAGCATCTTTTGCTAGCTTGTCTTTTAGCATGCTTTCCTTCTATTTTGTTTCTTTGCTTGTCTACTGGTTTGTTTCTTTTGTCGTTACATGTACACACATGGAGCATGGACACTTGGAGCAAGGGTGTGACCTCCTAGGCGTAAGCAAAAGGGCAAGGATGCAAGAGGATGGACGCAAGCCCACAAAGGGCGACGTTCAGTAGATTGTGGGGCCTAGCCCTCCTGAGTGGTCTTCTCTCTCTCTCTCTCTCTCTCTAAGCCTCTTCTCTAGAGCATGTATTAGGGTTCCCCCTCTCCTTGTACTCTTTACTTTTCCTACTCTTTGTTTGGGCAGCGTTCCTTGAGTATGGCAATGTTTGTTTTACATTTCTTGTACCTTGTTGGGCCATATCCTTAGAACTTTGGCAATGTCTGTTTTACTTTCTTGCCCTGTGTGATAGCATTGTGCACGATGTATGTAAATATATGCCTTGTGTAGGGTGATCATGCATTTCGTATGATGGACTTTCGTGGTTACGTGAGTGACCCTCTCTAGCCATGAGTGCTCTTTGACCTTGTGGCATGAGTATGTGCTCAAGAAGATTGTTGTAGGTGCATATTCATGTCATATTGTGTGCATAGTCATCGCGGTGTGACCGTCTCGATCCATCTCATCAAGTGACATTGGTTTCCTCGTGTATGCGACATATATCAACATGCTTAATGCTTTGATGGGCTCCGGCTCGTCCTAACATGAGCTCGTTGGCACGCATCATATACACATGCATGGAACCCTGCCAGTGCGCCATAGCGCACCAAACGCAAAACTCTACCGAATTTTCATCGTGAAAATGGGGCATCCCCATTACCATATTCTCACGTCGAAAGCTTGGTAAGAATAGCATTTTATGTGCTATGACGTATCTGAGGCGAAGCGCTGCTAGATTTTCGCCACAAAAATAAGGCAAAATGCTGCTGGATTTTTGTGTGGAAATTTAACAACAATCCAAAACACACTTGGGAAGCATCAATTGAGACCACCCCCTTTCTGATTTCAAACCTCAAAGCCCAGTTAGCTTAAAGCCCTGAAAGCTAATGCCAATAGCTCGTTTTCAACTACCAATGTTCGAAAATTATGATTTTATCAAAACAAAGGTCTATTTACGGATAGGCATTGTAGGGTGCCTAACATTTTCCCTACACGTAACTAGATTTTCGAACTCAAGAATCAAGATTTTTTACTCATCCAAATTAGATTAGGAAAAACGACATTTTTTCTTAGCCTAGGATTGGTAATAAAATCAAATAGAGTCAAGTGACCAATCACACCTAAAAATACCTAATGATTGGTGGCAACTTCACTTACCCTTGGAAATTTTCTTAAAATCGACTCATATTTTAGTCACACACCCAAGGTACAACACACACCTCCATATTCTCTCACACCGAGAGAGCACACAAGCGTCGCCGCGATGCCTGGTCAAGCAGCCATGAGGCATTGACAATATATAGTATAGATATGTATAGACATTGTTTTTGGTTTTTGATTTTTCATTGATTTCATGATTTAGTTATTAAAAAAAAAAAAAATCCAAAATAGTAGAACAGAAATGGATAATACTTTTAAAAATAGTTCAACCCCCCCCCCCCCCCCCCCCCCCAAAAAAAGAAAAAAAGAAAAAGAAAAAAGAAAACCCCAATTCCGCATTCAAAAACCCAAAAACTAGAATATGTAGACATAACCAAACACCAGTTAGCAAACTTATACACATTATTACAAATTAGAGGTTGGCATATTAAGAATAAGAAATAGCTGGAGATGGAGGGATAGCTATATCCATTGTCCCCTCCAACATCAAGATTACATTCTTCATTGGAGGACGCAAAGCTGGATCTTCTTGAATGCACCACAAGCCCACCTTCACCATTCTTTCAAGTGTCTTCATGTCTACATTTTCCTCTTCCACAAGCTTATCTAACTCTCCAACCACAAAGCAATTATATACCCAGCTAGAAAGAAGTATTTCATCTGCTGTTGAAACATTTACTTCTATGTTGCTTCTGCAACATACAATCTCCAAAAGCATAACACCGAAACTGTAAATGTCAGCTTTGACTGATATTAGGGCATTTTTTTGCCATTCAGGTGCGGAGTACCCACTTGTCCCTTCAATGCCCATTGTGGTTCTTGTTTGATTAGGCACCGATAGCCCTGCCAATCCGAAATTTGAGATTTTTGCAGTCCAAGTATCATCCATGAGTATATTTTCGGGTTTAAGATTGCAATGGATGATATGGACTTCACACTCTTGATGTAGATAGTAGATCCCTCTAGCCACTTCTAGTGCAATTCTCACTCTTTCTTCCCAAAGAGGGCGCTTTTTAGCCTTGAAGAGAAGGTCTGCAAGTGAACCATTGGTCATGTAATCATAAACAAGAAGCTTCCTCGTTCCCTCAATACAGAAACCAAGCAGTTGAACTAAGTTTCTGTGATGAGTTCGTCCAATGGAAAAAGGTAAAAGAAGGAATGAATTGTCCTTTAATTCGTCATGAAGGGAAAGAACCAAACTCCCCACATAAAATTGCTATGAAATGTTGCGAGAATTTAAATAATTATTCACGGCATATTGACAAACTGATTGAGAAACAAACGTCAAAAGAATTAGAGAATAATCAATTGCAGCTCAAAACCTCAGTAGAGTGTGCTTGATGGCTAGCATTCCAAGCTTGTGCTTTTAGAGGTCATGATGAAAGCCTTGATTCAAAAAATAGAGGTAATTTTATTGAATTGATAAAATTCACATTAACTTTCAATGACAAAGTAGCTAGTGGTGTATTGGAAAATGCACTAGGAAATGCCAAATATACATCACCCACAATTCAAAAGGAGATTTTGCATATTCTTACTAGTAATGTGCGAAATGCTATTCGTGAAGAAATTGGGGATGCAAAATTTTGCATTCTTGTTGATGAAGCTCGGGATGAGTTGAAGAGAAAGCAAATGGCCATCATTTTGAAGTTTGTTAATAAAGAAGGTTTCATTAAAGAGCGTTTCTTTCATGTTGTGCATGTTAGAGACACTACTGTAGTGACTTTAAAGAATGAGATATGTGCTATCCTTTCTCATTACAACCTCCACATTGAAAATATTCGAGGTCAAGGATATGATGGGGCTAGTAACATGCATGGTGAATGGAATGGATTACAAGCTCTTTTTCTTAAAGATTGCCCATATGCTTGTTATGTACATTGTATGGCTCATAGGTTGCAATTAGCTCTAGTTACAGCATCTAGAGAAGTAAAAGATGTTCATCAGTTCTTTGATCATTTGGTTAATATTATCAATATTGTTGTTGGTTCTAGTAAGCGTAATGATGAATTGCAACATGCTCAAGCAGAACAAGTTGAGAATATGATTGCTTCTAATGAAATTGAGACTGAAAGAGGTGCAAACCAGATTGGTACTTTGCAATGAGCTGGAGATACTAGGTGGGGATCTCATTTTCAATTTATTTGTAGTTTGATTAACATGTTTGATGCTACTTGCAAAGTTATCAACACTATCTCTGAGGAAGGGGCTAACTATAAACAACGTGATGATGCCGAGGGAGTTTATTAGGTATTAACATCATTTGAATTTATTTTAATCTTGCTTTTGATGAAAGAGATAATGGGAATTACTAATGTTCTTTGTCAAGCTTTGCAACAACGTTCTCAAGACCTTTTAAATGCCATGTATTTAGTTTCAACTACAAAATCACTTATTCAAAAGTTGAGAAACGATGGATGGGAGCCTTTACTTGCTAATGTTATAGCATTTTGTAAGCAACATGAAATTGATATTTCTGATATGAATGCTCGTTACATTAAAGGTTGAGGTAGATATCTTCGTCAAGATGAAGATTTAACAATGGAACATCATTTTAGAATTTGCATATTTACAGTTGCAATAGACTTTCAATTGCAAGAATTGAAAAGTAGATTTTGTGAGCTAACAACAGAACTTGTCATTCTTAGTTCAGCTTTAAATCCCAAGGATGTTTTTAGATTATTCAAAATTGTTCATATATGCAATTTAGTTCAGAAATATTATCCTCAAGATTTTACTGAACATGAACAAGAACTTTTAGAGTCTCAATTGCAACATTATGAGCTTAATGTGATAAAAGATCCAGATTTTTAGAATATGAGTACAATTTCCGAGCTATGTAGGGGATTAAAAATTTCAAGAAAGTCTAATATCTATTTTTTGATTGATAGACTTATTTGTCTTGTGTTGACTTTTCCAGTTTCTACAGCAACTACAGAACGAGCTTTCTCAGCTATGAAGTTGATAAAACCAAGACTTCGCAATAGAATGGAGGATGAGTTTTTGGTAGATAATATGATAGTTTATATAGAAAATGAAATTGCAGGGAATTTCACTATAGAGACGATAATGGATGAATTTTATTTCATGAAAAATCGTCGTCAGGCATGATTTGATCTGGTTGATGACCCGACCTGACCTGAATAATATTGCTTGGTTTTTAATGGGAGATTTACTGGGGCTTAGTCCATGGAGCGAAGGCTTGGGCAGACAAAAAAATTTTGGCCCGTTTTGTAGCCCATTGTGAATCCTATGTGCAAGATATAAAAACCTTTTTTTTTGTGATTAGGGTTTTGTCTTGTTGTTGTTTTTGAGAAAGAAAAACATTGTAGTTGCACATTGTAATTTTCTTTGATAATAGTGAAATTCCTGCAACTCCGTGGACGTAAGCAAATTGCCAAACCACGTAAATACTGTCTTGTGCGTGTGATTGTTTTTCTTTTGGCATTTTGTTTTCTCTATTTTTTTTTTTTTTTGTTTCTCATAGGTTTGGAATTTCGGTTGAATTCCCTACATGTTCAAGTATATGATGATATATGAAAGTTAATAATTTTGTATCCAATAGACTTAAGAATTATATTTAGTATATTTATGTTACAACCCGGCCCCCCCCCCCCTTATTTATTCTTGGCTACGCCCCTGACTAGACGATAAGCAATGGGCTGCTCCATACAGTTCTTTTATGTACAAAAGAAAATGCGATCCTCTGTAAACCCCGAACCAAGTCTATAATGTTTATTCTTCTCCAAAAAAAGAAAAAGAAAAAAAAGTCTGTAATGTTTACCGTAACTACTTTTGTTCGAGCAGTTTTCGGTTTAAGTTTTCAGTTTCTTCATGGGATTATCATTTCCTACGCTGTCATTAGCAAAGAACCAAGTCTATACTGTCTTCTACAAGTACAACTGTTGAGATTTTCCTATGAGTACTAATTGCACTGGCTTGTAGTCTTGTAGAGCTCGCATGAAATCTGTGAAACTGCTTCAAAGATAACTCTAGAAAATATTTATAGTCTTTTGTACACAGCATGCAGATGAGCCCATCCCCCTCCTTTTCTTTAATTATTTATTGTACAACATTTAAAAGGAGCCGAAGAAAGGAGAATACAATGAATGACCAAGTAACAAAACTAAAAAATTACACTAGTGAAAAATTATAGTTAGCTTATTAGCTGAGGATGTTCCTTAAAAAATAATAATAATAATAATAATTAAAAAAAAAAAATCATTGGTTGAGGATGAGATGAGATGATAGGATGAGGTGATATGGTTTAACCAATGAAATTGCACCGCGACCGCATGGTAAAAAATAGATTTCGACAACGGTCATATGAAGTAAAAAAAAAAAAAAAGAGGTGTTGATGCAGCATGTCGCTTGAATTGCACCAAAAAACCATAAGCCTTTTGAAAGTTGGTGGGCTTCCCAAATCAATAGTATTAGAAAGATTATGGCCAAAATGGCCCTTTACCATCAATTTTTGAAATATTTGGCAAAAAAACATTGTTTCGAAAATAAACAGGAATCTACCACTTTTTCAAGTACTCGAGTTTGGTGAACTCGAGTACCCTATTTTATAGTTCCACCGTGGCTGCTGAGCTGGAAATTGGCGATTAAAAAAAAATAAGTGGTACTCGAGCTTGGTAAACTCGAGTACCACACAACACAATACTCGAGTATACCAGGCTCGAGTACCTTTTATAAAAAAATACAGAAATTTTTTTTCTACAGTACTCGAGTTTACCAAACTCGAGTACTGTGTAAATTTTTTTTTTTTTTTTTTGCTTGAGCATAACTGACAAATAAACATAAGGATAAAAATAAGTAGCTTTTCTATGTGCAATAATTGCGCCAATGCTAAAAATAGTTAATGCAAAAAACAGTGAACAATTTTTATGACAAAACAGTAAACAGTTTTAATTAATGCAAAAAACAGATTTTATGAATGCAGTAAGCAGATTTGAATATACAGTAAATATGATGTGCAGAGAGAAAATTTCATAAATGTAGAAACAGATTTTATCAATGCAGAAAAATATATTCGATTATTGTGAAATTCAAACATGAAAAAGCATTCAGATTTGGCATTTAAATTTATAAAACATGATTTCACTAGGTGTTTTATGAGAAAACAATGAACAATTTTTTAAATAGTGAACAAAAAATAATTTATGCAAAAAAGAGAGCGAACAATTTCTTAAATAATGCTGAACAGAAAATAATTTTATGTAAAATCGTAGAAATAGTTTATACAAAAAATAGTGAAAAAATTTTATGAGAAAACAATGAACAATTTTAATCAATGTAGAAATTAAATTCATATTTCGAAATTAAAATCTCTATATCTTACAATGCTTCTATTTAAATAAATAAAAACATAGAAAA
>NW_027069617.1:438386-455482 GCF_002906115.3 Quercus suber
GTAGAAATAGTTTATACAGAAAATAGTGAACAATTTTTATGAGAAAACAATGAACAATTTTAATCAATGTAGAAATTAAATTCATATTTCGAAATTAAAATCTCTATATCTTACAATGCTTCTATTTAAATAAATAAAAACATAGAAAAGCTACTTATTTTTATCCTTATGTTTATTTGTCAATTATCCTCAAGCAAAAAAAAACAAAAACAAAAAAAAAAAAAAAAATTTACATAGTACTCGAGTTTGGTAAACTCGAGTACTGTAGAAAAATTTTTTTTCTGTATTTTTTATATAAAAGGTACTCGAGCCTGGTATACTCGAGTATTGTGTTGTGTGGTACTCGAGTTTACCAAGCTTGAGTACCACTATATTTTTTTTAATCGCCAATTTCCAGCTCAGCAGCCACGGTGGAACTATAAAATAGGGTACTCGAGTTCACCAAACTCGAGTACTTGAAAAAGTGGTAGATTCCTGTTTATTTCCGAAACAGTGTTTTTTTACCAAATATTTCAAAAATTGATGGTAAAGGGCCATTTTGGCCAAAGATTATTCTAATCACTCTTTTGTTGGTTTCGCCAGATTCGGCCCATTAGTTCGAAAAATAAGAAATTGTCATGTGTTTTGTGAGAGAGAACCTCTTACGTACATGCCGCTAGTCTAGTATGATCTCTCCCCGTGTTAGAAGCTTCGCCTGAAGCAAGTAAGACAAGGTCGCTATGCTTTGTAGACAAGGCTCATTCTATACTTGACTTACGAGCTCATGCACTATTTTGATAGTGAAACTTTTACCTTGTTGCCATCCATGGACGTAGGAATCTTGTTGACTACTTAAATTCTTATGTTTTTTTGTATGTGTGCTTGTTGATTTATTATTGTCTTTTCTATTGTTAGTTTGAATCTTGAAGGTTCTATTGTACAACATGCATGTGATATATCATAGCAATGTTAGGATTTGATCTCTTGATAACACTAAAGATAACGAGCACCAAGTATGAAGGTGGAGAAATTTGGTGGTAATAAAAATTCTTGTCTTTGGTAACGGCTAATGTAGGATCTATTAATCCAATTAGGAGTTTATAAGGCATTGCAATGGAAAGTAAGGACTAAGGAAGCCCAAAAAGTTGAGTGATGAAGAATGAGAAGTCAACCAGTGCAATTCCTTTAAACCTAGGTGATGAGGTCATTCACAACATCCTAAGAATACAAACAATAGAGCATATTTAGAATAAATTAAAATGTCTTTATATGAGAATATCTAAGAAACAAATTTTACATGGATAAGCCTCATGGCTTCTAGATGAACAAAGGTTTAGATGTGTTGGAGCATCTTAACATGTTGAACACTCAATTGTCACATTTTACGGTGTAAAGTTTAAGAAGTAAGATAAAGCAATACTTCTATTGGCATTGCTCCCTACATCCTTTAATCATCTGGTGACTACTTTGATGTAAGGGAATGAGACTTTAGAACTCAAAGAGATGGTTGGTGTTATCCTACCATGCATGAAGGTAAAGAAGGATGGTGATGATTCTCAAGTTGACGGACATGTTTCAAAGACAAAGTTGGACAATGGCAATAGAAGCATGTCAAAACAAAGGAAATCCAATAGGAAGAGATCTCAATCTAGATCGCATTTGAAGGAAGATGTAGAGTGCTATTATTGTCAAAAGGATAAATAAAAGTATTAGAGGAAAGAGTTGAAAAAGGATTGAAAAGAAGCTCTTAGAATCAGCTAGTGTCGTTGAAGAGAAATAAGAGGACAGTAGGGTTGATGTAGATCTACTTGTAGTCTCATCAAGTAGAGATGTTCTATTAGAATCAAGGGATAATTACAGTAAACCCACCTGAGGTTAGGCTCATTTTCACTTTGCCTACCCGTGGTTCAAAACTTATCACTTTGCTTACCTGTACTTCATTCCGTTTGCTCCCGTTACCCACCTCTCCCTTAGACGTTAGAAAAACACTTTTTTATTTGAAATTATAACATAAAATAGATCAAAACTTCTTCCCCTCAGGAAATTTTTCACGAAACCTATAACTTCAAATGAAATAAATACTATGCCTCCAAATATCTATTGAGAAAGGAAAAGGCTTCTACTTACAATGCAGAAGAAGTGGGATTCAAAATGAAGGTGAAGTCGTGCCCGAGTGTTTGTCCTGGCTTGACTCGCAACCGAGTCAAAGTGTTGTGTTTTTATGCTTTGGAAGCTTGGGTTTGTTCTCTATAGAACAACTAAAGGAGATAGCTTTAGGATTGGAAAAAAGTGACCAAAGGTTCTTATGGGTGGTACGAAATCCACCGAGTGAGAAACATGGCTTGGTTGTGTCAGCTCAACCTGACCTAGATTTAGATTCTTTGCTTCCAGAAGGGTTTTTGGTCCGTACCAAAGAGAGAGGCTTAGTAGTGAAGTCATGGGCACCACAACTGGGTGGGTTTGTGACTCATTATGGGTGGAACTCGGTGTTGGAAGCTGTGTGTACGGGCGTGCCAATGGTGGCGTGGCCTCTTTACACAGAGCAAAGGTTCAACAGGGTGGTGTGGGTGGAAGTGTACTCGCAGAGATCGCTCAATGCGCAAGATCGTGATGGAATCGCCATCGGAGAGATTGCCATCGGAAAGATGAAGCTATGGAAGTGTACTCGCAGATCTGGATAGAATCGCCATCGGAGAGATCATGAGGTGTGTTTGGTTGTAGCTTGGTTCCGCTGAGGATAGAGCCGTTTGAGGAGTCGAAGTCATGGAGGATCCATTTGGGTGACCTGGATCCAGATGAATAATCGATAGACAGGCGGTTGGAAGAGATGCCGGAGTCTTTGATAGGGAGGTTCTCGCGTATCCAAATTTGTGGGTTGATTACTTGGTTTGGGTTAATTCTTTGGTTGATTTGTTTGGTTTGGATTGATTTTTGTGTAATTGGGTTTGTGTTTGTTATGGGTTGGGGAGTGTTTAAGGGAATTTCAATTAATCTAGGTTTGAATTTTTTTTTCTTTAAGACTGAATCTGGGTTTGTTATTTGTTCCTCCCATTTGTTCTCGTTGAAGTTCATGAGTAATGAAAATCCCTAACTTTTTTATTCTTGTTATATTTGTTTTTGTCTAAAAATGTGTTTTTCTAACGGCAAACAAAGAGGTGGGTTACAGAAGGCTAACGGAAGTAACCTTAGGTGGGTAAAGTGATAAGTTTCGTTACCTTAGGTGGGCAAAGTGATAAGTTTTGAACCATGGGTAGGTAAAGTGAAAACGGGTCTAACCTCAAGTAGGTTTACTGTAATTATCCCTAGAATCAAAGATTTGAATTTTGCATGTTGTTCCGTGTATCGAAAGAAAAAATTATTTGACACATATAGATCTTGTAATGGATGTATGGTCATAATGGCCAATGATGTTGCATGCTTGGTTATTAGGGTTGGTACTATGAAGATTAAGATGTTTTTTGATGAAGTTGTGAGAGTTCTTAGATGTGCTAGACATGTTTTGAATTCAATAAATAATTTATTTATTATTTTAAGTATTAGTTGAAGGGGTAAAAAGTGGTAAGTGTATATAGGATGGTTGGGACTAGGGGTATCAAATGGGTGGGTTTGGGGTGGACATAATTAGTTTGGGTATATAAAACCCATTTATCCATTATTATCCATTTAACTAATTACTTCTAATCTAAACCCAACGCAACCTAATTATTATGGGTAAACCCCAACCCACCCAGTTAATTAATAATTAAAATCACCAAAATATTCCTAAAACTTGAAAATGACCAAAGCATTTCTAAAATCCTCTAAAATTACCAAAGTACCTCCTAAACCTATTACATGACCGAAATACCTTCGAAACCTAAAAATCCCCAAATATGCTCAAAAACCACTAAAAATGACCAAAATACACCCTAAACCTAAAAAATGATCAAAATACCTTTAAAACCTAAAAAATCACCAAATATGCTAAAAAAAAAACTACTAAACATTATAAAAATATCCCCCAAATCTAAAAAATGACAAAATACCCAAAACACTTAAAAATGACCAAAATATCTTCGAAACCTAAAAATTACTAAAATACCTCTTAAACCTAAAAAAATGATCGAAATAACATCTGAAACCAAAAAATTACCAAAATACCCTCTAAAACTTAAAAAAATGACCAAAATACCCCTGAAATCTAAAAAATTATCAAAATTCCCCCTAAACCTATAAAACGACAAAAATTCCTCCGAACCTAAAAATGACCAAAACAGCCTCCTGAAACCTAAAAATTACCAGAATACTCCTAAACCTTTAAAATGACCAAAATACCCCAAAAACCTAAAAATTACATAATTACCCTCTAAATCCCTAAAATGACCGAAATACTTCCGAAACCTATAAAATGACCAAAATACCCCCTGAAACCTAAAAATGACAAATTATACCCTAAACCTAAAAATGACTAAAATACCCCTGAAACCTATAAAATGAAAAAAAATACACCCAAAACCTTAAAAAAAAAAAAAAAAAAAAAAAAAACACTATTGGCATTGCTCCCTACATCCTTTAATCATCTGGTGACTACTTTGATGTAAGGGAATGAGACTTTAGAGCTCAAAGAGATGGTTGGTGTTATCCTACCATGCATGAAGGTAAAGAAGGATGGTGATGATTCTCAAGTTGACGGACATGTTTCAAAGACAAAGTTGGACAATGGCAATAGAAGCATGTCAAAACAAAGGAAATCCAATAGGAAGAGATCTCAATCTAGATCGCATTTGAAGCAAGATGTAGAGTGCTATTATTGTCAAAAGGATAAATAAAAGTATTAGAGGAAAGAGTTGAAAAAGGAATGAAAAGAAGCTCTTAGAATCAGCTAGTGTCGTTGAAGAGAAATAAGAGGACAGTAGGGTTGATGTAGATCTACTTGTAGTCTCATCAAGTAGAGATGTTCTACTAGAATTAAAGATTTGAATTTTGCATGTTGTTCCGTGTACCGAAAGAAAAAATTGTTTGACACATATAGATCTTGTAATGGATGTATGGTCATAATGGCCAATGATGTTGCATGCTTGGTTATTAGGGTTGGTACTATGAAGATTAAGATGTTTTTTGATGAAGTTGTGAGAGTTCTTAGATGTGCTAGACATGTTTTGAATTCAACAAAATAATTTATTTATTATTTTAAGTATTAGTTGGAGGGGTAAAAAGTGGTAAGTGTATATAGGATGGTTGGGACTAGGGGTATCAAATGGGTGGGTTTGGGGCGGACATAATTAGTTTGGGTATATAAAACCCATTTATCCATTATTATCCATTTAACTAATTACTTCTAATCTAAACCCAACGCAACCTAATTATTATGGGTAAACCCCAACCCACCCAGTTAATTAATAATTAAAATCACCAAAATATTCCTAAAACTTGAAAATGACCAAAGCATTTCTAAAATCCTCTAAAATTACCAAAGTACCTCCTAAACTTATTAAATGACCGAAATACCTTCGAAACCTAAAAATCCCCAAATATGCTCAAAAACCACTAAAAATGACCAAAATACACCCTAAACCTAAAAAATGATCAAAATACCTTTAAAACCTAAAAAATCACCAAATATGCTAAAAAAAAAACTACAAAACATTATAAAAATATCCCCCAAATCTAAAAAATGACAAAATACCCAAAACACCTAAAAATGACCAAAATATCTTCGAAACCTAAAAATTACTAAAATACCTCTTAAACCTAAAAAAAAATGATCGAAATAACATATGAAACCAAAAAATTACCAAAATACCCTCTAAAATTTAAGAAAATGACCAAAATACCCCTGAAATCTAAAAAATTATCAAAATTCCCCCTAAACCTATAAAACGACAAAAATTCCTCCGAAACCTAAAAATGACCAAAACAGCCCCCTATAACCTAAAAATTACCAGAATACTCCTAAACCTTTAAAATGACCAAAATACCCCAAAAACCTAAAATTACATAATTACCCTCTAAATCCCTAAAATGACCGAAATACTCCCGAAACCTATAAAATGACCAAAATACCCCCTGAAACCTAAAAATGACAAATTATACCCTAAACCTAAAAATGACTAAAATACCCCCGAAACCTATAAAATGAAAAAAATACACCCAAAACCTTTTAAAAAAAAAAAAGACCAAAAGACCTTGAAACCTAAAAAATGACAGAAATACCCCCCCAAAACCTAAAAAAAATCCAAAAATATTCTAAAACCTAAAAAATTACCGAAATACCTTTAAAACCAGAAAATTACCAAAATAGTCCCAAAATATAAAAAATAACGAAATACCCCTAAAATCTAAAAAAATACCGAAATTTCCTTGAAACCTACAAAATGATTAAAATACTCATAGAACTTTTAATTTGACTAAAAGAGCCTCGAAACATCCAAAATACCCCGAACCTCTATTTTTTGTAATTTTAGAGGTTTCAGGTGTATTTGAGTCATTTTAAAGGTTTCAAGGGTATTTTGGCCATTCTAGATATTTTGAGGGGTATTTTGGTTATTTTAGAGGTTTAGAGCTATTTTGGTCGTTTTAGAGGTTTCAAGGTATTTTTGGTAATTTTAGAGGCTTTGGGTTATTTTTGGTCATTTTAGAGGTTTTGGGTATGTTTTGGTCATTTTAAAGATTTAGTGGTATTTTTGGTCATTTTTTTAGGTTTAATGGGTATTTTGGTAATTTTAGAACTAACAAAATACCCATAAAACCTAAAAAATTACCGAAATTCCCTTAAAACCTACAAAATGACTGAAATACTCTTAGAACTTATAATTTGACGAAAATATCCTTGAAACATCCAAAATACCCCAAACCTCTATTTTGGTAATTTTAGAGGTTTCAAGTGTATTTTAGTCATTTTAAAGGTTTCAAGGGTATTTTGGTCATTTTAAAGATTTAGTGGTATTTTTGGTCATTTTTTAAGGTGTATGGGGTATTTCGATAATTTTAAGGTTTTGGGCGTATTTTGAGTTATTTTTTAGTTTTTGGGGGTATTTCATTAATTTTTTAGTTTTTTGGGTATTTTGGTTATTTTTTAGGTTTTGGGAGTATTTTGGTTATTTTTTAAATTTTGGGTGTATTTCAATTGTTTTTTAGATTTGAGGGGTATTTTGGTCATTTTTTAGGTTTCAGAGGGTATTTTGGTCATTTTTTAGGTTTCTAGGGTATTTTGATTTTTTTTTTAAATTTTAGGGGGTATTTTGGTAATTTTTTGGTTTTAGGGGTATTTTGGTCATTTTATAGGTCATCTTTTATGTTCAAGAGGTATTTTCATAATTTTTAGGTTTCAAAGATATTTTGGTCATTTTTTAGGTTTCGGAGGTATTTCGGTCATTTTTTAGGTTTCGGAGGTATTTCGGTCATTTTTTAGGTTTAAGGGGTATTTCGGTCATTTTTTATGTTTTAGGGGTATTTTGGTCATTTTTTAGGTTTAGGAGATATTTTGGTAATTTTTAGTAGTTTTTTTTAGCATGTTTAATGATTTTTAGGTTTCGGGGGTATTTTCATCATTTTAGAGGTTTCAGGTGTAGTTTGTTAATTTTTTGTGATTTTGGGGACATTTTGGCCATTTTCTTGTTTTTTGAGCATATTTAGTAATTTTAGATATTTTAAGGATATTTTGGTCATTTTAGAGGTTATGGGATATTTTTGGTCATTTGGAGTGTATTTTAATTATGTTAGTGGTTCCAAAGATATTTTGGTCTTTTTAGTGGTTTTTGGGTATTTTAGAGTTTAGTGATTTGTAAAAATGATATTTGGGTCATACTTTGGTCTAATTGGGTACCTAGTTAAAACTTAACTAACATAAGTGTTAATTGGGTTTAATTGTGTTGATGCCCATTTGACCCAATTATTAATTGGGTGGGTTTGGGGTCTTATTTAAGTGGATGGGTTTGGATGGGAAAATGAGTTTAGGTTGATTTTGCCACCTCTAATTGGAACCCACTTCGCATGTGGATTGTGGAATAGTAGTCACCACAGCACAGAGTCCAACATAGATGACACAAGATTATGGAATATGCTACATGGCTTGATGAGCATGGTAATTAGAGATACACAAGAAAATTTTGCTAAAGTTAGTTAAGACTTACAAGCTAGGCTTCTACAAGTGTTATGTTTTGAGAGGAGTAATAGCTAATAAGTTTTTTTTTTTTTTTTTAAATGTTTATTTTAAATAAAAAAGTGAACTATACTTATTTTTTCTTCTACTTCTAAGAAAGTACAAAAAATTGAGTAGTGTTTGTAAATACCATATTTTGTTCGGCCTCAATTTGTGTGCCATACCCCTAAAAATTCAAAAATATTAATTTTTCAACATGGGACTGCGGAAATATTTAGATTGACGTGGCATAACCCGTTCGAGCATTAGAACCCTTAACATACATTTTTAAGTCAAAATAACCAAAATGTCCCTAGTTAACCTTAAGTTAACCAAAAGTCAAAGTGAGTCAAAATCACTCCAAAACCATCATTTTGATATTTTCATGTCAAACTCAAGCTATTTGGAGATTTTTGTCAAATTTGACCAAGTTTGACTCAGAGTTGACTCTCAGGGGCCTCAAAAACCCTAATTTTGATCCAATTATCAAAATGGGCACCGTTGTGAAGATTATTGAATTTTCTTTCCAACAACTATTCATGGGTTGAAATTGGAGTTAAAATAGTTGAAATATCTTGAAAACTATGCCAAGCACATCAACTTGCTTCCCGAGGCCATAACTTTTGATCTAACCATTAGAATTTTATTTTCTTTAGTGTTCTAGAAACTAGACATCTAGAAATTTCCAAAGATATCAAGATCAGCTCAATCTGAGTTCAACAAGGCATTCAAATATGTGTACAAATCTAAACCAGGGAAAATAATAAGATTGCTAATCTCAGCATCAGCCCCGACGCGCCCTATTGGTCTATGAGTGTGGTCTTTCCATTATTGTTAATAGAAAGAAAGAAAAAAAAGAGGTATAATTCTCAATTTATAATAAGGTCAAGTGAGTTGGGTGTAAAGAGTGAAAGCCTTTTTTTTTCTTTATTATTATTATTATTATTATTTTGGATAAATTCCATTTACACCCCTTGAGGTTTGGGCTAATGCCAACCAAGTTCAAAACTTTTTAAAACTAACCAATTTGGTTTCTAAAGCCAATTTAGTCTCTAAAATAGTTGGAAAAAAAAAAAAGAAAAAACTAATTGTTTAGGGACTAAGTTGGCTTTAAGGACCAAATTAGCTAATTTTGATAAGTTTTGAATTTGATTAGTTTTGGCCAAAACCTCAAGGTATATTAGTGAAATTTACCCTTTTATTTTAAGAAATAAACACACTTAAGGGATGGGGGAGAGTAAAAACTGAAATGGTTAGACTAATGGTTAAAAAAAAAAAAAAAAAAAAAAAAAAAAAAAAGAAAGAAAGAAAGAAAGTAAGAAATAGGTGGTCTAAAACCATTTTTAATACCTACCGAGTTATGTGCCCAGTTGTTCAGTACATTGATGGCCCATGATCTTTTTTGAGAAAGTTCTTTTTTTTTTTTTTTTTATTATTATTATTATATTATTTTTTTTTTTTTATGAACTGGAAATCTCTCTTTCTCCCTTGCGAGAAAGTTCTGACTTACAAGTCAAGACTTATTAAATACCATGATGGCCCATTTATTTTTATTTTTTACCAAACTTGCCAGTCTCTGACTAATTGAGTGCCATCATTGCAGTGTAGAACACCAACCCATTGCGCAATGAGTTTTCGGCCCAAAGAGAATGGGTTAGAACTTTGGATTGGGGACTTTGGTATGGAAGTCTCAAATAGGGCTGGACTTACATTTTGTCTATTATAAAATAAAAACTTACATTTTTTTTAAAGCTAATCATTTTTAAAACACCCATATTTCATTATCTATTTTCTACTTTATTTTAATTAAATATATATATATATATATTTTATAATTGTTTATCTCTTTTACACACAACAATCACCATCGCTATTTTCTTTCACACAAAAAAAAAATGCAAATAAATAATAAAAAAAATCATCTTGCATAACCTACAATGACTTACATATTTTCACAAGCATTGTAGCAAAACCCTATTTTGCATAATCAGTTCATGATCTACTATAGGTGAGTTTTGGGCTTCATTAGCTATATTTTGGGCCTTATACTATTGTAAATGCAAGTACAAATGCTCAAGCTTGGGGTTTTTTTGTACCATTTCCTCAAATCCTTGATTGAAAGACAAATGGAACAATTTCTGGTTTCCTTATTTATTTTTTATTTTTAAAATAAATCAACAATTAGCCAATGGGTGGCATGGCATTGTGGGCGCAGGCATATGATCATGCCTAATACCAAATCCAAAAAAAGAAAGTACATTTGATACAACTTAGGGGTTATTTAGTGACTGTTTTGTGTTTTCAATTTGTATTGGTTTGAGAATTTACTGGCAAAACTTGTTTTCTTCCCTTGAGAACTTGTTTGTAATGTGTTTCTATACATGAGTGCTTTCATTTTTTTTTTTTTTTCGACCAAAGAATCACAACAACATTATCAAACTCAACAATCTAGAGCCTAGCAACCACCAAACCTAAAACTCACAACCAACGACAAGACCCACATTGAGAGGGGACACATGATGGATCTCATGATTGGTCTTGTCGTAGATCTCAAGATCAGTCATGGTTGTCTGATTATGGTTGGTAGAAAGGAGAACAATTGAGTGTCTATTTGGAACTTGTTTATTTTCGGTAGTTTCATTGCATAGTATTTATCAAAGATATAAATTTTACGCTAAATGTGTTACAAAAAACTAAAAATTAGTTTTTTTTGAAAAAGTTAAAAAGCTATATATTATTTGAACAAAAAAAAAATTTTTGAGACAAAAAGTGAAAAACTAAACCTTTCCAACAATTCCCAGAGAGAGAGAGAGAGAGAGAGAGAGAGAGAGAGAGAGAGAGAGAGAGAGAAGAGAGAGAGAGAGAGAGAGAGAGAGAGAGAGAGAGAGAGAGAGAGAGAGAGAGAGAGAGAGAGAGATTTATATTGCTCTAGGATTTTGAGAACAAAATTGAGATGTGTCTTCTAAAACTGTTGGTAATATGAAAAAGAGAAAATTATTACAAAACAATTTTTTTTTTTTAAGTAATTGATTGAACAAGAAATTTTTGGTGGCCAATTTTTTATCTTTAAATTCAGCTACCAAAAATGCTATTTTTCATGTTTTTGAAAATGATTTGTTAAAAAATTGTATTGTAACACATTTAAGGTGTTAAAAAAATTGTAATTTAAAAGATATGCAATTTTTAAAGATGAACCAGTGATCAAATGGCTAATAAGTCAATGGAAGAATGAAAAAGAAAAGGTACCTTGGGTGGCATCAGCCTAAACACTTTGATGTTTGGTTGACACCTCTTGATATGTCCATGACATCTAGTGTTTAATCCCCTCCCCCATTCACACACACACAAAAACTCTTTAAGGAGATATTGCTTGCAGAATTTTTGCAACTTCTCTAGTTTAGGAGTTCTTGATATAAAGGCTCATTAATGAAAAATTTTCCTTAATTGTAGCCCCCAGTATAGTAGTGGCCTTAATGAATTTGTTGACGTTTCCATTATGGATGAAATTGGTGGGATTTACTCCTTTAGGGGCAAGATTATAAGGCTCTCGCTAGTTGATTCTCACATATTGAGGTTGTGGGCTCTAGATGGCATGTCTAGCTTTTCGGGCTAGATATTGTCCTTAAATTGGTTGGGGCCTTGGGTCAACAAGGCTTAGCTACATTAAAAAAAAATGTTAATAATACTAAGAGAAAAAAAAAAAAAAAAAAAGGCCTCAAGCAATGTTTGAATGTAGGATAGATAATGTATAAACATATGTTTATTCACTTGTAAAGATGGACTGTATTAATCTTGTCATGTTGTGACCATTACTTTATTTTTCTTTCATTTCTTTGCAAACAACACCAGTGAGCAATATTCATTGCCTTGTCTTCTCTTGGGATTTTTAGAATATGAATAATCTTCTTCTTCTTTCTTCTAGCATGCACCACTTCAAATTTGGCATTTCGAGCTTCATATATAGTTTATTTGATTATCATATTCATAACCATTCAATTTGAACAATGCACAATCCAAACCCAAATCAAAACCCTAATTTCATATCAAACTCCGTGATTGAAAATCCAACACACTTGGAACTCATTTCCCCAAGCATCCATGTATTTTCACTTCGATTTTGAATTGATAGTTGCTCTTAGAATCACATATC
Organism: Quercus suber; assembly: GCF_002906115.3. Taxonomy (NCBI): domain Eukaryota; kingdom Viridiplantae; phylum Streptophyta; class Magnoliopsida; order Fagales; family Fagaceae; genus Quercus; species Quercus suber. The sequence continues at coordinate 450,635 of NW_027069617.1, forward strand.
GGCTTGAAATCAATATAGAATTAAATAAACCCTAAATTTGGATGTAAAACCTTAACAAGCTAACCTATAAAATTCAAATGCTTCTTTGTAAACTTTTGCAAAAGTATAGAGAAAATTGAAAGAAAAGAATTTTTTTTAGAAGTATGATCTCCAAGAAAGCCACTTGATTTTTTTTTTTTTTATACAATTTTTTTTTGGGTTTGTATTAACTGCTAATTGTTTTAAGAAAAAAAAAAATTTCTTAGTTTATGAATTTTTTTTTAATGTAAGAAAAATAACCAAAACTATGCAGTTTTGGACACTTAATGATAGATCACCTAACGGATATTAATGGGAAAATTGAATTGAATAAAGTTAATAGTTAATAGATTGAATTGAACAAATTTGAAATTACAAAATTCTATTGAATTTTAGGCAAAATTAGATTCGATTGAATTAAAGATTTTTTTTAAATAATTTTAATAGATAACTTACATATTTACTGCCCCCCCCCCCCCCCCAAAAAAAAAACCAAGGATGGAATCAGGATTCAAAATTAGGGAGGACAAAGTTCTTTGTTCAAGAATTTTAAAAAATTGGAATATCAATTCTAGAGGTTGGCAACGATGCATTATTAGCATTAATTTTTTTTATTTAATTTGTTGTATTTTTTTTTGAAAAAAAATCAATAATAAAAATTTATAATCAAAGGTTTGTAAGTCAATTGACACGTCCTGATATTTTTAAAGTCTAAGTGTGGTTAGACTGATACTTTATTCTATTCACATTATAATTTTTTTTAAATCTATTTATTATTTTCACATAAATCTATACCTAATAATTTCATAATCCTATATATATATATATATAAGATTAAAAATAAAAGAAAAAACTATGGTTAAAAGTTCAAATCCATCTCAAACATTACAATAATAAAACAGCTAAGCTAAAATAAAGGTTAATCAACATTACGCATTAATATTCAACGAAAAAAAGGGTGAGACAATTATTGGTGTCTTGGTTAAAATTGAGGGAGCATAAAGATGTGAGATCTTTTCCTTTGAAAAAATGCAAGTTTGAAAAAATAATTAAAAAAAATTAAATAAAAAAAGATATGTGAAACAATCACGTGATAATGGACAATAACTTTGAGTTTTTAACAAAGATTTTTTTTTTTTTTTTTTTTTGGAGAAAACTTTCACTAAGTAAATAATAAAGCTTTTCCCATCATTACATTAAAAGATAATTAAAATTTACCCACCTGTGGTTTGCCTCTAATTCTATGTGCCTACCTGTGGTTTCAATTTTGACACTTTGCCCACCTGAGGTTCTCACCGTGAGTGTGCCGTAACCCACCTCTGTTAAAAAAAGGGGTAAATAAGTCTTTTTATGCTCATTTTATATCTCTCTCCTCCCAAACAAGAAAAAGAAAAGAAAAAAAAAACGAAAGAAAAAAAAGATTACAATATGGTATTAATTTCTCACCATTCACAAACATGAAGAACACACACAAACATGAAGAACATGCGTCCAGAAAACTAATACATATCAAATCAAGCAATACCATCAAACATAAATCTATCAAAATACAACCCAAAATATAGCACAACATTTGATCATAGGAACTTAAGAACAAATGAATTCAAATCAAGCATATATACAATCCCAGGAACTTAAGAACAAACAGATTCAAACCCAAGCATATATTTGAAACCCCAATTTCAAATCCAGACTTCTCAAACCCAGGAAAATTACACTCAAATCAACCACTCCACAGATCTCAATCCCAAGACACACGGACCCAAGTCCACCCACAGCACCAAGACCCCACGCGAGTGGTCAAGCTTGTCGGCAGCTTCGTCCTTCACCAGAGGCCATTGGATCTCATCGGCGACACGGGCGAGGACGGCAACAACGTCATCGCCCTAGTAGAGACCGACGACTGTAAGATCACCGGGATCTTGATGAGGACCTCTTCGATGAGATTGTCGTTGAGGACCTCTTGATGAGGACCTCACAGTCATCCTCGGCGAGATTGTCTCTGCCAGGGATCTCACAATCATCCTCTTAATGAGGACCTCTTCGATGAGATCGCCATTCTCGGCGTCATCGCCATTCTCAACCTCAACGCTGTAGTGCTTGTCGATGAGGTTGAGAATGGCGCTAGCAATCTTGATAAGGACCTCTTCGATGGCCTTCAGCAAAGCCATGGGTGAAGTTTGGTGGTCGATTGTGGGTTCTAGGAAGAGATTTTTGCCGTTGTATATATGCTTGATTTGGACACTTTCCTTGTATCTTTTCACCAATACACACCAGATCACACTTTCCTTGTATATATGCTTGATTTGGACAACAGATCACACATAAAAAAAGAAAAAAGAAAAAGAAAAATGGGTCTTGTGAGAGTGTTTATTGTTATGTCTTTAGTCTTTAGTCTTTATTTTAGATTAGCTTGATTTGTTAGTCTTTAGTGTTTATTGCTTAGTCTTTAGTATTTATTGTTTTCTGATCTTTATTATTTTGGGTATATCCTTCATGTTCTTCATGTTCAAGATTTGAATGAGAGTGTTTTGATCCGTTTTGGGGTTTGTTTTTTACTTATTCTGTGTTAGAGTAACGGAAAGTGGAGAGGTGGGTTACGACACATTCATGGTGAGAACCTCAGGTGGGCAAAGTGTCAAAATTGAAACCACGGGTAGGCACATAGAATTAGAGGCAAACCACAGGTGGGTAAATTGTAATTATCCCTTACATTAATTTAGCTAAGGCACAAAGTTTATTACCAATACACTAATCTCACACATGCTTTGGTGGTAGTTTAGGTAAGGCACAAAATAATAGATTGTTATTGTTTTACATGTGTATTACCATTTATGCATGCATGAAAGTGTGTTCCAAAGTAAATAAAACATTAAAAATTAATGAATTTCTATCATTCAAAAGAAAAAAAATCCACATGTTGAGTTAAAGAGTAGCGGCTCTTTAATTTTATTTTATTTTTCATGGGTTGAGTTAAAGACACTAACTGATTCAAGCTGCTAGTGACACTAATTGGTGTGTGGATGGAGCGATCAGTAGCATAGGAGTTGTCTTTGTAGCTATGGGGTAGAGTCATTTGAGAGGGGCAGAGAGCTCTTAAATGAGAGATAGAAATTGAGTAAAGGCTATTGGGTTTTTGTGATTTGTTATTTTTAATTGATTTGTTGTAATTGTTTTTGTTTAGATAGTGTCCAAAGATTTTTCTTATAATCCAGATATGTGAATTGTTTTGTAGATTTTTCTTATTGTCCAGATTTGTAAATTGTCCAAATGTTTGGCTAAAGGTTTTTCTTGATGTTCTTGGGACAACTAGACAAGGAATGATTTGATAAATTTTTCATTTTTGGGATTTCATGGGTCAACTTATAAATTTTTTGAGAGAGAGGGGGCCAAGTATATTAGTTTTAGAGTCATAAGTAATTTTTGTGCTAATATATATACTAGTGGATTTTTTTTTTTCAAAGACTGGGGGCATGGCTCCCCGCTAATGTGGAAAATAATTAATTTTAAAGATGATATTGATCATAATGATTTTCTAACCATTAGATTTCTTAGAAATCTATGGTGTATAAAAGGTGTAACTTTTGTGGAGTTACATCAGGTGTAACTTGAACTCATCTCTTCATATATATATATATTTTGGGTTATGTTTAGAGGTAGCATATTTGGGGGTAGGGACGGAATTAACTTAGGAGAGAGGGGAGCCATGCCCCCAGCCTTTGAAAAAAAAAATCCACTAGTATATATATTAGCACAAAAATTACTTATGACTCTAAAACTAATATACTTGGCCCCCTCTCTCTCAAAAAATTTATAAGTTGACCCATGAAATCCCAAAAATGAAAAATTTATCAAATCATTCCTTGTCTAGTTGTCCCAAGAACATCAAGAAAAACCTTTAGCCAAACATTTGGACAATTTACAAATCTGGACAATAAGAAAAATCTACAAAACAATTCACATATCTGGATTATAAGAAAAATCTTTGGACACTATCTAAACAAAAACAATTACAACAAATCAATTAAAAATAACAAATCACAAAAACCCAATAGCCTTTACTCAATTTCTATCTCTCATTTAAGAGCTCTCTGCCCCTCTCAAATGACTCTACCCCATAGCTACAAAGACAACTCCTATGCTACTGATCGCTCCATCCACACACCAATTAGTGTCACTAGCAGCTTGAATCAGTTAGTGTCTTTAACTCAACCCATGAAAAATAAAATAAAATTAAAGAGCCGCTACTCTTTAACTCAACATGTGGATTTTTTTTCTTTTGAATGATAGAAATTCATTAATTTTTAATGTTTTATTTACTTTGGAACACACTTTCATGCATGCATAAATGGTAATACACATGTAAAACAATAACAATCTATTATTTTGTGCCTTACCTAAACTACCACCAAAGCATGTGTGAGATTAGTGTATTGGTAATAAACTTTGTGCCTTAGCTAAATTAATGTAAGGGATAATTACAATTTACCCACCTGTGGTTTGCCTCTAATTCTATGTGCCTACCCGTGGTTTCAATTTTGACACTTTGCCCACCTAAGGTTCTCACCATGAATGTGCCATAACCCACCTCTCCACTTTCCGTTACTCTAACACAGAATAAGTAAAAAACAAACCCCAAAACGGATCAAAACACTCTCATTCAAATCTTGAACATGAAGAACATGAAGGATATACCCAAAATAATAAAGATCAGAAAACAATAAATACTAAAGACTAAGCAATAAACACTAAAGACTAACAAATCAAGCTAATCTAAAATAAAGACTAAAGACTAAAGACATAACAATAAACACTCTCACAACACATAAG
>NW_027069617.1:457165-499697 GCF_002906115.3 Quercus suber
GGCAAAATATTATATTTAACAAACTTACATTAAATTCAAGTTGTCATCTAATGATCCAAGTATTGCTGTTCTTTTCACTTCTACCCTTTCTTTTATTGTAAGTTAAGGAGAGTAAAGTTAGATTTAGATTTTTTAAAAACGATTTTAAGATAATTCTATTATAAGATCTTAAATAGAACACACGATGACACCAAATAATTGTTCATTACAATTTCGCATAGTTTTACTTCTTAATCTTCTACCAAAGACAAACTGCATTCTCTCATGGTTTGCCACCAACCAAACACAAAAACATAAAAAGTAAAAACCAAACTCTGTGCCACGCAGATCTTTGTGATGTACAAATCAAAATTTAATTGAGCGGTTTGGCATGGTTTTTAATTTATTATCAGCCCTTTACTCGCTACCACTTTCACTACCACCACAACCACCAACAATTTAATCTTGGGCATTTTATGAATGATGGAGGCCTGAATGTATACTGCAAAAAGAAAGTTTAAGTGTGATAGTCGCTTCACAAATATAAGTATTTGTGGGGTGTGGGAGGTAAGAGCCGGAGTTCAAGTCTCTAGGAGGAAGTTTCACACACATATATACTTACATTATGTTAGATTAGAATTCTATTATATATATATATATATATAAATAAAAAAGAGGAAGAAAGTATACTGCAAAAAGAAATATGGAGAGAGAAGATGATGATATGGAAAAAAATAAAATAAAAGAGTTAATGCTGTGGTTTTTTTTTTTTTCTAATAATAAGAGTTAATGCCTAAATCACTAATTTCTAAGGAGTAATAATGATATTACTATGAGTGTTTTTTGACTCTTAGATCTAATAGTAATCAATAGTCTATAAAATGTGTAACTCTTGTAAAGTTATACTAGGTGTAACTTAACCTCTCTCTCTCTATATATATATATATATATATTAGAAACAAGAGATATGAGTTTTAATTAGCTTAATCAATAGTGTTTTTTTTCAATGAATAAGAGATTTGAGATCACAATCTTACTTACGTCAAAATTGATTTGGATTAATAATCATGGACCGAATAATATACGTTAAAGTTCTATTATATCTCTCAAAAGAAACACTATCAAATGCCTAGTTATTGAACTGCAAAAGCATTTTGCGAAATATATGACTAAAATTTGGCGAAATATACGACCAATTTTAGTGGCTCTTTGTTCGGTTGTTCACATTGCTAACTAACATGGTGTTCTGGTGGGAGATGCAAACTAAAGCTAGCTACCTTACCGGTGACGCAGCTAATTATTTACACTTCTATTCTTTTGAGGGTCCCAGATATGCTGGACTATTTATTGTTGAAGAAAATATAAATTCCGTACTGAAGAAATTCTTGTGTATTATGATGTTCCGTAAACAAATGAAGTTAGACTGATATAGTGATATATATAATTTTTTTTTTTTTTTTTTTTGGAGGGTGTAGTGATATATATAAGTTGACCAATTATTATGTTTACAACAGACTTTTTCCTTCAATCAAAATGGAAGATAGCCTACAATTCTAAATCGACCGATTTTTTTTTTTATTTAAATTTTTTATTTTTATAAACATTATTTGTCATAATGCTGTATTAATGGATGAATGGGTCAATTTAAGAGGAAATGTTTTGTTTTTGTTTTTTTTTTTGAGGGGAAAGTCTCAAAAACACTACAAATACAAACTTTATCTATTGGGACACAATTAATCTCGATTTCTTAATTCTGTCAATTTAGACCCAAAGCTGTACAGATTGGACTAAGGTTTTTTTATTTATTTTTTGGTTGTGTTTTGTTTTGTTTTTGTTTTTTGTTTTTTGTGTGGCATAAGTTATTGTCCTAAGTTTAATTTAGAATCATTGGCGGCAAAATATTATATTTAACAAACTTACATTAAATTCAAGTTGTCATCTAATGATCCAAGTATTGCTGTTCTTTTCACTTCTATCCTTTCTTTTATTGTAAGTTAAGGAGAGTAAAGTTAGATTTAGATTTTTTAAAAACGATTTTAAGATAATTCTATTATAAGATCTTAAATAGAACACACGATGACACTAAATAATTGTTCATTACAATTTCGCATAGTTTAACTTCTTCATCTTCTACCAAAGACAAACTGCATTCTCTCATGGTTTGCCACCAACCAAACACAAAAACATAAAAAATAAAAACCAAACTCTGTGCCACCGCAGATTTTTGTGAAAATGGGGCCGGAATTTGATCTGCCATTTCAATTCCTTTTTTTTGGTACAAAGAGAAGAAAGGAGTAAGATGTAAGACTTATGTTGGTGAGGCTTTTCTTGCACGAAAGGTTTGCAATTTTTGAATTTCCCATACAAGATGATACAATGGAAGAGAGTGGAAAGTATGCACATATTAATGTTGAATATAAATAGGAGGAGAATTAATAAAAGTTTTGGGTATGGTTGGAGCATCTTAATGAAAAAGTAATTTTGGTCATTTTTTTTTTTTTTTTTTTTGATAAGAAAGATATGTGAGTTTTAATTAGCTGAACCGATAGTGTTTTTTTATTAATGAACAAGAGATTTGAAATCAAAATCTTACTTACGTCAAAATCAATTGGGGTTGATAATCATAGACCGAATAACATAAGTTGAGATTCTATTATATTTATCAAAACAAACGCTATTAAATGCCTAGTTGTTGAACTGCAAAAGCATTTTGCGAAGTATACTACTAAAATTTGGCGAAATATACGATCAATTTTAGTTGCTCTTTCTTCGGTTGTTCTCCACATTGCTAACGAACATGGTGGTCTGGTGGGAGATGCAAGCTAAAGCTAGCTAACTCGCCGGTGACGCAGCTAATTATTTACACTTCTATTCCTTTGAGGGTCCCTGATATGCTGGATTATTTATTGTTGAAGAAAATATAAATGCCGTACTGAAGAAATTCTTACGTATATTATGATGTTCCGTAAACAAATGGAGTTAGACTGATATAGTGATGTATATAAGTTGACCAATGATTATGTTTGCAACAGACTTTTCCTTCAATCAAAATAGAAGATAGCCTACAATTCTAAATCGACCGACTTTTTTTATTTTATTTTATTTTTATTTTTATTTTTTATTTTTATAAACATTATTTGTCATAATGCTGTATTAATGGATGAATGGGTCAATTTAAGAGGAAATTTTTTTTTTATTTTTTTTTATTTTTAAGGGGAAAGTCTTGAAAACACTCCAAATACAAACTTCATCTATTGGGACACAATTAATCTCGATTTCTTAATTCTGTCAGTTTAGACCCAAAGCTGTACAGATTGGACTAAGGTTTTTTTATTTATTTTTTGGTTGTGTTTTGTTTTGTTTTTGTTTTTTGTTTTTTATTTTTTATTTTTTGTGTGGCATAAGTTATTGTCGTAAGTTTAATTTAGAATCATTGGCGGCAAAATATTATATTTAACAAACTTACATTAAATTCAAGTTGTCATCTAATGATCCAAGTATTGCTGTTCTTTTCACTTCTATCCTTTCTTTTATTGTAAGTTAAGGAGAGTAAAGTTAGATTTAGATTTTTTAAAAACGATTTTAAGATAATTCTATTATAAGATCTTAAATAGAACACACGATGACACTAAATAATTGTTCATTACAATTTCGCATAGTTTAACTTCTTCATCTTCTACCAAAGACAAACTGCATTCTCTCATGGTTTGCCACCAACCAAACACAAAAACATAAAAAATAAAAACCAAACTCTGTGCCACCGCAGATTTTTGTGAAAATGGGGCCGGAATTTGATCTGCCATTTCAATTCCTTTTTTTTGGTACAAAGAGAAGAAAGGAGTAAGATGTAAGACTTATGTTGGTGAGGCTTTTCTTGCACGAAAGGTTTGCAATTTTTGAATTTCCCATACAAGATGATACAATGGAAGAGAGTGGAAAGTATGCACATATTAATGTTGAATATAAATAGGAGGAGAATTAATAAAAGTTTTGGGTATGGTTGGAGCATCTTAATGAAAAAGTAATTTTGGTCTTCTGTTTTATAAAAACCTTATCTTAAAGGGGTGTTATTCTTTCATCACAAGCATCATGGGTCTCATAGCAACTTGTATTCAGGCGAGATTATAGAATATAGATACCCCACCCCAAGTGGGTGTCATGGATTGCTAGCTGTTGACTTCATTTACCATAGATCAATTGATTTCATTTTTACTCATTGAATTTTTTTTTCCAAGTGTCTTGAATAAGCTACAAAAACATTAGCAAACATGTGACCCTTACAAGATTGAGGGTCACTATCCCTTTGTAATTGTTGCAAAGAGAGGTTTGAGTACAGTGAATTGAAAGTGAATGTCATGGATTGCTAGCTGTTGACTTCATTTATCATAGATCTTTTGATTTCATTTTTACTCTTTGAATTTTCTTTTTCCAAGTGTCTTGAATAAGCTACAAAAACATTAGCAAACATGTGACCCTCACAAGATTGAGGGTCACTATCCCTTTGTAATTGTTGCAAAGCGAGGTTTGAGTACAGTGAATTGAAAGTGAGCATATTTCACAATTGTAACCTGCACAGAGTTTGGTAGGTGAGAAACTGTGAAAAAAAAAATGCGGCTTCTCTTTGAAGAAGATGATAAAGCAAGATTACGTGAAAAGGGCATGATCAAATTATTTTGTGCCACGCATGGATTTTTTTTAAAAATGAATCGTTACATGTTAGATGAAAAATGCTAACTGCTAAGGACAAACCCAATTACGTACACAATTGTAAGAGAGGTTGAGTACAGTGAATTGAAAGTGAGTATCTTTCACAATTGTAACATGCACAGAGTTTGGTAGGTGAGGAGGAGCTGTTAGAAAAATTGCGGCTTCTCTTTGAAGAAGATGGCCATGCGTGGATTAAAAAAAAATGAATTGTTCCATGTTAGATGAAAAATGCTAAGGACAAATCCAATTATGTACACACCTAAATCGATAACATACTTAAGTGTTTATTGTCATTGGTGCACTTAATTTTTTTTTTCCCAGTAAAGATCTATGGTGGTCTCGTGTGTAAGTACTAAAATCTAATAATAAATTGACACCTAAGTGTGTTGTAAAATTAAATGTGAGTTTGGGTGTTTAATTATTTAAAACTAAAAATAAATTACCTTAGCATTCCCTTAAAACACAAAAAAATAAAAGTTAATGAAGGATGATGGAATGACATAAACTAGAATGCTCTCAAAAGTTTATAGACGAATTTTTTAGATTTGAAAAACAAATTTCATTGTAAAGTTTAAAGACAAAAATAATATTTTAGTCTAAAATTGAAATGCCTTGTTGGTTGTTAATGTTATCCAACGATTTTTTTTTCCTGGGACCCTCTCCTCATTCCCTCTTAAACTTACAAGCCCCAGATAATCTGTGATATATTGACTTGGACATCACTATCTAATACATATGAAGGGCAGGTTCCTGTGTGAATTAGCAGGCCTAACAACCATGATAATTTGATTAGACATTTAGGGGGGGAAAAAGAAGGACAAACAAACAAATCTCCCATTGATTACTGATTAGACGGTGGGCAATACCAGCAACGTGAGGACTGGGAATGCCCAGCTAATAATTGAGTTGATTAATCAATAAGAATTGCCAATGTGTTTGAATCAAAAAAGAAAAAAGAAAAAAAGAATTGCCAATATGTAACAGAAGATTGAGTTAATTAATCTAAAAGCTTGAGTTTCTGAAAAGTTATATATAAGGATAATAAAACATATTTTGTTGACATTTATATTCTAATAGGTAGACAGACGTAGGAATAATTATAAACATTATCTTTGTGAAATATATTTAGATTATTATAATTTAGTAAACGCTTAGTGTAGGCTACTTATTTATTTTTTTAATTTTTGGTAGAGATAGACAGATGATCAGATAGTAAACGGTTATTGATGTGTAGCGTACTAATGTGTTTAACCATAAAAAAAATATAACGTTACATTCATTGTATTGTACATTAAGATTAGCCAATTCAATATCTTATATGAAAAATCTTGATTTAGACTCTTAAAAGTTATAAGCAACAATTCTTCTCAACAAAAAAGAAAAAAAAGTTCTAAGCAACAAATTAATTATAACTTAATTTTAGATTTAACAATCAACCGATTAATATACCACAATATTAAAGCACCACAAGCCAAAAAAAAAATAGTAAAAAGAACATACAGAATTTAGCGATGAAATGAAAAACCAATATAAAACTCTTCAAAGGAAAAACCACTGTAATGATATTTAATATAATAAAAATTAACAATAAATAGTACAATAGTCATTATATACAAAACATTTGTAGCCTAAAGTCTGTTTGCAACCTCGACAAACAACCTATTCACCTTCTCATCGTATTGGCCCAGAACTTTGGAATCCTTTTATAGAACTTCCTTAATATTGAAAATAAAAAAATCTAGCCCAATTTTTTTTTTTCAAGTTTAATTCTTTTAATTTCCTCTGAAGATTGCGAGGTTCTAAACGGTCACCTGATTCAAAAATTATGTTATTTTCAATATCTTAAAATTTATAGGTTGTAGTTGTACTATTAATTGCATAAGCATAAGTGATAGCTCCTATACCTATTTAAAGTATTTTAGGGTTTGTATAGTCCTTTCACAACTCAAAACGTGATTTTTTTTTTTTAATGTGGCATCTTATTTAAAACATGACAAATGATCAATATTCTTTTTCCTTGAAGATTTTAGGGAGGAAATGATTTGATTAACATAACATTTGTTAACTCAATTAGAGTTTTCTTTCACATATCTACTATAAATATGACAAAAACGAGTAAATAAAAAATTCACAAAAGAAAGCATAAAATAGAATAATTCACATAAATCAGTGTAGATTAATTCAAGTAATTTGATATTTCTTTCAACACTTTTATGAGTCCTTTATGTAATATTTGTTTGACTACAAGTTTCACATAAGCAACAATTCTTCTCAACAAAAAAGAAAAAAAAGTTCTAAGCAACAAATTAATTATAACTTAATTTTAGATTTAACAATCAACCGATTAATATACCACAATATTAAAGCACCACAAGCCAAAAAAAAAAAAATAGTAAAAAGAACATACAGAATTTAGCGATGAAATGAAAAACCAATATAAAACTCTTCAAAGGAAAAACCACTGTAATGATATTTAATATAATAAAAATTAACAATAAATAGTACAATAGTCATTATATACAAAACATTTGTAGCCTAAAGTCTGTTTGCAACCTCGACAAACAACCTATTCACCTTCTCATCGTATTGGCCCAGAACTTTGGAATCCTTTTATAGAACTTCCTTAATATTGAAAATAAAAAAATCTAGCCCAAATTTTTTTTTTCAAGTTTAATTCTTTTAATTTCCTCTGAAGATTGCGAGGTTCTAAACGGTCACCTGATTCAAAAATTATGTTATTTTCAATATCTTAAAATTTATAGGTTGTAGTTGTACTATTAATTGCATAAGCATAAGTGATAGCTCCTATACCTATTTAAAGTATTTTAGGGTTTGTATAGTCCTTTCACAACTCAAAACGTGATTTTTTTTTTTTAATGTGGCATCTTATTTAAAACATGACAAATGATCAATATTCTTTTTCCTTGAAGATTTTAGGGAGGAAATGATTTGATTAACATAACATTTGTTAACTCAATTAGAGTTTTCTTTCACATATCTACTATAAATATGACAAAAACGAGTAAATAAAAAATTCACAAAAGAAAGCATAAAATAGAATAATTCACATAAATCAGTGTAGATTAATTCAAGTAATTTGATATTTCTTTCAACACTTTTATGAGTCCTTTATGTAATATTTGTTTGACTACAAGTTTCACGTTTTTCAGAATTCTTTGTTAGTCTTGGAATTAATCATAAGCTACTCATAATTTTCACATATATATACTACAAATATGACAAAAAAAATGAGTATACAAAAAATTCACAAAAGAAAACATAAAATAGAACTAGTAGATGCTTTATTATACTTAACATTTAATTTAAACATTTTATTACAAGCGTGACCCTTGCCCACAAATATTTTTCTTTTAGTGATTAAGTGATTATATATTTGATCAAATTCCGTTGTTTGGAGCCGAACAAGTAAATGCTTTATTATACTTGACAATTAATTTAAACATTTTATTACAAGCATGATCCTTGTCCACAAATATTCTTCTTTTAGTGATTAAGTGATTATATATTTGATCAAATTCCATTGTTTGGGGCTGAACTAGTAGATGTTTTATTATACTTAACATTTAATTTAAACATTTTATTACAAGCATGACCTTTGCCCACAAATATTCTTCTTTTAGTGATTAAGTGATTATATATTTGATCAAATTCCACTGTTTGGAGCCAACAAGTCTTGTCGATTACATATTTGATCAAAATTTGGAGCCTTTTTTTAGTGATTAAGTGGTTATATATTTGATCAAATTCCATTGTTTGGAGCCGACAAGTCTTTTTGATTATATATTTGATCAAATTTTGGAGCCAACAAGTCTTGTTTTTTTAGTGGTTAAGTGATTATAGAATTAATTAATTTCTATAATTATCATCTGATTACATCACTAATGGCTCCTTGGTAATGTCACTTATCTCATTCACTTGTTGGACTTACAGTTTAGCCTAATAACTCACGCGACAAATATAAATAAATAAAGATTCTCTTTTTTTATCAACGTAGGATTCAATCTTTTTTTGGAAAAAATTTGGCTACACTTTTTTTTTTTTTGAGAAAATTATAAAGTTTGGCTACAAATTTAGTTGTAGCCTAAGACAACTACAACTTTAGTCAATATTTTTTTATTAAATATGAATTTTGAAAAATTTACTATTGAATTATATTTTCTTCTTATATCCTTCATGCTTATAATATTTTTAAAATATCAAACATTAATAACTATGTCATTAATCAATTGTTAAATTTGTAAACTTTTATAGTCTAAAATTATGCATAAAAAAAAATAAGTTTATGAATCATATAGTAAAAAATATTCAATTGGTACAAAACTTGACATATATGTTAAGAGCATAAAACATGCAATTCAATGGTTAGATTTTCAAAATATGTAGCAATATTAATTTTACTAAAGAAAGTTGTAGCCTTAGGCTACAGTCAAGTTTGTTACCTTAGGCTATAGTCAAGTTTGTAGCCAAACTTTGTTTTGTATTTTTTTTTTAATAATTTTTTTTAAAGCACTAATTCCTCACTTAAGGCTCATTAATCACATGAAAATCACACTTTTTCTCATTCAATTCACCATAATTATTTATTGAAATTACATTAGAATATTAAAATGTTCCAACATCATGTATACTTATTTAAGGAAACAAGAAGAAAAAAAAAATTGTATTTAGATGCATATGGAGTATGAATGGCATAACTTGAATTTCAGTCATACATTGAACCAAATAACCAGTTATTATGATTCTTTTTAAAGTGATTGCCAGTTTGTATATAATTCTCCGTCGAATGGACAGAATTATCCTCATATATCAAAGTTACATCAAAGTAACAATAAAATATTCATGGAAAGATGCAATTTTATCCCCGGGAAAGAAAACGAAATTTTATATGTTGATTAGAAAAAGGAAAATAATCTGAGCACTATTTATTACTATTAGTCACTTTTGTGATGATTAAAGTCACTCATCCGTACCAATTAATTAAAAATCACGATACACTGTATACCATCGGAAGCCTTCTTAATGTTGCCAAAAAATAAATAAATAAAAAATAAAGATTCTGACCGTGATAATATAATTATCAATTGATTATTTAATACCTTGCCTTATTTATGTGTACGTTCCTAAAAGCTTTGAAAAGTAATCCATCCTTTTTATATTTGACAAAATTTATGTAAAGGAAAAGAGTTTGATACCTTCGATTCACCAGAAAAGAAAAGAAAAGAAACACTCTTTGATTCCTTCGGACGGCCATTTCAATTTCTTTGTCATCTATTAAATTTTAAGCTTCAAAATATTTCTGTTTTATTTATTTGTTTTGGAACATATATTAGATTTCTACCTGTCAGCCTGTTAGTGTTAAAAATATTTTTATCACCGTTGTTTAATGTATAATTTTAGTACCATATAAGAAACTACAATTTTTGCTACAATTATCTTGTAAATTGTAACTGACTATCTATCATTTCTACTTGAATCCACCACTCATATTGCATGAATAGTTATAGCAATGAATCCACCACTCATGTTGCATGAATAGCTATAGCAGAAATTATGACGTTTTATTTTTGTCTTAAATTTTTGTCGTTTAATATTTTTTTTTTTTTTTTACATCAAAGTAACAATAAAATATTCATGGAAAGATGCAATTTTATCCCCGGGAAAGAAAACGAAATTTTATATGTTGATTAGAAAAAGGAAAATAATCTGAGCACTATTTATTACTATTAGTCACTTTTGTGATGATTAAAGTCACTCATCCGTACCAATTAATTAAAAATCACGATACACTGTATACCATCGGAAGCCTTCTTAATGTTGCCAAAAAATAAATAAATAAAAAATAAAGATTCTGACCGTGATAATATAATTATCAATTGATTATTTAATACCTTGCCTTATTTATGTGTACGTTCCTAAAAGCTTTGAAAAGTAATCCATCCTTTTTATATTTGACAAAATTTATGTAAAGGAAAAGAGTTTGATACCTTCGATTCACCAAAAAAGAAAAGAAAAGAAAAGAAAAGAAAAGAAAAGAAACACTCTTTGATTCCTTCGGACGGCCATTTCAATTTCTTTGTCATCTATTAAATTTTAATCTTCAAAATATTTCTGTTTTATTTATTTGTTTTGGAACATATATTAGATTTCTACCTGTCAACCTGTCAGTGTTAAAAATATTTTTATCACTGTTGTTTAATGTATAGTTTTAGTACCATATAAAAAACTACAATTTCTGTTACGATTATCTTGTAAATTGTAACTGACTATCTGTCATTTCTATTTGAATCCACCCCTCATATTGCATGAATAGTTAGAGCAATGAATCCACCACTCATGTTGCATGAATAGGACTATAGCAGAAATTATGACGTTTTATTTTTGTCTTAAATTTTTGTCGTTTAATATTGAAACCAAGCTTTGCTTTACTTTGACAAAGTCACCAAGTTTACTGAGTTGACAAAGTCGCCACGTTCTACCAAAGCTTCAGTCCTTCAATGGTCATTGGACCGTATTGTATACAACAAGGCATTATTCAATATCCAAAAGCTAAACCCCATTTCTCTCTCTCATGCTATCACTTTCATATTGCCAAATTGTCTCCCTCACCACTTATAGACCATCATATGTAATAAATCACATCCAAATACCTTCACACTTCACGGATCATATCTTCCAATTAATTACCTAAATTCCCATACCAAACTTTTTTTTTTCCAATATATCTTCTAGTCGTTCTCTTCTCTTGTTCATATCACACACACATCTATACCAAAGAAAATAGTACTTGGTGTTTTTGAACCGACATGGTTAACAAGGAAGGTACCAAAAAAAGAAAACTCAGCTGGTACAAGGCACCAATTAGACTCCTGATCAAGATCAGGGACTTCTATGTCCATAGCATCACTGAATGCTCTGGCCACTTTGAATATGGCATTGGCGCGGCCATGGCTTGCCCCACGTCTCAAATCACCACTCTGCCTAAGAGCTTTAGCACCAACTCCACCAAATCCAGTAGCAAAGAAGATTACAGTGAGCTCATAAGGGTTGCTTCGACAAGGAGTGTAGGCAATAGAACACAGTTGGATTCTCTTCAAAAACAGCAGGTTACCAAGTCTCCAATGGCAGGGCCTGATGATATGCCTCGAAGCCGCAGTGTTGCTATTGGAAGGATCGACGAAGGCAAGCCGTGTAAGTTCGAAGAAGATATCAAGGTCAACACAGATGTATATCCAAGAAGCAGAAGCTATGCTGTCACTAGGAGAAGTAGGGCGTTTTAGAGAAGAGGAGCTTTCTTATCTTCTTTCATCATAGTTGATTGTTTCTTTGTTTAAGTTATTACAACTGAAAGTATTTACAGTGGCTGGTGTTTGAGGCTTTGAGATTTACTGTTGTTGTTGTTGTTTGATGTTGTCAATATAGTAGTTTCAAATACTTATGAAATTCTGAGGAATAGAATCCACAAGTTTGATATTTGCTCTCTTGGATTTTTTTTAAAGCCTTGCTCAGTCATGAAGCAGGATTCTGAGAGCCGCTAATCAAGGGGGGAAATTGGAGCTTTTGTCAAAGTATTAGAATCTTCTCAACTTGATCGATTTACATATTGCAGATCTAAATGTGAATCGATGTTCCAACATTTTAAGTGAAATTGAGATGAGCATGCTCCTTTGTATACCAAGGGAGACTTAACACGATTCCAATTACCATCCAAATGGGAAATATCAAATAATGGTTGCAATTAAACATAGTTAGTCCAGATGATGAAGTGAATTTTCATGTTGGCAAATCTATTAGAGTAATTTACTTCCTATTGAGAATATGGAATTATGCTGTGGATAAACTAAAATCATGGTCCTGTTATGTGTTAAAATGATTAAAATCTGGCCCCAGTAATTTATCATGATCACTCAACTTATGATTATATTGAGTTATCATATGTTTATTAACAGGAAAAATGAAATTAAAGTTTAGTTGGCTGGCGAATGTATTCATAGTTTGGACCCGCAGATTGTAGTTGATAAAGGCGAGGGGTGTTCTGCTCCAAAATGTTTGTAGAATACTTTTCTTCGACTAATTTAATTTTGGGCATTTGTAAACTTTTTTTTATATGCTTTACTGCTTTAGTGCTACCTTTTCTATTCTAAATTATATATATATATATATATATTTTATATGCTTTACTGCTTTAGTGCTACCTTTTCTATTCTAAATTATATATATATATATATATATATATTAATAGGTAGAACTCACAGAAAGTTCAATTAGAATTTAAAATTAAAATTTAATTTTACATCATGTGTCTAAATTTATGTGAAGATCACATTATAATTATTCACTTAAGTTTGTGTTATGTATTCACTTAAGTTTTTAAATCTTTGTGCCAAGTGAGTTAATAAGTGCATAATACTAAGAATTTAATATCAATGAACTATAAAATTAAAAAGAAAAAAAAAAAACCAATCACATATACTCAATAAAAATCACCACACAACAAAGATCACCACACGTTTTACCTTATTAAAAATTTTAAAAAAATTATCATAAATAGTATTAAATTTAAGTAAGAGTTTTAATATGTAACTAATTAGGTTTACTTTTTTTAAAAATAATTTTACTAAGAGTCTATTTGGAATCCACTTATTTTTCTGAAATTGAAAACATTTTACTGAAAGTACTATATATAAAAGTAAAAGTTAGCTAAAATAGTACAGTAAAATCTATAAATAGTATAAAAAAAATGCAATAGGATCTATGAATAGTGACAAAAATAAATTAAATAATAAAATAAGCTGACTTTTTAATTTTTACCAAATACACACTAATTATTTATATATATATTTTATGATAAAAATTGTGTTACGATGCTTCCACTTCAGCAATGGGTTTCAATTTTTTTCTTAACCAATCATTGTAATACTGGTCAACCAGAATGGCTTGAAGCCTGAAAGCATGAATAGCTGCCACCCCGATTAAAGAATCTTCATGTGAATTACAGCTACCTTCCAGTACCAAGTCATTGTAGTTGTAGGCCAGGAATTACTATTACGTCAGTGCAAGTCATTGTAGGCCCAGAAAAATCTCGGTATCTGATTTATAAATAGTAGCAATTATTAGCTTGATGAGCTTCCTTATAAAACTGACTTTAACATCAAAATCATATATATACATTGATAGGGAATATTTCCAGTGTCCAGAAAAATTTTAACACTCTAAATTCTTCGGTTATGAAAAGCATCATGAGCTCACCAAAAAAGTCTTTGATCACCAAAAATATTATTAGGTACCTTTCTTGACACCATGCAACATAGTCTGCCCTGACAGACACCACGTATCAAGGGGTCGTCAGCATATCCGACCCATTGGATCGTGACCATGCCGATTGACTCTATCATTAGGGATCTGTTATGCATCCTCCTGACCCATCAGATCGTGATAATGTCGATCGACTATCATCAAGGTTTTGTCGAAGGATGTCACACATCCTCTTGACCCATTGGATCGTGACCATGTTGATCAACTTCATCATCAAGGATATGCCGAAGGATGTCATGCATCCTCTTGACCCATTGGATTGTGACCATGCCAATCGACTTCGTTATCAGGGATCCATCACGCATCCTCTTAACCCATCAGATTGTGACCACGCCGATCGACTCCATCACACATCCTCCTAACCCATCAGATGGTTCCCATGCTGATCGACTCCGACATCAAGGATTCGTCGAGGGATGTCATGCATCCTCTTGACCCATTAGATCGTGACCATGCCAATCGACTCCATTATCAGGGATCCATCACGCATCCTCTTGACCCATCGAATCGTGACCATGCCGATCGACTCCATCACACATCCTCCTAACCCATCAGATGGTTCCCATGCTGATTGACTCCGTCATCAAGGATTCGTGGAGGGATGTCATGCATCCTCCTAACCCATCGGTTTGGATGAGGATAATTTTTGATTAATCGACACAGGGTGCCGAACCTTCCTCGCATGACGAAACTTCCTTATCTGATCATCGGCATTACACCTAAACTTATCCCAAAGGGATGACTGACCCCATCGACCGTCGAATCCAGGTTGATGATCCAACCCCCAATCCCGACGACCCATCACCTTAGGGTTTTCCATGGAACTTGTGTGGGGTCACTCATATGTCCATACATGGAAATTACCTGCGCATCATGATCGAAGATCCTACCGCACAATCAAATCTCCTATATATGGGAAGGTGATCCCAAGTATCTTGGGATCCTTCTCTTTACAAGGAAATTCCCCCATATCAAGGGATTTAGGTCAACTCTCCACTTCTATATAAACAACAAACCCTAACCTTTTTGAGGCATGCAAATTCTCCCTAGCTCTTGTTGGAAAAAAAAACACATGTTTATGTCGCATATAAAACATACATAGCGAAAAATTAATGGATCTACTTCACTCGCAATTGATAACATGTACTATGTAAATTTTAGAATATAAGAACAAGAGAGTGTACCTCAGTACGATGAAATTCAAAACCAAAGATTAGAATTACTTAGGAACACTTTTAATCTTCACTCTAATTCCACTTGTGCCCAAGAAGTGTGGTCTCTCAATCAGTTTATATGTATGTGTTCAAGGAAGAATAGGAGAGTGTCCTACACTCACATACAAACAATTTCATTCTCTTACAAAATTTTGTATGTTTCTCTCCTTATAACTGATTATCTAATTGGGCTAGCCTTTCGGGCCATTCCAATTGGGCTTTAGCATGTGGCTTAGAGTGGGACCAAAAGGAAACAAATAAGACTCTAGCTTCAATAGGTCTTGGACTTTTCTGTCAACTATTGACATGTCCAAAGTTACTATTAATTATATTTAATACCACTATATAAATATAATTGTATTTTAGGCTTTATTAATAAATTATATCCCAAGACTTTATTGTACATGTAACCCCTTCATAAAATATTCGTAGTAATATAAAGTCATGAATGTAGACTGTCACTTTGAAGATTACTACATCTTAATCCTTGAATAGCCAGTTTTATGCTTTAAGTTATTCATCATATATTTATGAAATCCAATTTCATAAATATATACTAACGCTCTGAATAACAAAACCCATTAAACTTATCTCAAGGGAAAATTTTATATCTTCGTTAAAAGATTATGAATTCAATCTTGAGAATATATATTCCATCAACACTAAATATAGCTGCCCAACATACTGAGTGTAGACGCTCAATTTTGCACCCATAATTTAATCAAGGAGAATGACTTGAATGACCAATCCATGTACCCCAAAAATTATAATTGCATTATATGCATCAATTTGTTCTTGCATTACATGCATTAATTCATTCATTTCATATCATAAAAATGATTTTGAGATTCTAACGACAGTGTTTCCAGTTATCAAATCGGACTATCAGATCGAAAGATATCGCATGATCAAATTTGCAGGGTCAACATATATTGTGTCTAGGTAGAATCGACCACACATAATCAATTTACATTAATTCTAATTGGTTAAAAAATTAAAATTAATTAAATAATTTTGTAATTGGTTGGTAATTAGTGTTTAAAATAGGGATGCATGCAGGTGAATAAAATGGATAATTGGATAACAATAAAACTGTGGATAATCTGAACTTTATCAAGATTTATTTTAGGGTATTTATCTACAAGATAACTGTCCTTAAATATCTTGAATTATCCAAAAAAGAGATGAAAAATCATAGGTAGAGGATGAAAATGCATCTAGGTATAAGGACCGGCCAAAAAACTCTAGAAGAGGAGTCTAAATGGCACTCGAACACGAAAGAGTATTCGGAGCCATAGGTTTGGCACTCTAAAAGGGCCAAATTTTCATGTGATGGGCTTTAGCCCAACGGCCTTCAGGTGACAATTATGCACACCATTTTCGATCTTTTCGCAAAAGGATGTGTCCGGATTCAAACCCTAATCATCCGTACCTATTTTTTAGAGTCTTTTGACCTCTATAAATAGAGACTGAACCTCATAATTCAACAACTTTTTTTCTACGCTCTGAGAGGCATACATTTTTTACTCTCAAACCACCCATTTTTTCTGATCCCCTCTTTGAGTGTTGCTGCTTAAATTATGGTTTTTAGGTTTCAAAGAAAATTGAACAAATTTCTTTGAACCCTAAAACATCATCTCAAGAACAAAGTGTGCTCATGCAAGAGGTTGTTTCCTTCACCCTTTTTCTTGTGATGTGATGATGTATGTAATATCTCTTTCTTTTTCAAATATCCATAACATGAATTGTAAATTGTTTTTTTGTTAAAACATGATTGTTTTTTTATGTGATTGTTATAATCTTTTTCTTGAATGTCAATAAATCTACATGTGAATAATTATTTTTCTTAAAACAAAACAGATCTACATCTTTATAAGATGTAGATCTAAATGTTTTTCAATACAAAAACATATCTACATCTTTATAAGATGTAGATCTGAATTTTTCTTAAAACAAAACAGATTTTCATCTTTATAAGATGTATATCTGAATTTTTCTTAAAACAAAACAAATTTGCATCTTTATAAGATGTAGATCTGAATTTTTCTCAATATAAAAAAAGGATCTGCATCTTTATAAGATGTAAATTTGAATTTTTCTCAATATATAAAAACAGATTTACATCTTCCTTAGATGTAGATAAGAGTTTTCTCAAACAAAAAGAGATCTACATCTTTCGGAGATGCATATCTAAATTTTTCTCAAATCAAAATTGATTTGCATCTTTCTTAAGATGCAAATATGATTTTCTTAATACATGCAAATTGTTGAAATAAAGAAAGAAATTGTGTATTATTGTGTTTGTGTTTATTTTAATTCATGATTGCATAAATTTGGATTATGAGAGAAACTCTCTTCTTAAAAAATCTTTTTCATTTTTTGTAAAACATATAACAAAATAGATATGAATTTTTATCATCAAAAACCACTTTTTTTTAATACTACAGAACAGATCTGATATTTTGACAAATCAAAATCATTAAATAGATTTGATTTAAAAAAAAAAAAAAAAAAAAACCAAGGAAGAGACTTCATTTATATCTGATATTTTGACAAATCAAAATCATTAAATAGATTTGATTTAAAAAAAAAAAAAAAAAAAAACCAAGGAAGAGACTTCATTTATAAATAAATTTGTGTGATTTAATTTTACATTCACATGTTCAACATATCATTCATGACATGCATAAAAAAGTACACTGGTCACGAGAGTTTAGAAGATCAGACTCTGTCTGGGCGGAATGGATGCCTAACACCTTCCCATTTCATAACCTAGTCTCCGGATTTAGGTTTTTGATTTAATAGATCTAGCCTTGTTTTCATTTGTTTTGGTTAGAATATAACTAGGACAACAAGCCATGTGAATATTTAGTAGATTGTAACTAGGACCCAAAGCTGTGTAACTTTTCAATTTTTCAAATATGTAATTTTTATTCAATCAATAAATGGAACTATTCAGTCATGTATTTTGTAATTAGTTTTTTTTTCTTATTTTTTTACAAAAAAAAATAATAATAATAAGTGGTGACTCCATACTATTTACCCAAAAAGAGAGGTGCTCTAAAAGGTACTCGAATCTCTTTTTTGAGGGGCATTCACATTTGTCAAGATCTCTCACACTAAGGTTTTGATCGTGACTTTAGATCTCACTCCTGATATATCAAAGCAACTTACATTTTATGATCAGGTCCATTATTCACTCAGGATTAAGAATTCATGTAAATAGAAGTCGTGAGATTTATAATTTATTTGACAATCGTTAGGAGAATAATAAATCTTACAACGGTCTAGTTCAATATGTCTTAATTCTTAAAACATATCAACTAGAAGTCTCCACTTCCATGATCAAAACAAATTATCTTCGTTGATATGTTATAGTCTTCGCAGATGAAATGCCCAATTTCATCACCGATTATGAACTAAAATTTTGAGTTTACAAAGAACTTATAATTTATATTTTCTGTGACTAAATCACATAAGTTATATACTATGCATCTCATGGACTAAATGATAATGTCCAAATATTCATGTTACAATTATTTTAGATAATAATAAAATAGCTTTATTAATTACAACATTAAGTCATACACAATGTCATACATAGTATCATACAATAAGATTTAAGGACACTAATCTTAACAGCTCATGCGCTCTTGAGTTCTTAGGAGATTATTCCATCACTAACTTAATCTTCAGAGGGTCTTTGACTAGCACCCCATCGATGCTCTCTATTTGATTCTTCTCTTTTGTTCTTCAGGTACACCTATTAGCACGCGTATGGACGATCAACCCATTGACGATTTTATGCATCATCAAACATATTATTCCGAATGTCTAAATAATAAATATACTCACTAAAAAATATCGTCAGAAAAGCAGAAGGTTTTTATGGTGAGACTGTGACGCATTGTTGGGATGAGTGGGATTAATGGCAATAGCTATCGAATGAGATTAAGATTGATTTTTTACTTGTCCATTATTAGTTTAAGGAAGGGGCGGTACTACGTTGGAGGTATGGGGTTGGTGGTACCTTCCCATCACCATTCAAATATACGTAAGCACAATCTTCTGTGAAATATAAAAACAAATCTTATCTATCATTTCATCCTATGCTCTTCAATTTTAAATAATTGTTTTAAGTGGATGAAAAGGAAAATGGTTCTACAACAGGAATAGTCTCACTTGGTAACTGATCATGTCCTCTTTCACCAGATAACTCACATTATCGACAAAGAAAAACTCTAGAGACATAACCAAACACCCGTCTAAACCCATAATATTGTCATCTTGTAATAAGTGCACCTAAATTTACTTTTTCGTCAAGTATTAGTAGTTGTCTCATATAAAAAAGTGTTATAATCTAATCATAAGCTAACATTAAGGGTGTATTTGGGATCGGTTTATTTTGCTGAAACTAAAAACTTTTTGCTAAAAGTATTACAAAAAAAAAAAATGTTAGTTGAAATAGTACAATGGGACTAGGGGTGTCAAATGAGTGGATTTGGGTAGGTTTGGAGTTGACATAATTGAATTTGGTATATAAAACCCATTCACCCATTAAAAACTCATTTAACTAATTGCTTCTAACCCAAACCCAAACCCAACCCAACCCAATTATAATGGGTAAACCCCAACCCACTCAATTATCAAAATTACCAAAATGTCCATAAACATAGTAACAGCTAGGAAAATAGAGGAATAAGATAAGAAATTAAGTTGTCCACCGTTTGGTTGCCGAGAAAATTTAGAAAAATAAGGAAATGAGTTTTGAAAATTGGATTCCAATTATTTACAAACCGAAAACCAACACCCAAAAAAAAAAAAAAAAAAAACCTTGGTTTCGGTTCATTTCAAAACCGAAAACCAACACCCAAAAAAAAAAAAAAAAAAAAAAACCTTGGTTTCGGTTCATTTCGTTTCGTTTCACAATGGCAACTCCTCCTCCAATCAAATTGAAGCAATCCCAAACCAACGTGATGGCGTAGACTCTAACGGTGGCGTCATCTTCTTCTGCTTCACACGACACTACATGGCTACTCATCCGTGAAACGCTACGTATAAGTGCCAATCTCGCTTCTTCGCCTTTGATTCTGGCTGAGTCGCCGATCTTTCTGGTCAATTCACTAGAGAGTCAGAGTTTGAATTGGCAGAGGCTGGGTTTGGTGGAGGAAGAGTATGTGAATTCAAGCTTGAGGTTGATTTGTTGCGAGGAAATCGACGGTCGTAGATGGAACTAAGTGGCTAAAAAAGACACCCTTTTTGGAACCTTCAAGAAGAACTCCATTTGTGCCCTCATTTTCTGAGACACTTACTCTATTTTGCTAGGAATTTTTTTGGATTTTCAAAGAGTGTATTTGAGTGCTGTTGTTTGGTTGCCATGAAAGTGAGAGAAAAAGAAATGACAAAAATTTTCTTTGTAGTTTTCGAGAAAAGGCAAGAAAGGACCAGAAAATGAATGTATTTTAAAATTGAGAAATTATTTTTAATTTTTTTTATAGGAATGGTTGGGTTGAATTTAGGTATATTGTTTTTGGGTTAAACGGGATTCAATGGGTTTTTAGTTAAAACCCAATAATTACTGGGTCTAATTAGGTTGATGCCCATGTAACCCAACAAATAATTGGGCGGGTTTGGGTTCAATTAGAGTGAGCGGGTTTGGGCGAGCAAAAATAAGCTGAATAGTAAAATAAGTTGGCAAAAAATAAGCTAGCCAAACAGACACTAAGTGTGCGTTTGGCTCCAGTTTAAAAAGCTAGCTTATTTTACTATTTAACTTATTTTTGCTATTATTCATGTGCTCTACTGCACTTTTTGATAGTATTCATGGGTTTCACTGTACTATTTCAACTAGCTTTTACCTTTATCTACATTACTTTTAGCAAAAAAATTTCAATTTCAGTAAAATAGACAAATCCTAAACTGACCCTAAAATATGTTATGAAATTGGATGTGGGTGTATTCGTAGGCGGACCAACGTACAAAAGGAAGACACTTAAGTGCACTTAGGCCTACTTGGGGGTGGGCCTGGCCGAAGACACATTGATGGTAAAGTTAGCTAAAATAGAGTGTACCAAAGTAATGTTAGGTCCAGTAGAGGGATTTCTTTTTCATTTCTCGGCCAGTCATGGAGATTAGTATATTTATATAGAACAGCGGGCATTTTGTGTGTGTGAGTGTGTGTGTGTAATTAAGGCCAAGAAAACAAGCTCTGTCACGTGTAAGATTGCCTAAATAGTTCAACTGATGAGATGTATTTCACGGCGACTTGCCTCGAAGCATAGGTTGGGGGACAGGTTGAATTGCATGAAATGCAGATTGAAGGCTTTGTGAGGCACATTTGATGATTATGTGACGGGACCTTTCGGGGCCTAGAGGGCACATGCTAATGTCAGTTTGCATTTTTCGCATTTAATGCTACATATAGAAGATATTTCATAACATTTTTCACATTTGTTAAATTGACAAGTTTCTACTTATTCTCATTTGAGGCTATAATTAACATTTTTTTTTACCTACTATTAACAATCTATCACATTAATAGGTGTGACATTTTTTATCAATTTTTTTTTGGGTGTTCATAAACTCTCATTTTAGATATCTTGCTAAAGATGACGAGATTGACAAACTCCGGGAGTAGTTGAACCGAATGACGATCGAGGAGGAGATTGTAATTCTCATGGTTATGCTCTCACTCATTCCGTTATTAGTCACACTGTTTGCTCCAGAGTTTTATTTGTTGGATTTTACTAATGTGTGCCCTAAAGGCACACAATAATTTTCATTTTTGGAAAAAAATTTATTAGGAATTGAAAAAATATTGACAACTTTTTCAATTTTCGAAAAAACATTTCCAAAAGTGACACATTAACCGGACCCTTATTTGTTTAGGACCAAGGTGTTAGTTTGGTCTGGTCTCCCAGCCCCCAGTTGCAGCTCAAGATCAAACAAATAACATCTGGGGTTCAGGGATGGTTAACCCATTCTGACTTCTGAGACCCACCAAGTTTTTCTCTTATTTGGAGCTTTGTAGAAAAAATAAAAATTGAATTCCACGAGATTTATGAGCTAACTAGAAGTTTTTTTTTTTTTTTTTTGGTTTCTGCCTTTTTGGTTTTTGTCAAGATCGTAGCAGCTAAGGCTTTTTTTAGAAATATTATGTTCACAATATTTTCGTAACAAATCTTAAGTAGTAGGTTGTTATTGGTTGTTATAGGTGGGCAAAAAAGTAATTTTAAGTTGTGGATTCAAATCTTCCTCCTTTGATCATTGAATTATAAAAATAAAAAATAAAAGAAGTTTTGTTAAGTATTTTTATAAATTACTAGCCTTATATTGTGCGTGCAATGAGTTTTTTTTTTTAGTTGGTCTAGTGTTATAATTTTATTTTATTTTTTTTAAATTTTGGATAAGTTTTGTTTTGAAGACATGAATTAGTAGGAGAGTGTCCTATTTTGTATGTATTTTAAGCGGAATAAAGATATATTTTTACCTGATTGTTCTCAAGATTTTTCCTGTTAAACGTAAGATTTAGGGATATTTTTGAAACACAAAAAAGTGTAGTCCAAAGAAGAGAATTCTTTAATAAATAATATAGATAAGGGTGTTAGGTTTCTATTTTGTGCCCCCACTTACAAGCAATTTGCACCAGTGAGTAGGGGTGTTCACTAAATCGCACAAACCGCAAAAAGTACACCAAAATCACCCGCAAAATGGCATAATGCACTGCACCGCAAGTAATAGTGCACCGCACCGCATGGTGCAATGCGGTTTGCGGTTTTATAATAAGAAAGCCGCACCGCAGCCTCTCTATATATTAATATATTTATTTATTTTTAATATTAAATATATTATTAATAGTTCAATAACCCTAGTTTTCCCCCAAAAAAAAAAAAGTTTGATAACTCTAGCAAGTGTTGATCAGGAAAGCCAGCCCAAAATAAGGAAAAATTAGCTCAATAGTTTAAAACTTAGTTCAAAATAAAGGGAAAAATCAGTTTTGGATTAGGTAAGAAAGCCCAAAATTTGAAAAATATACCAACTTCAAGCCGTTCAAACCGCATCTTATACACCACACCGCATCGCACATGTGACTGCAAAAATGAGGTGCAATGTGGTTATGGTTTTGGCTAAACTCTAAACTGCACCGCACCACCCCCGCACTACACATATAACCACAAAAATAAAGTGTAGTGCAGTTATAGTTTTAACTAAATCGTACCACAAAGTGTGATGCTAAAAATGATCTAAAACCGCACCGTACTACGAACACCCCCCTACAGGTGAGTCGATTTGGCTGCAATACCAATTTTAGTGCCGGATAGCACATTTCATATTGATGCATAAAGTCTTCCTTAGAAGCCCACTAGCACGAGCTCGACCATTGGCAGCTTTCCTTTGCTTTCTTTTTATTAATTTTTTTAATTAGTATAATTATTTATTTATTTATTATTATTATTTTTTAATTATTATTTTATTTTATTTTTTAGTTTTATGAACATAAATCTTTTTTAAGAGAAAACCAAACTACGAAGGCCGACTAGCCTCACCCTTCACAACTGAAACAAAACAAGGGGAACTATTGCCGACATCAAAGGAGCCAAAAAAATTACATTTTAAAGACCACTTTGCTAGAGCGTGAGAAGTAGAATTGCATTGCCTAGGCACCCAACGAATTGAGATGCTTGAAGAATCTGCCAATAGAGCTCGAGAATCAGCAGTGATGGATTTCATACGCTAAGGAGGGGTAGACTCCAACTCCGAAAGGAGATTGGCACAAATTTGGGAATTTGATTTAACAATCACTGCCTCAAAATCCAAATTTGATGCTGAAGGATAACACCACTTAATAGCCTCAGCTTCGGCCTAGAGAAGGAGAATGGTGTTCATTTTCATCGAGCAAGCAAATAGTAGCTCCCCTCTCTAGTCTCTGACAATGGAGGCAATGACAAGAAAGCGATGACTCACACCAGCATCAACAATCTTAATTGAAAGTTGGGTGGGAGGAAACAACTGCAAAGAAGGAGCCAAGCTTTCCTTCGCTTCACAAAAATGTGTTTTGATTAATCAATTATAATTATGGTAAGACTTATTCCCAATTAATTGTAATTATTCTTCTCATTTTGAAGAAACAAGCTTATAATCTCTGCATATACAAGAATGCAGTTTAATAAAACTTGAATTGAATATTTTTATATTTTCTAAGTTTAGATATATTAATTTGTATGTAAGTATAATTGATACACAATATATATATATATATATTAAATTAGACTCTAATTGTATGCCATATAGTGGTGTTCGTGGTGCGGTTCAGTGCATTTTTGGGCCATTTTAAGTACCGCACCTCAATTTTGTAGTCACATGTGCGCTGCAGTGTGGTTTAGTACTGTGTACAAGGTGAGATTTGGTTGATTTTGGGATGGTATATTTTTCAAGATGTCATGGCTAATTACTAGTTTGCTATTAATAACCATAACACTGCCCCTACTACAGTTACTCCTGCACAATCAACCGGCACTCCGTCTATTCCACCTGGTTTCCAAATGCACAAACAAAGTTATTTCACTAAACCGTGCTACATCGAATTTCGAACTTAGAACGACTTCTCAACTCCTTTCATAATCAAACTCAAATGCGTCTTGGAACCATTGAGTTACAGTTAGATAACATACAACAGAAGCTGGAAGACAGCCTTTAGCTATTCGTGCCAAAAAGGGGGAGATAATTGAAGCATAGCAAGGGGGAATGAAGCTTAAGACTAAAAAGGAGGGTGCATACTGAAAGGAGGAGTTTGTACATTGTGCATTTTGAATTGAAATGGGGAGTTTAAATATTTTTGTTGAAAAAGTCTTTTTGCTTAATACACTGGTTTAAGTCTGTTTTAAAACTCTCAATATGTGAATTATTGGTAGTAGTTGTTTATTTCAGCACTTATATAGTATGATGTTATTCAGCTTTTAGCATTGTTTGCTTGTCGTTTGTACCCATGTTGCTTTTGTAAGCTTTGAGGGTTGTTTCTAGCATTTTTCATGATTGTAGGCTTGTGCCATGTATTTGCAAAAACTTGCTTATGCAGCCTTTGTGCTTTGTGTTTTGGTACTTGTTAATGCTTTGCATTACCCTAAGTACAACACTCTTGTGCCCTTGTAGGATTGTTCCTAGATGCATATATGTTTGTATGCATTGGTTGAGTGTTGGACTTGCAAATGATTCTCTTCAATTGAGTTTATCATTTTTGCATGTCCAGATGTTCATTCTTGTGTGAATGAACATAGTAATCACTTTTGCTTAAGTGACTACTGGTGTTGATCTTGCCATGAATTATTGCTTTTATGCCTATGTTCATTTTTGCTTGATCATGCTTATTTTGCTCCATATGCATATTAAGTTTTCTGCGTACAATGATATTGCTATGTTATTGTGTTTCAGGAGTTACTTATTCATATGTTCAAGAGCTTTTAGAATCTAGAGTTAGGTGTGAGTGAGTTTTCCAACTGTTCCCAACTCACATTTAAGTCTAGAGTCTGTTGTAGGGTTTTGTCACGGAATAGCCAAAGGGGGAGATTGTAAGGTTGAATTTAATCAACCATCTAATTGCTTTATTCCTGACCAATTTGCTTTTAATTTAGCACTTAGTAACCCTGTATTTAGGTGGAAAAATTGTAAGGGTAGTGTGTGAGAAGATGTGAAGAAAAGCTCAAGAGTGTGCAAGAAAAAAGAGTCTCGCGACTAGGACTCGCGGGTGGTTCGCGACTGGCAAGCCGCGAAAGGCAGTCAGTGAGAGGCACACTGGAAGCTGAAGGGTCGCGCCAGCTGTCAGCTACAGGACAAAAGTTCCAGTCTGGCCAGGCCTTACGTCGCGACTTGATTTCGCGACTTGGCCAGGCCGTTACCGCGACTTGATTTCGCGACTTAGCCAAGTTAGCCAAGCCGCGAGATCAAGTCGCCAACTTGCCCTGTTTGGCAAAAACTGACGTTTTGCATTCCCTTCTCACCTTACTATATATACACCCTTATACCCATCATATTGAGAGAGCTTCAGAGAGAATTTTGTGAGAGAAAACCCTAGAGAAATACAAGATTGATTCATCTCCAATCTTCATCTAAAGAGACTCTACAAATTCCTCTACTCTCTTCCTCTCCATTGTCATACCTAGAGGTCATTTACCAAACTCTTGTCTCACCACACCCACTCTGTGAGAAGGTCCATTTGGTGCTTTGGGAAGCAGTTTGAAAGGAACCAATATACATTGGTTGATGTATGGTAAGTAGGGAATCCGGGAAGTAAAGAAGAAATAGGTTCAGGGTAACCTCTGGGAGCAAGAAGCTTGGAGGGCTTAGGTACTTGGGTAGATTAGGCTTGGAGGGTCTTCTGCTGTTCATGTATCCCAACTACATCTTTAGTGGATTATTTGACCGCTTGGAGGGCGCGAGAGGTTTTTCGCCGAGGACTTGGTTTCCTTTCGATAACACATCGTGTGTTGTCCGTGTGTTTGCATCTTCCTTCCCTTTACCTTTGCCTTATATTTACTGCTGTGGATTGTTTATATTTGGCTTAGATTGTTCTATCAATTCAGTTATAAGCTTGTTATCATATTCCGCACATAAATTGTTTGATATAAAGCTTGAATTGGTATTTTTGTTATTTGGGTCTAAACGTTCAAAGGTGTTTTATACCCTTTTTGAACTTTCAGGTAGCTACATTCCTAGAATATCCACCATGACATAGACATCCATTAACTTTTCACAAAAAACATATCCTTCAGTTTGTCTAAATCAGTTCATCTAGACGTTCCATGGACTTTGACATCAAAGTGAACAGACTAATNATATAACAGTAAGTTTATATATATATATATATATAATATAACTTGCATAACAAAATATTAACACAAATATATACAAGACAAAAAAAAAAAAACCTTCGTGATAGATTGATAGTAAACTAAAAGTACCACAAATTAATTATATAAACAAAGTAATAATATTAGACTTTGAGCTTTTGATTTTGTGAAAGTGTGAGATGGAGAAGTGAATGAGGTTTTGAACTTTTGATTTTGTATTTAACCAATCAAAGTCATTTTTAACATGAAATTGAAATGCAGTAACGTTGGGCTGGCCACTTACTCTATATAATATTAAATTATTAATATATTTAATGTAAAATAAATATATATGTATGAGTGCGATGCAATTTTGTGTAGTTTTCATATCATAAAACCGCACATTGCACCACATAATGCAATGCGGTTACTCCATTTTGCTGGTGGTTTTAGTCGATTTAGGTGCGGTTGTATGGTTTGATCGATTGATGACCACCCCTAATGCCATGCGTCCCATCCAATTTTCTTAATTTCGGTGCAACTATTTACAACACTACAAAAATAAGGAGTCCAATTTCATTTTCTTAAAAAAAAAAAAAATTCGTGCTAAATGAGTTATTAATTAATACAGTCATAGAATTAAAATTAATAAACCTAAAAATAAAAATTACCGTCATTGATTCATTTTTCTTATAATAATAATGTTATTATTATATAAATAATGGTTGGTCAAACTAAATTGAGAATCTCATGGATAACATTAATTATTTTTTTTCCATTTGTTTCAAATAAACTTTATTTTATTAATAGCTATTTTATATTTTCAAATATGCAAACATTATATATATATATATATATATATATATAAACTTGTTAAAAATTTTAATACTCATTTAGTTATGTTTATTTGTAAATGTATCCCATTATGGGGTTACAAGCTAGTTAAAGTATATTTGGAAGGACATGTGACATGAAATTAAAGTGTATTTAAAATATAAAGACATTGACATCAAATAATAAGTTGGTACAAAATTTAGTGCAATAAAAATTAATTTTGATTCTTAGTTGAACTTTCTCTTCACTTATGCTTTTATATATTATAAAGATTACATTGATACCAAGCCACGTCATCACATAAATTGGTATGACCAAAATGTAGAACCTGACCTCAATGAATAATTCTAGGGCCACAGCTTTTATCACACTCTTTTCAACAATGATCTTACGAGACATATTGCAACTGGCTACTTGATAATTTCCATTGTTCACAAATTCTCAAGCACAATGGACCAAACACAATATCCATAGATTGTTACTTCCATTATGAGAATTGGTAGTGTAAGGTTGAATTTAATCAACCATCTAATTGACTTTATTCCATGACCAATTTGCTTGTAATTTAGCACTTAGTAACCCTGTATTTAGGTGGGAAAATTGTAAGGGTAGTGTGTGAGAAGATGTGAAGAAAAGCTCAAGAGTGTGCAAGAAAAACAGAGTCTCGCGACTAGGACTCGCGGGTGGTTCGCGACTGGCAAGCCGCGAAAGGCAGTCATGTGAGAGGCACACTGGGAAGCTGAAGGGTCGCGCCAGCTGTCATGCTACAGGACAAAAGTTCCAGTCTGGCCAGGCCGTTACGTCGCGACTTGATTTCGCGACTTGGCCAGGCCGTTACCTCGCGACTTGATTTCGCGACTTAGCCAAGTTAGCCAAGCCGCGAGATCAAGTCGCCAACTTGCCCTGTTTGGCAAAAACTGACGTATTGCATTCCCTTCTCACCCTACTATATATACACTCTTATACCCATCATATTGAGAGAGCTTCCAGAGAGAATTTTGTGAGAGAAAACCCTAGAGAAATACAAGATTGATTCATCTCCAATCTTCATCTAAAGAGACTCTACAAATTCCTCTACTCTCTTCCTCTCCATTGTCATACCTAAAAAGAGGTCATTTACCAAATCCTTGTCTCACCACACCCACGTCTGTGAGAAGGTCCATTTGGTGCTTTGGGAAGCAGTTTGGAAAGGAACCAATATACATTGGTTGATGTTATGGTCAAGTAGTGGAATCCGGGAAGTTAAAGAAGAAATAGGTTCAGTGTAACCTCATTGGAGCAAGAAGCTTGGAGGGCTTAGGTACTTGGGTAGATTAGGCTTGGAGGGTCTTCTGCTGTTCATGTATCCCAACTACATCCTTTAGTGGATTATTTGACCGCTTGGAGGGCGGCGGAGAGGTTTTTCGCCGAGGACTTTGGTTTCCTTTTCGATAACACATCGTGTGTTGTCTTGTGTTTGCATCTTCCTTCCCTTTACTTTGCCTTATATTTACTGCTGTGGTTGTGTTTATATTTGGCTTAGATTGTTCTATCAATTCAGTTATAAGCTTGTTATCATATTCCGCACATAAATTGTTTGATATAAAGCTTGAATTGGTATTTTTGTTATTTGGGTCTAAACGTTCAAAGGTGTTTTATACCCTTTTTGAACTTTCAATTGGTATCAGAGCGGGTGCACTTGTTGTGGTTTTAATACCTGAGTGTGATCCTTGACCCCTTGGTGAGATGGATAGGTCTCAATCTCTCAATGTTCCACCATTTTTTAATGGTAATAATTATGCATTTTGAAAAGTCCGAATGAGGGCGTTTTTGTGTTCTATGGATGAGACTGTGTGGGATGCAGTTGATGTAGGTTGGACTAAAACTTTGACATCAAAGTGAACAGACTAATGCACATTGATTCCCCCTCCAAGTGTTCTTCATTCTTGCAGGCATATGACTGATTGGCCAACCATCAATCATTTATTCACCATATGTTATAAGAAATTATGGATGCTTTCACATTGCAAACACATTTTAATAATCCTAACATATCCTAACTTAGCAAATAACAAATTCATCATTTTTGCTAAAATTTTGGGGAGATAATCATTGTTTTACTATTTTCATTTTTAGACCATACTTGATGTCGTATACCTTTTTTAGTGATGTCACAACTCCGATAAGTCTTTTAGTCAAAATTTCGACAGCCTTTAGATCACTTCTCAATCGGTTGAAAGATGGTTTTGACTAATGTTCGATTGCTACTTTATTGGTCAAGAATTGGGAATTTTCAATCTAACGTGTTTTACCGAAGTCAGTTGCTACCAAAGTTTATGTATATCCTATCTACAAACATATAATTGGCATTATGGGCAAGTCTTCACAAGGTTTTAGAGAAACTAGTATTGAGCATCAAAGAGAGAAAACCTAAATTTGAATTTGATTAATAAGTGGGTTCCAAAGTCAGTATTCACAAGGAAGTTTCTACATTTTTTTTATGATTAGAGCTGGAGCCAAAGAACTTACAATCCCATTGTGTTGTTGCGGAGTTCAAACCTTCAAGGAGGTTCCTTGGGGGTCGATATCAGAGAGTTTGATTGGGATCACAGCCGAAGTTCATGAAAAGGGGTTCATGTACAAAGAGTTCAAAAAGTCTGAATTTGATGTGGGGTAGCATTAACAAAGTAGGGTCTAGGGTCATGGATTTGAACTAGATATTGTACAAATTATGTTCTATAGTGAATTTCCTCATTAGGGTAAAGACACCCTTGTAGTGGTTATTCTTTTGGCGTGTTCTCCATCAATTTTCATTTTGTCACCAAATTTGTGTTTTTCTTGTATTTGTTTCTTTGATTTTTAGATTTGGTATTTACAATGGCCGTGATTGATTAATCTAAATTGTAATCACCTAATCATCTTAAGTTAACTAGTTGTTGCCTCTCCAAAAAAATAATAATAATAAATAAATAAATAAATAAATAAATAATCAATATGCATAATTAAGAAATGCTAATATTTAAGTCCTTAAAATTCTTAATTTTGTATGGAAATCTCCTTTTGATCTTCATACAATCTTATATGATAAAAAAATGATATTTGTTTAAAAAACATAATGTCAAAAACCACAAACACACACTTATATATGTTGATATTTTTTTACTTACACATTCTTGACTTTCCCCTAGCCACAACATAAGAGAGTCTTGAAATTAGCAGCCTTATCATTTTCTCTATTAAATTTAACATCCATATCAAGTTCTCTTAAATTATTGGAACTATTAATTTGTTCTCAATGGTCCATGAAATTTGATCAGTAAACACGATGATTTTATGTAGACATTTCCATGGTTGGGTTATCAGTGACAGTTACGATGCTAGTTGAACGTAGAATTGGGAGTAAGCCACAAAAACTTACGTCGATCTTTACTTCATTCGTTGAAGTGAATTTAGCTGTAAGAGCATTCACATCCGATCTTCTAAGTAGTATATGTTGGTATAATTTAGCATCAAAGCACAATAAACCACCATTACCCTATCTTCCAATTCTAAAAGAAAAAAATTATAATCTTGCTACAGTGCCATCTTCCATATATGACAATATTGTAGCTCCCTTCTATAATTTTTAATATATTTTATTCTCTTCGCTACAGTATCACATAAATTTATACTTTATCTCTCTTTCTTTCATTTCTCTTCGTCTTCCATCTCTTCCCTCTCCCTTGTTCTTGTTCTACCCTCTCTACTCCTTAAACTAGAAACTACATTTTCTCAAACCCAAAACCCCGTGTGGTGGTGGTAGCGATAGAGGTAGGCGTGGCATAGAAGTTCCGTTGATGTGGCGGTGGTGGCAGTGTGGGTTGTGTGGCAGTGTAGGTCTAGGTTGGTGGTGTTCGGGTGGTCTGCCTCTCTTCTTTATTGCTATCTCTCTCTAGTTGCCGTCGTGGGTCGGTTTGTAGTCATGGGTTGGTTTTGGTTGTGGGTTGGCGGATTTTAGTATTGGGTTTGCTACCATGGGTAATGGGTTTGTTGATCGGTGTGGTGGAATGGCGAGGTGGAGATCAACGAGATCGGCAGTGGTGGATTTCTAGATCGATGAGATCGGCGATGGTGTTGTTGGCGAGATTGACAGTCTCTTAGTTCTCTCTCTCTCTCTCTCTCGGTGATTAAGTGGTGGTTGTTTCTAGTGGATGTGGTTGTTGTTGGTGGTTTTTGGAGGCTTCTTAGAGTTTTATTTTTCTCTGTGGTGGCTGTTTCTTGTGGTTGTGGTTGGTGGTGGGTTTGGTGGTTTGAGTTTGGGTTTGGGTTTGCTCAAATTGGTGGTGTGTTTGGTGGTCTGAGTGATGGGTTTGGTGATTTCTGTGGTGGGTTTCTTGTGGTATTTGGCCATTTGTGTTTTTTTTTTCTTCTCTTGTGTTTTTTTTTCCCCTCTTGATGGTTCTTGTTGTGGCAGTTTCTTGTGTTTGTTGTTATTGGCAGTGGGTTTGCTCAGATGTGAGTGGCAGTGGTGGTGGCTGGGTTTTTAAAAATATTTTTTTATGGTGTATTTTAGATACAGAAATGAAGAGGAAAAGAGATGGAGAGAAAAGAGAGAATGATTGAGAAAAAAGAGAAAGAGGAGAGGAAGAGAGAGAAAGAGGTGATGAAATTAATATTTTATTGAATAGATGATACAAATAAGAAATGAGATGTTGGACGTATTGTAAAATGAAATGATATAACAGAGAAAGTAGCTTTTGAGATGATAAAATGAGATAATTTGTAGAAACTGGATATGAATGCTCTAAGGAACTAAGGATTTTATTGAGCTTATTTAGCACTAAGTAGAAAATGCAAACGACAAGATTGTGACTAATCCACTGATCTTTACAAAATTTGTTGTCGAGAATCAAAACGAAGAACATATAATTCTAGGATTTTTTTTTTTTTTTCTTCACGTAACTTTTCCTTAATTAAACTCACAAATGAACATGGTATTTGTAAGTGATCTATATTGTCTCTTACTACTTCTCAAAAACAAAATCTTGATAAGATTTTTGTGCGATAGCCTTTAGTCTGCATGAGAAAATCTAGCAAACTCCTCAAATAGTTATGTGTTCGTTCAAGTAATACTATTGTCACAAACTATTTTACAACATTTTTACAAATGATTGATGTAACAAATTCTTACCAGTTCTCATATGGGTCCATCACTATCACTTTTTTACTATCCAATAACCACTCACCACATGCTAAAATAGTTTGTGGGTTTAGCAATTTCCCCCTCATAATGGGTCATCATGGTCATAATGAAGAAAATGATTAAAATTAAGGAGAGTAACTACAACACTGTGCCTATATATAGAGTTCTTCGGAGTCTAGACTACAAACATGTAGGAGATAAAGAGAAATGTTATGTCCACAACATTTTCACAACAAATCATATGTGACAAGTTGTTACTAATGGGTATAAAAGTAATTTCGATAGTGGATTCAAATTAAAAACCTGTAACAACTTGCTAATTAGGATTTGTTGTAAAAATGTTGTGAAAATATTGTGGACGTAGCACTTCTTACGAGACAAAACCTAAAAATATTGTCTTCATGAAAAAGATTATGAATAATAACTTCGGCATTGGAGGCTCCCCCATTGGGGTGAGTCCCAATGGTTATGTCCTTTCTCTCCTTTTTGTGAGTGTTTGAGTTTGAATCTACCTTGCAATTTTTGTGCATCAACAACATTTGTTATAGGAACAACACAAACATTATCCATCGGCGAAATGCACTAATAAAAATTGATTGAAGGGAAAGACAGAGATTTCCCTATGTATTGTTCTCTATAAGACCACTCAAAGATGCTTTTGCAAAAATGAGAAAATATCTGTTTTTGTAGACAACTAAAGGATATAGGAAACCAATAAGAAAGGCAACTCTTGACAATGGTTTGGGTTTAATTTATCCCAATGTGTATCTAACATTTTCTTATTGAAGAAAATTAACAGCTTATACAAGTAACAAAATGAACATAAATAAAAGCAGAGTATGTCATGATTCATGACTTATAGTTACAGACTTTTCAAAACAAGAAGTTTTGTGAGATTAAAAACTTTTTCACTTTTTAAATAACTACTACGGTGACATGTTTTGATCCGTGCATAATAATGTAGGTGTTGTAGGTGTTTGTGGTAGGCCCATGTAAATATGTTATTGCACCAATCATAATTTATTATCTTAACAATTGTGAAAAATAGTATGAAAAAGGTTGTGTCCTTAGCAATATTCTTTTAAATACTCATATTTTTAAAAGCTAGGCTATTTAACAATACTCGCATTTCCTTTTTTGTGAATGTGATACTTCTACTAGTAACAAGGTCACACGTGATGGTAATTTTGTCAATTGCCACATACATGGGTAACTACCGTCGCATTGGCCATTGGGTAGTAACCCAGCAATTTTTGGTGCTTTTTTCACACTAGGTAGCTAAAATCCGATGATAGGTTTTGTCGGATTTTAACAGGCCACATGCAGGATCCTATACTTCAAACCTTCAAATGGATATTCAAAAATTTTATTTTCTTTTGTAGTTTAACAGGGCCACAAGTTAACGTTGATAGTATATATGTTTGTTACATTCAGTAATAACTTATGTTGAATTGAACAGTATTTCCATGGTGAATTTCATACCCAGATATATACCGTTGAAGGACCTTAACAAGGGATTCCTTACCTCCTCAATTCACAACTAATTTCCGACTTTTAAGATGCTATTTACTCAATTTTTGTGCCTACTAGAATTTGACAAAAGGTGACAAAGATGGCTATGTGATCGTTAATACGTGTAGCATCTTACTGGTACAACAAAAGAAAACAGATGGACAGAGGGCCAGCCCAGCCATGCAAATTTTAGTGACCGACTTCATGTCTCCATATAAAGACTGTTACGACATATATGATTCACATGTTAAGAACAAATATCATGATTTTATGTAATTGGCTAATCCTTTGACAAAACACACTTTACTTGTATTTGGGTAGATCTAAGATGTGTTGAAATACTTCAAAAAACCATGTTTCAAGATCAGGTGTTGAAGCCTTCAAGTCTGTCCAAGAAAGCTGCTAGTATGTGTCAAGGTTTAAAAAGCTACTCAAACCCGTGTGCTCGACACCTGCTTGACAGCTTCTATCTGTCAAGGTTTACAAAAATCAGAATTTCTGGTCTGATTTCTTGGGATCCGTGTTTATGTGTTTGGGCATTCTTTCCTCCTAACCCTAGACATATAAAAGGATTGTTTTAAGGATCGTCAAATAGTACACAAGTTGCACAAGCATTGAGAAAAGTTTGTTCAAGCAATTTGTGACCGGAGAAAAAGTTTTGCCCTAGTTCATCTCTTTTGAAGAAGTTGCTGTGTATGTGCACCTTTGGGTTTTGTGACCAAGTATCTTCTTTCCTCCTAACCCTAGACATATAAAAGGATTGTTTTAAGGATCGTCAAATAGTACACAAGTTGCACAAGCATTGAGAAAAGTTTGTTCAAGCAATTTGTGACCGGAGAAAAAGTTTTGCCCTAGTTCATCTCTTTTGAAGAAATTGCTGTGTATGTGCACCTTTGGGTTTTGTGACCAAGTATCTTCTTGATCTTCATCGTGGATGAACTGAAGAACTTTGCAGCCAACAACTCTTTCTAGTTGGTGATTGAAGTCGTGTACTGGGATCCGCGCAATTGGTTAGTCACGTACTTGGGAGCCGTGCATCAAAAAGGAAAATTGTCACTACAGAATAAGTCCAATTGGATATTGGGGTAAGGGTTCAATTGTAGGTTGGTAAGGTACTTGAGATTCCTT
Source organism: Quercus suber (assembly GCF_002906115.3). Classification (NCBI taxonomy): domain Eukaryota; kingdom Viridiplantae; phylum Streptophyta; class Magnoliopsida; order Fagales; family Fagaceae; genus Quercus; species Quercus suber. Next base: position 492,856 of record NW_027069617.1, read on the forward strand.
TACTTGTAACCGCTTGTTGTGATAATAGTAAAATTTCGAGAGTGGTGGCCTGAAAATCACCCGGTGGGGTTGTTGCCGTCAGGTTTTCCCCATTCGTAAACAAATCACCGTTTTATTTATTTTCCATTGCATTATTAGTTTATTGGTGATTTGTTTGTGCTACCACGCATTTGCATGTTAATTAACTTAATTAATTTACTTGGCTAAATTAATTGTTTAATTTATCACAAGGGGTCGATTTGTTTTTGGCCTGTCAAAGACCTTCACACTCTTCGCACCAAGAGCAAATTACAAAAAATGGAAGTATCATATGATGATGAACAAGGAAATTAAATGCCAAAATTTGCATGTCTATTTTTCCACTTGATCTTTCTACTACTTTTCTCAGCTCCTGCGGTTTCTTTCTCAATTGTCAAGACTTTGCCAGGATTTTCTGGTTCTCTTCCCTTCAAACTTGAAACTGGGTGAGTCTCTTGACCACTTGTTCTAATGGCTTCCTTTGATCATTTTATGATATTTTGAAAATTTCATCATTAATATTGTACAAAAATGTACAAGAAGACTATAATCCACACTAACCACCATTGTTAACCCAATAATTAAATGTTTGTAAGCAGATACATCGATGTGGATGAGAAGGAAGATGTGCAATTATTATACTACTTTGTTGAATCTAAGGGGAACCCCAGAGAGGACCCCCCCTTGTGGTCTGGATCAATGGTGACCTTGGCTATATTGGCCTCTCTAGACTTGCTGTTGAGATAGGTTTTCTTTATACTACTATAATGTCTGCGCAATTTCTGATTTAATTAAAAATTATATATAACCACGCCGCACACACTTGGCGTGATGGTCACTCCACAAGTATAAATGCTTGTGAGGTGTGGGAGGAGGGTAAGGGTTGGGGTTCAATTCTGCAAGAAGGAGTTTTGCACACTGTGAGAGTGCCTTTACTTTTTGCACTATGGCCCAAGGATCTTGGGCCGTGTGAGAGGTTCTTGGTGGACTGGGATCAATTCTCCGCAGCTAACGGGCTGTTTTAAGAATAGATTGGTGCGCAGAACAAACTTCCTACAATTACAAACAACTAAAAATATTCGTATTGAATGACATTTAACAGTAAAGGAAATGCATAATAAATGGAATATAATGCAAAGAACATGTTAGGGATCCTCTAATTAGTGAGGTATGTTTCATTAGTTTCTTTTTAATTGTGATTACAAAGCTCACTAAGACATGATGCAAGGTTCAAATGAGTTCAAAAATTACAGACTTTGATAGCCATTCAAGCTTCAAAAACTTGCAAAGTTTGAATTCGTTGAATCCGAGCGTGTACTATAGTGGCTGCCTCTGGGATACCGGGAACAGATTCCTCTGTTTTCCCTTTAGTTTTACAGAGTCTCTTTTACAATCTTTTTGAAACTTTTGAGAAATGACTTTGAATGCCTTGACGAATGATCTAAGCATCCAAAATCGAATGCCCTATCCCTTTTCCTTCCCCCCCTTTTATAGCACAGCTTCGGGCTCTCGGGGGTACTACCGATTTTTCCTTTTTGCCCTTTGAAGTCAGTTCCGTGCCTGGTTGCTTCAGGATCATGTCTTTTCCCTTTTCTTCATAGCTTCCTTCTTTTTGTTGCGACCAGATGAAAGTCTCCCAGCCAACTTCCCATTTCCAGACTTTCCCGTTGGTTGACCTAAAGCCTTTTGGCTTTTGCTCCAGCTTTCCCAGTTGTACTTTTCCTTATCTCTTTCTTCAAATGGTTGGAATCAAATCTCCTGCATTTTTGCTTTGTACTTTCACTGTGTGCCTGGTTCATAAGGTCCGCATGCCTTTTGTCTCTTTTCTCTCTCCAAATCTGCTTTAGTTTCACCTCACGCGTCCGGGGATCCTCTGCCTCTGGTATTGCTTCTGGGCGTCCCGACCCAATTCTTCCTTCTGGGCTTGCTTTGGCTTGCTGTTTCCTTTATCTGTTTTCTTGGGCCCTTTTCTTCGTGGACCTCTGGATCAGATCCTCTGGGCTCCCTTCCTTTTCTTTCTTTTCTCCTTCTTTTCCTTTATTGTGAGAGCCCACCCTTTATTTTTCTCTCTCTCTCATTTTTTTTTGTGTGAAATGGGCCCAAAGTCTTTTTCCATCTCTCTTTTCTTTTTTGGGCCTATTTGTGGCTATTTAATTATTTTGCACCTCAACATTTAGCCCCCCGAGCTCATGGGTTGCCTGCAGCCCATGCGTGATTTTTTTTTTTTGTAGGATCTTCTTTTGTTTTGATCCTTCTACGGGGATCCTGATCTTCCATTTCTTCGGTGTCCTGGCTTTTTCGCTTCTTCCCTCCTTTTTTATTTGTGACTCTTCCCTTTCTCGTGGTACGTGGCAGTTGGGTTGAAATAAAACTCCCACCACCTACTTTTACGTTTCCCATAACACTCATTAATAACTGCCGCTAACTTCTTCTCTTTTAAATTTAATTCTTAGCAACTGGCGCGTCTTTTCACACATCTTCTTCTCTAATTGCTCTTATTTCTTCATTCTAGCATTTTCTCATTTACTCTCTTTTGTCTACTTGAGTCTTCTGTTCTCAACCCTTTTTCTTTTCTTTTCGATCAGTCTCGTCGCCATCTTTTTTTTCTTCTTTCCAGATACCCATTGCTCCAATGGCTTCTTCTTCTTCTTCTTGAAAAAGAAAGGAGCGTACTCCTAGTCCCTTTGAAGGCGAGGGCTCCTCTGGTTCTGCGCAAGATGAGCCTGTCGTTGGGCGCCCTGCTTTTCCTTTGCGAGACCCCTGGTATACTCCTAGCTTATTCTTTCCTCGGGTGTCTCATGGCGAAACCCCTCCATCTTCTCACGCCTGGGTATTCTCCGGTCAAGCGGGTTTTGCTGGTTCTGCACAAGTTCCAGACCCTAGGGAGATTTTTGATCTTCAAATTAGGCGAGGACTTCAGGAGGCGGTCCCCATCTTCTTCGATTTTGTTGCTGGAAAGATCCAAGGCTGGCCCATTTGGGTGGATAATGAGCTTTCTGACGAGGAGTTTGTGGGTCACTTGGATCGTGCCGGCGTCCTGAAGGCAGTGGCTATTTCCAGGAATCTCGAGGGTTTCAGAGATGCCAAAGGCCTTAGGCATTTGGTGCGCCGTTGGTGCCCTACTCTGCACACTTTCTCCTTTTCTGTTGGTGAATTGACTGTTACCTTGGAGGATGTGGTCAATAATTTTCTCCTTCCGGTGCTTGGGGATGAAAACCCCTTTAATATCAAGCTTTCTGATGAGGATCTTGAAGTGGAAGAGAAATTATTCGCTCACTTTAGTGGACGTACTACTTCTCCTGGTGGGAAACCGGCCAGGATGGGTAGGTGGGTTATGACTCTTTCACGTGAAAAGGATAAAGAAGTCAGGCGTGCCGGGTTCCTTGCATTCTGGCTTAGCAAGTTCTTGTTCAGCGAGTTTCCCGGGTATGGAATCAAGTCCACTTTTTTTCCTCTAGCGATTAAGTTGGCTCAGGGCGCCCAATATCCTCTAGCCCCCATGTTTTTGGGCCATGTTTACTCTCAATTGGATCAACTTCATGGAGATGAGGCTGAGGGTGATTCTTGTTATGTTATCACTTCTTCGCTTCATTGCGCCATTCTCCAGGTATTTATGTGGACCGTTCTTCAGTTACTTTAGCAAAATGTAGGAATCTAAAGTTTGTGAAAGATAAGTTTCAGGGATCCCCTGATGTGGTAAAAGGGCTTTGTGGCAGTTCGACTGACAGCCTCCCCATCATTTTCCGTTGGCTGAGTTTAAAAGGTGGCAGTCTTAATTTGGTTGAGTTATTTGACCAAACAGGCCATTTGAATTGGCGCTCCCCCCGGGAGTTTGGTACTGGTTTTGTTTGCAATTCTGTGTTATCTCCCTTTCTGACTTCTACAGGGAATACTTTTGATTTACATAGTGGTGATGAAGGCAGCTTAGCCTATTTGGCTTGTATTAGTCCTTCCTGGCTTCCTGTGCTTTCCTCGACTGGCCCTCGGTACACCCATTACTCGGCGCATCGAGTACTTCGGCAATTTGGCTTTGATCAGGATGTTCCCCCAGCATTCAATGACATAGTTCCTTCTCTTCCTTCCTTGGATCCCTTCATGAGACTCCAGGCCTTCTCCTATTGGTCAAAACAGAGTCCTCAGTTTGTAGTGCCTAACTCTCAGAGAGGAGTTTTTGCCTCCAGTGGCTATGTCGGTTATTGGAGGAGGGTTCAGAAGTCCTTTGCTGATTATGCTGGTATGGGGCAATTGGGAGAGTACCCAACCCTGACATTTCTTCCGCCCTAACATCTAACAGGCGTCTGTCCCTTCCTACTGCTGGTGTTGTTTCCACGGCTGTGAGCAGCAAAACTGGCTTTGCAGAATGGCATGCTTCCAGGGAAGGTTGGGTGACTTATGCGCAGGATTTCCCAGAGAACTGGTTGGGGTGTGATCTTGTTATTGGTGCTTCTGCTGGGGTACCAATTAAAAAGGGGGCAGTAGAGGCCATAAGTGCCAGTACTCCCGTTGGCATGAGCAAAGAGAAATCAGTTAAACAGGAAAAGTTGAAGGAGACCATGGCTGAAGAGAGTGTAGAGGATGTCGGCCCTAAGTCAAAGAGGAAGAAGAAGACTGGGAAATCCCAGAAGCAGTTGATACTTGTTGAAGAGAACGAAGTGGAGCAACCTTTGGCTGCAAAGGGCCGAGTGAAGACTAAGGTAGAGTCTTCTCTTCCCCAGGTTCCTGTGAGTCCTTCAGTTCATGGTTCCTCGGGACCCTCTGGGCGTACCCGTAGTAAACAACAGAGACCTGAAGACCCTGTTGAAAGAGAGAGAAGGGCAAGGCCTCGTCCCTCCTTTGCTCTTTTAAGTTGTAGTTTTGTCGTTTCTCCCCTTTTCCTTCTCTTTTTTGGACTAATGGGCGATTTTTTTTTTTTTTTTGCAGTCTAAGCGTAAGCTAGATCCCAAGAAGGGCAAAAGCCAGTCTTCTGGTGAAGATGTGGTATGGCTTTCCTTATTTGTGTCTTTTGCTGCTTCCTTACATTTATTTCACAAGTGTTATATGTCTGTGCTGCCCTGTTATTCACGTCCTTTCTTTCCTTCCCCTTTTTTTTTTGTTCCTCACTCCCCCTCTTTTTTTTTAGGTTGAGGTTCCTCCCCCTGTGGTTGGTGAAACTTTGGAGGAAGAGATGGTTGTAGCTGCATCCCAGAGTAGGGAGGAGGAGGTTCCCAGTGGTGGCATGGCTGAGGAGACTGGACAACCAATGCAAGACGTCCAGGCTGCCCAGGATCCTGAGACTTCCAAGCTTCTCGCATCCCCAGGTCCTCAGCTTGAGCAGATTCTTAGTCCTGTCAAGACCATGTTACCTCAGACTGGGTTAAGTACAAAGACTTTGGGAGGCCCATCATCGTCCGGGCAAACAGGTGAGCCTTTCTTTTCTTTTATATAGCTTTTCAGCTTTATCTCTTTCGCACCCCTTCTTTTTTTTTTTTTTTTTTTGAGTTCTTCCTTTCCTTTTCTTTCTTTTTCTTACCTGCTAGACCAACAACAAATTCTTGAAATCACAGATCAAAACTCAAGAAAAAAAAAGGAAGAACAGAAAAGAGACCCACATGCCATTAAAAAAGATAAAACCCTGAAAGATAAAGCACAATACAGAGAAGCAGCTCAAAGCAAAAAAAAAAAAAGAGGAACCAGAAAAAAGCATGTCCCAAAAAAAACCGAAAAGAAAAGATAGAAGACTTATACAACCCCAAATTGTTCATACATATCAAAAAAAAAGGAAGACTAAGAAAGAGAGGCCAGCCAACAAAGAGCCATCCTGAGGGTAAAGCAAGGGCAGCCGAAGAAGAAAGAACCTTCTGCCTTTTTGACCTTCAGATCTTGCAAAGTCTTGTGAGCACGAGCCAAAGCTTCCTCAGCAGCAGCAATCTCAGCATCAATGCCTTTAGAAGCTTGCCTCTGGAAAAGACTTGGGCTAAGGATCGCAGATACTCCAGCAAAAAGGACAGGTTGAACTTGGCTTCCAAGAGATCCTGGACAACTCCCCTCCATTCCAAGAGCTTTTCCTCAGAAGAGAGTCTACGAAGAATCTCTCAAAGAAACTAGCACGGCACACAGCAGCTCCATCAGAATGTTTCCCAAAAATACTCCTCCTCTGAAACCAAGGGTAAAGTCCCCATGTCTTTTAAACAGCCCTTCTAGCAGTGGTAGGCCTTCCACAGGCACAGAGAACGCAGGGAACTGCCATAGGAGGGCCCAAGATGGCAGAAGTGACTGCAGGGAGGCTGTTGAACTCCGCATCAAACGAGCCAAAAAGGTGGAGAGCCTTGAAGCAGGGTCAAAAACCCACTCTGAAGTCTCCCACTGTGCACCATCACCTGGACCCCAAAGGAACCTTCAACCCCCTGAACCATAAGGGCCAGCAACCTGAGCAGATCCTCACCCCCCTCAGGAACCACAAGTTAGGATCTTCAATATTAACTCCTGCAAAAAAAAAAAAGAGAAAAAGGAGGGGAGGCTTAGCTCTTTTTTAAAAAAAAAAAAAAAAAAAAAGAAAAGAGGAAGTAGAAGAGAAACCAGTATCAGCCTTCTGGGGGAGTCCCCTCTCGGCCCCTCTGACTGCTTAAGGACGCTGGGAAAGAACACATGGCAAGTTGAAGAAAAGGTGAGGAAGCTCAGCAAAACAGCTAAAGGAAGGCAGGGACACAGGGGGTTCGCCATAACAAAAGAAAAAGAAAGGATGCAAAAAAAAAAAGTGACACCCCACCTTCAGAATCCCCTGATTCCAAAGAAGTAGCAGCACCAGAGGGATCTCCATGGCTTGGCCTGGAAATAAGAAGAAAAAG
>NW_027069617.1:501444-558944 GCF_002906115.3 Quercus suber
AGCCAGATTGCAAGGAACCCGGCACGTCTGACTTCCCTATTCTTTTCACGCGAAAGAGTCATGACCCACCTACCCATCCTAGCCGGTTTCCCACCAGGAGAAGCAGTGCGTCCACCAAAGTGAGCGAATAATTGCTCTTCCACTTCGAGCTCCTCATCAGACAGCTTGATATTAAAGGGGTTTTCATCCCCAAGCACCGGAAGGAGGAAATTATTGACCACATCCTCCAAAGTAACAGTTAGTTCACAAACAGAAAAGGAAAAAGTGTGTAGAGTAGGGCACCAGCGGCGCACCAAATGCTAAGGCCTTTGGCATCTCTGAAACCCTCGAGATTCCTGGAGATAGCCACTGCCTTCAGGACGCCGGCACGATCCAAGCGACCCACAAACTCCTCGTCAGAAAGCTCATTATCTACCCAAATGGGCCAGCCTTGGATCTTTCCAGCAACAAAATCGAAGAAGATGGGGACAGCCTCCCGAAGTCCTCGCCTAATTTGAAGATCAAAAATCTCCTTAGGGTCTGGAACTTGTGCAGAACCAGTAAAACCCGCTGGACCAGAAAATACCCAGGCGTGAGGAGATGGAGGGGTTTCGCCTGAGACACCCGAGGAAAGAATAAGCTAGGATATACCAGGGGTCTCGCAAAGGGAAAGCAGGGCGCCCAACCACAAGCTCATCTTGCGCAGAACAGAGGAGCCCTCGCCTTCAAAGGGACTAGGGGAGTTCCTTTCTTTTTCGAGAAGAAGAAGAAGAAGCCATTGGAGTAATGGTATTGGAAAGAGAAAAGAAGGTGACGACGAGACTGAGCGAAAGAAAGGAAAAGGGTTGAAAACAGAAGATTCAGGTAGACAAAAGAGAGTAAGAGAGAAAATGCTAGAGTAAGAGCAGTTAGAGAAGAAGATGTATGAAAAGACGCGCCAGTTATCAAGAATTAAATTTAAAAGAGAAAGAGTTAGCGGCAGTTATTAATGAGTGTTATGGGAAACGTAAAAGTAGGTGGTGGGAGTTTTATTTCAACCCAACTGCCACGTACCACGAGAAAAGGAAGAGTCACAAAAAAAAAAAAGGAGGGAAGAAGCAAAAGGGCTAGGACACCGAAGAAATGGAAGACCAGGATCCCGTAGAAGAATCAGAACAAAAGAAGATCCTACAAAAAAAACTCACGCATGCGCTGCAGGCAACCCATGAGCTCGGGGGGCTAAATGTTGAGGTGCAAAATAATTAAATAGCCACAAAAAAAAAATAGGCCCAAAAAGAAAAGAGATGAAAAAGACCTTAGGCCCATTTCACACAAAAAAAAAAGAGAGAAAGAGAATAAAGGATGGGCTCTCACAATAAAGGAAAGGAAGGAGAAAAGAAAGAAAAAGAAAGGAGCCCAGAGGACCTGATTCAGAGGTCCACGAAGAAAAGGACCCAAGAAAACAGATAAAGGGAACAGCAAGCCAAAGCAAGCCCAGAAGGAAGACTTGGGTCGGGACGCCCAGAAGCAATACTAGAGCCAGAGGATCCCCGGACGCGTGAGGAGAAATTAAAGCAGATTTGATAAGAAAAAAGACAAAAGGGCACGCTGGGAGATTCTCATTTGAAGAAAGACAAAAGATAAAGATGCAGGAGATTTGGTCCCAACCATTTGAAGAAAAAAGACAAAGAAAGTACAACTGGAAAAGCTGGGAAAGCTGGAGCAAGAAAAGCCAAAGCGCCTCAGGTCAACCAACGGGAAATCTGGAAATGGGAAGCAGGTTGGGAAACTTTCATCCGGTCGCAACAAAAAGAGAAGAGCTATGAGAAAAAAGGAAACGACATGTCCCTGGGACAACCAGGCGCTGAACCAACTTCAAATGGCAAAAAAGAAAATTGGTAGTACCCCTAGGAGCCCGCCACTGTGCTATAAAAAGGGGGGAAAGGAAAAAGATAGGAAGTCAATTCTGAGGCTTAGATCATTCGTTAGGACACTTAGAGCTATTTCTCTAAAGTCTCAAAAAGATATAGAAGAGACTCTGTTAAACCAAAGGGAAAACAGAGGAACCTGTTCCCGGATCCCAGAGACAGCCACTACGTTACACGCTCGGATTCAATGAATTCAAACTTTGCAAGTCTTTGAAGCTTGAATGACTATCAAAGTCTGTAATTTTTGAACTCACTTGAACCTTGCACCATGTTTTTAGTGAGCTTTGTAATCACAGTTTTAAAAAAAAACTAATGAAACATACCTCACCAATCGGAGGATCCCTAACATGTTCTTTGCATTATATTTCATTTGTTATGCATTTCCTTTACTGTTAAACGTTATTCAATACAAATACTTTTTCTTTTAGTTGTTTGTAATTGTAGGAAGCTTGTTTATGTGCATAAATCTATTCTTAAATCAGCCTGTTAGCTGCGGAGAATTGATCCCAGTCCACCAAGAACCTCTCACATGGCCCAGGATCCTTGGGTCATAGTGCTAAAAAAAAAAGCACTCTCACAAGGATCATTGTCAAGATCCTAATGCAACTCCCCTTACACAAGAGGAGATCTTAAACTTGGTTTTTAAGAAGAAGTCTAATATTGTAAAAGGACTTGGCATGAGACCTTCTTCTTCTCTGGTAACCACCGCCTCATCTAGTTCTTCGGTGGAATATATCCATGTCTAGAAAGTGAGATAATTGAGATTGAAGAGGCAAGAGATAGGGACCAAGAGGTGCAAGCTAAGCAAGAAGAGGTCCAAAAGAATATTCTGAACTTTTTGAGGAGCGAGGGTTATGAGGACACTCTTACTAATGGGGGTGGTTCATCTTTAAGTTAAAACACTTATTGGTTAGTACATTATTTTAGCAATTGATTAGCACTATATGGTGTGAGTACTTTTTCTAATGCATTATTTGAAACTAATTGTATTATATTACACATGAAAATCTATATTTGCTTTCTACAACTAATTATTTTAGGAGTTGTGATTTTAATTCATAGGTGTGGTTACTCTTAATGTATTGTCAGAAATGTTTCTTATAACATAGTTAATGTTTTTACTTTATGATTTTAATGTAGTATTGTTTTTATATTTGTGCAAATTTCTTATTGGTGGGTTTTAGGGCATTTGCTTTTGGCATTACTTGAAGACATATTGTTAGGTTCTAAAGATTTAGGATTTTATGTATTTAGAACTCTAATGTGTAATGTTGGCAAACCATGATCAAAACAATATGTTTAGTCTTGTTTAGGCTTGCTCAAAGTATGTTTATTTGTAAAACTGGAATCGAGTGATTGCAGATTTATTGGACTAAATCTGTAAGGCTCGATCGATCGAAAATTAGACTCGATCGATCGAACCACGTACAGATTTATTTTTCTGCAGAGTTCCAGTTCAGTCCAAACTCTATTTAAACGTCATGGGGTTCAAGTAAAACACTCCTATATATAAGGAAAACCCTAGAACGTCTTTGGGACTTTTGAAGAGAGAGATTAGAGTGCCTCTTGTGCCTCCTTTTGTTTTTAGGGTTTTGTACCCAAACCTCTCTAAGTCTTTGTTGCTCATATTGCTGTTTTGTGTAAATCTCTTGTGAGATCTTTGAGGAGCTTTCCTTTACACAAAGCTTAGGGTTTTCAAGGTGGAGATATTATTAAAACCTTGATGATCATTCAGTTGCAGATTCAAGAACTTAAAGATACACAAGCGTGGGTGCTTGTAGCTGATTGAAGAATTCAAGAAAGAAGGAGTCCGCAGATTCGGAGCTTGCACGTGGTCGTGTCAGTAAGTTCTACTGGTGGGTAGCATTAGGAAGTCAAGCGGGGAGCTTGTAGTCCTTCTGTATGAACTTCGATTCTTTCGCATAGTGGATTCAGGTTTACCTTGAGGATAGCTAGGTCAAATCCTCCCCAGGTTTTTACCGTGTGGTTTCCTGGGTGATCATATCATTGTGTTTTTTATTATTCTGCTGCTTTATTATTTTGATATGATTATTTGATTGCTTTAACCTAGAATTACATAATTTGACTAAGTAACAACTTGGCTAATTAATCAAGGCTAACCAATCTGGTTGTGTTATTAAGGGGTCTAAAACTATTCAAGTGGTATCAGAGTGGGTAGCTTTTTTGTCTGTAGATCCTTTGATCTAAGAGCTGATCCTTGACCCCTGTTATCATGAATAATTTGAAGTGTCTTTCTGCTCATGCTTCTGCTGATTTTATTGATGCCTGTGATGTTTTGAATAAAAAGGACACTATTGTTTCTGTTGATTTTTTTGATGCTTTTGAAACTCTTCGTAAGGAATTATCTAAATCTTTGAAAATTTCTAAGAAATTTAAAGAAGAGTTAAAATTGGCTAATCTTGAAAAAGAGGATTTGATTGTGAGATTTGAGAAATCAAATTTCCTCTCAAGATGAGAAGATGAAAAGCTTGGAACAAGAGTTAGTTGAATCTAAAACTAAAATTGAAAATTTGACTAGTACCAAGCCTGTTGTTGATAACAAAAGTGTTTCTGTTTCTCTTAAGCCTAAAACTGAGAAAGTTTATATCCCTCCTTTCAAGAGGAATAATAAAGAAAAGGCTTATTTTGCTAGGTTAGACAAAGGTAAAAGTTCTGATGTAGACGCTGAAATTTCTAAACCTATATCTAAACCTATGTCTAAACCTACTGTTAGAGAGCATGATAAATCTATTTTTGTGCCTACCTGTCACCTTTGTGGTGTTGTTGGTCATATTAGACCAAATTGTTCTTTGTTGAGGCAAAAACCAAAATATGAGATTAGATTTGCTGTTAGGAATACTGATGTTCCTAAATTTGTTCCTGTTTGCCACTTTTGTGGTGTCTCTGGTCACATTCGTCCTAATTGTCATAAATTGAAATTTAAGTATTCTGTATGTCAATCTAGGATATGTGATGATATTTCTCCTGCCATAAGTCCATATACATTGTTTCATATTCTTTTGAAAAATTTGAGCTTGTTGGCTTGTGAAAGGAATTTGCAGGATTTTAGTCTCTCTCTCAGAAGATTGGTGTAATCCCTCAAATACACTCTGCTTCACATGGATTTTCACCTACAAAGTCGAAGACTCGTGCTAGATGGGTGAGAAAAGATTCTCCAAGGTGAGTGTTGCTAACTTGTCCCTGATTTAATTCTTTGAATTATTTGTGGACATGTTTTGTTTTTGTTTTTGGTTGTGTTGTTTTTTAGGTTGTTTTTATTTTTTTAAAAAAAATCCAAAAACATTGAAAAATTTCAAAAAGACAAAAATATTTTATTTTGTGTCTTGTTTTATTGTTCTTGAGGATTACATGGGTTATGATGTCTCTCTCTTGATTTAGAACATGCTTGACATTGTGGAGAAACTTGAATAGTTTGTGCTAAGCTATTTCTGATTTTGTGTGAGTATGTACTAGTTTGTACATGTACTCATAGGTTAATTAAGAAATTGATATTTCTTATTTGTGTACCATCTATAACTTAGTTAAACATTGTCATGCATTGCATTTGCATTGTTCATTTAGCATAATGTGTGCTTTTTGTTTTTTGTCATAAAATTTTTTAAACCAAAAAGATTTTTGTGTTTTGTATTTCATATCATGGATTTGAAATCAAGGTTGGCCACCTTATCTTTACATAACAAGTTTATGTACCTTGTTTAGCTCGGATGAGCTTAATTATTGCACTTTACTAGTTGAAACTTTGTAGTGCATGTTGTGTGGGAAAGATGTTTATGGTGTTTATCATTTTGTCTTAATCTTGAAGTCACATGTTATTTGACTGTCGGACTTGATCCTTTTGAGAAAGGCATAAATAACCATCTCACCACTGTTCACTAGCCAATCATGAATCATTACATTGTTTTTGTATCCATCTTGCAGTTTTGCAGTCATATCTCTCATTGTTTTCACACATAACATGCATACACTTTGCTAAATTGGGTACTCAACTTGATTTAAAAATTGATTGATTAATTTTTAAGTTTTGTACATTCTAGTATATGCTATTTCTTATGTGTGAATTGTAGAAAATATTTTTCTTAAGAGATATGATGGATAATCAATGTACAAATATTTTCTCTACTCATGCAACTGTTTATGGGTCACATAGTGCCATGTTTGCATTTTATTGAAAGAGAGAATATTTTTTCTTCATGTGTATCCTCACCTTGTTTTTCACTTTGGTTTGTGTGTTTTTTAACTTTGGTCCTGCTGGTGAGAATGTACCTGATCCTGTTGGTGATGCTGCTGCTGCTGCTGCTGCTGCTGCTTTTCCCCCACCTCCTTTATTTTTCCCCAAAACTGTTTTTCCTAAAACTTGTTTTGTTTTTCCTATTTTTGATAGGGGGAGCAAAGGTTTTTTTAACCTGTGTTGTTCATAGGGGGAGCTGTCTCTATTTTCTATAGAGTTGAATTGTTTTGTATCCCTTTCTTTCTCTATTTTCTCTTATCCTTTGTTGCGTATGTTGACTGTTTACTCTTTGTATGAGTTGTCTTTGTCAATACGTGACAAAAAGGGAGAGAAATAGTTGATATGTGGGAATATGTGTGGAAAATACAAGAATGTTATGTTTAGGGGGAGTTAACATTGTTTTTGATGTATCTAACTTAGGGGGAGAGTTAGTTTGCATATTTGTTGATTTACTGTTTTTCTGTCACACATGCGTTTATGTGTTTGTTTAGTATTTCAGGAAATATACAGGTTGATTCAATTGAGCTGCTGTCTATACTTGCAACTAATAGATAGTAGTTAAGATTGGATTTGTTGTTATGAGCATTATTTTTGTAATGGGCTTTTACTTTGTAAACTTTGAGCTTTTAGTTTGTGTTTTGTCACGGATTGCCAAAGGGGGAGTTTGTTAGGTTCTAAAGATTTAGGATTTTATGTATTTAGAACTCTAATGTGTAATGTTGGCAAACCATGATCAAAACAATATGTTTAGTCTTGTTTAGGCTTGCTCAAAGTATGTTTATTTGTAAAACTGGAATCGAGTGATTGCAGATTTATTGGACTAAATCTGTAAGGCTCGATCGATCGAAAATTAGACTTGATCGATCGAACCACGTACAGATTTATTTTTCTGCAGAGTTCTAGTTCAGCCCAAACTCTATTTAAACGTCTTGAGGTTTAAGTAAAACACTCCTATATATAAGGAAAACCCTAGAACGTTTTTGGGACTTTTGAAGAGAGAGATTAGAGTGCCTCTTGTGCCTCCTTTTGTTTTTAGGGTTTTGTACCCAAACCTCTCTAAGTCTTTGTTGCTCATATTGCTGTTTTGTGTAAATTTTTTGTGAGATCTTTGAGGAGTTTTCCTTTACACAAAGCTTAGGGTTTTCAAGGTGGAGATATTATCAAAACATTGATGATCATTCAGTTGCAGATTCAAGAACTTAAAGAATATCAAGCGTGGGTGCTTGTAGCTGATTGAAGAATTCAAGAAAGAAGGAGTCCGTGGATTCGGAGCTTGCACGTGGTCATGTCAGTAAGTTCTACTGGTGGGTAGCATTAGGAAGTCAAGCGGGGAGCTTGTAGTCCTTCTGTATGAACTTCGATTCTTTCGCATAGTGGATTCAGGTTTACCTTGAGGATAGCTAGGTCAAATCCTCCCCAAGTTTTTACCGTGTGGTTTCCTGGGTGATCATATCATTGTGTTTTTTATTATTTCGCTGCTTTATTATTTTGATATGATTATTTGATTGCTTTAACCTAGAATTACATAATTTGACTAAGTAACAACTTGGCTAACCAATCTGGTTGTGTTATTAAGGGGTCTAAAACCATTCACATATGAGGACATATTCTGTTGGTTCTAATTATATTATGCTACACTTTTTGTATTATTATAAAACATGTCATGTTATTGTATGTGATGCAAACAATTATTGTATAGAAGGAGTTTGAATTGGATACTTGTTTTATTTTTTACTTGTAGAATGTATGGATCATTTTTCTTTTATATAAATGTGTTGTTGAAATAAATGTGTTATTCAAATGTGAGATTTTAATAATGTAATGACAAGTTATAGATTAATATCAAAGCCAAGAAAAAAATAAAAACAGAAAATAAGTTTTAGCAACGAATTTTTCCGTCACCAAATATAGCAACAAAAAATTGTTTTAGTGACAAAATATTTCGTCGCTAAATGTAGCAGAATTTTGTAAGTAATAGTTTTAGTGACGAAAATTTTCGTCGCTATATGTGCCTGAATTTTTTTTAAAATAGTTTTAGTGACTAACTTTTTTGTCACTATATGTACCCGAAAATAGTTCTGGTGACGAAATTGTTCGTCACTAAATATGATTTAATAAACAAAAGTATTTTTTGCGACAAAATATTTTCGTCGCTGAATAGTGTTTTTAGCAAGGAAAACACTCAGCGATGAAACGTTTTCGTCGCTAAAATTTTTTTTTTAAACAAATCGGACTTTTAGTGAAGAAATTTTTTGTCGTCAGGACTTTTAGCAATGGGGTGTTAGCGACGAAACTTGTTTCGTTGCTAATTAGTAGATTTTGTCGCTAAAGGTCCTTGGTGACAAAAAATTGGATATGTAGTGATGAATATTTTCATAACTGAAAATACATTTTGTTGTAGTGAGGACGACTAGCTATCAAGGCTTCTTATAGTTGTTAATAAAGCCCAATTTAACCTAGTATATGCCTGATGTGGAACTCATCATACACTCATACACATCTCACAATCAATCAAATTGGGGCATCACATGGTTAATATATGATGGTCCAATATAATTAATTTGTAAAGAATGGGTTTCTGAGGTTAACCTTAGTATGCCTATATGGTTTAGCTTTTAAGTTAATGGAAAAATATCAAATAACTCATGTAGATTTTGATATTAACTCTTCCTCAGGTTAGTCCAAGGAGCGCTAGTTTATATAATGTTCAAATCTCAGTTACAGGGCAGTGTTACATAGAGGTTGTTCCTTTGTCCTGTTTTTATTTTAGTTGTCCCCATCACCTGGAGGTGTTCCCTTTCTTTATATAGCTATCTGAATTGCATCCTAGCCTTCCTCTTGCACAGCCATTGATCTTTCTTTGGATGCTTGTCCCATCAAGATTTTGCTAGAGGTGGTAGAATGTGTTGCGAGATGTGAGGGTACTGTTTAGGGGTCATTCTACCATTAATGCGGTTAACAGAGTTGGTGTAGTGCACTAAATGTAGAGGTGATTGGTACTTTTCCTGATATTTCCCTTCTTCTTTGCTTGCTTGTCTCTACCGCCTTCCTTGGTATTTTGTCTTTTGGTCCAAGTGGCCTACTCAATTCCTCCCGAGGAATGCTTGCTCTTTGGAACTCTCAAGCAATTGGCCTCTATTCTCAGGCCCTCATCTGTGTATTTGGTTGGAATTAATGAGGGAATGGACCCTTCCACCTCATTGGGCTAGGCCCATGGAGCTCTATTTTGTACTTGGATCTCACCCATCCCACAATATCATAGGAGCATATTGGTAGCAATGATTGAAATCAGATATTTGTTTTGTATTAGGGCAAGATTTACTTCAAATAGATTTGATTGAATTTCCTCCGATCCTTTATCTATCAAACTCATAAAATCATTAATGTGTATTAGTTAAATTATTAAAAACAAGTCGTATAACTAATTAAATAGGTAATGTGATAAAATACATGTGAATAGATTTATGAATTATCATGTAGTGGGTTAGAAGAATTTTCCTCCAAACCAATTTGGAGGAATGCTTTGTCCTTTGAATTACATAGATTACAATATCAGACGTTGGATTGACTTACAAAGATGGTTCCATGAACTATTTCAACCAAAAAAAAAACAAAAAAACAAAAAATAGAAGAACCGTCTTACCTGAAAAAGTTTAGGTATATATTGATCTTCAATAAGAAAAAGTATCAAACTTTTTATCACATATGAGGTAACTTTTAATTCTAGGGGGAAAACCTTACTTGAACAAGTTTAAGTATATATTGACCCTCAATGAGAAAAAAAGTAGCAAAATTTTATCATGATAGAACATGAGAAAACTTTCTTAGCTTGGCAAATATAGATATATACTATTTTTTAGGTTGAATCCCAATCATGGATGTAGGAGAGCATGGATATACCAGAAGAAGGGCCTCTCATTATTTTCATCGGGCAGTCAAGCAATTGCTTTGCAGATTTCATGTACTCTATTGCAACTTTACATTTCAAGAAAACCTAGTACAACACTATAATTATTATTATTATAAAAAGTGCGACACTGTAATTGATTTGTGTGCTACTTTCCTAGTATGCATTCCTTTGTTCTAGTCTCTACTTTGAGTTGTGCGATCTAGCTACAGCACCTGAATGCTGGTACCGCTTAAGGCACTTCTTACGGACACAGAACCAATATTAGCGTGATTGCCCTCTGGTTTTTCTTTTTCACTGATCCAACTCCATCTAGACTTGTTTCATCTGGACTCAGAAACGTAGCCCTTCTGAAGTCACTCACGTATATTTGAACATGCTAGAACAAGATCTCAAGTTCTTATCCCTTTAGAAGTTAAGTCAAGTCATATATCTTAACATCTAGGATAGCAATCTCAAGTTCCAGGCAGTGCCGGCTGAAGCTATAGGCCAGCTAGGCCACCGCCTAAGGCCCCCACTTATAAGAGGGCCCCAAATACTAATAATATATTATATAATATTGCTTTCTCTTCTGAAGAAAAAAAAATTTACAAACAGCCATCTCACAGAAAAAAAAAATTACAAACGGCCATACCAAATCCCATCAGGCCATGAAGGCTCGTTTCTCACCAAAAAAAAAAAAAAAACAAATGGCCATCACCAAATCCCATTAGGCCATGAAGGCCCGTTTCTCACACAGAGGCCGTTTCTCACAGAGGAAAAAACTAAAGTGACAATGTGACATGAAGGCTAATCCCATCAAGCCATCACCAAATCTTTAGCTTGTAGAAGGAAAGATTACAAATGGCAGAAATCTTCAGCTTGCAAAAAAAAAAGATTACAAAAGGCAGAAAGAAGAGACAAGTAACAAAAAGCAAAAAAAAGAAAGAAGAAAAAAACACTCACTCTCTGACTCTCTCCATCTTAATTCTAAAAAAAAAAAAAAAAAATACTCTTTTTCGTTAGCTTACTCATCAATTGGTGTTAGCAATAGACTTGGTGTGTTCATAGAGCTTCATTTCAGGTTCGTTTTTTATTTTCTCTTCCTTTGCCTCTTTCGTCTTCTTCATTGTTTGCTGCCGGAGTGTTGGCCTGCTGGGTTTTTGTTCTTTCTTTTTTGCTTAACTAGAGTTTGGTTGTTCTTGTACTCTTTCTCTTTACTGGCACTGCTTTACACTTCACTCCTTTTATTTATTTATTTATTTATTTATTTTTTTATTTTATGTCAATCTCTGAGGATTCAGAGATTGGGTGTGAGGTGGGAACTGGGAACTTCACTCTCTTTTTTGTTTGTGCTCTTACCTTTTTATTTCTTTAGATTTCTCTAGAATGTTATAGTCTTATAGAATGGTCAATGGTCCGAATGGACCCACATGGCACTTAAGTATTTTTTTTTTTACCGAATGGACCCACTTGGCACTTAATTTTGTTTTTGTTTTTTTTTTTTTTTTTTTTTTAAGAAGTCAGATTTAGTGAATGTGGATGGAAGTTAAAGTATTATATTGATAAGTGAGATTTAGACTATTCTATTGGCTTTGTATTAATATTAATTTTAATTTATTTGTGTAGGTTTAAAGTATAAAATGATCATATTAAGTAAAGTTGCAACTGTGATTTTGATAAACCAGGCTCTATTGTTTTATATATTAAATTTATATAATTCTAGTTAAATTGTAATTTCTTTTTTATTATAGATTGTGTTTCATTTATTCATAAATATTTTTTAATTACAAATATCTACTAGAAAATATCTATCTGGGTATGAAAAACTAAAAAAAAAAAAAAAAAAAAAGACAAAGAGAAGAACTAATTGAATCTCAAAAAGGAGCCATGGACAAATTTATTACTAGTAAAAAATAAAATCTTGCAGAAAATTTGAGTGAAGGTTTCATAAATGAACAAGAAATTCATCAAAAAGAGTTAGAAGATAATGAAAATATACAGCAAAATGATAATAACGAAGGTGGTCACGATAATGTTCAAACATGTAATGTCACCATTCTTGATAGTGAAGCTCAAAATAAGTTAGAGGAGAGTGAAAATATTAATGATCAACCTAGGGCTCGTTTATAATTGAAAAAAAATATATAAATTTATAATTAGATATAATAAAAGGCCCCATTTAAAACTTTCGCCTAGGGCCCCCAAATTCATTGAGCCGGCCCTGGTTCCAGGTAGCTTCTCTACTTTATTGTTTTACTTTGCACGATTCAATACATTTTGAGGCTTAAGATTCTTTTTTAGTGGATTTTTTTTTTTAAATATTTAAATATCAATTAAATATTATATTGTACTTGCAAGCTAGATTTAAGCTTGTTTATGTGAGTGAAATAAGTTATTTAATAGTACATTTATATGAGAAAGCTCGAAAAGATGTAAGTTTTGATATGACACTCAAATAAGAAATAAAGAGAGTAATGGTAGAGCATGGAAAACCCTTAAGAAGGGATAAAAAACCACAATTTGAGCAAGAACAGAACATTCTTGCTCGGCTCAGGTTGTATTATGTATGGAAAAGAGATCAGCTCACAATGAAGTTGCCTTTCTTTCCTAACAACTCTCTACTTTCATCTCAAAATATCTAGTTAGGTTCTTGCCCTAATAGCACAGCTACAAGTTCCTTTTATATTCTAAGGAACATGGTTGAATACAAAGACATGTGTCAAGTCATCATATTCTCTCTTTAGAATCTTTTCACAGCTGTAATATTATCTGCTGACTAAGAATTAAGAACTACACCAACGTGGCACTGGGACTCATAGGTAGGTAGTTTTGCCATTGTCTGGGAGACAAGTCTTGGACATTAAGAGGGACATCAAGAGTACTGTGATTGGTACATGTGTTCCTAAGGTGACTCATTGTGCATTCAACCAATAAATGATGTCATCATAGTTTCTTACCTTAGAAAGTCACTATCTCCTTTTTTGTGAGTGCTCGAATACTATGTCAGGTGTAAATCTTACTTCCATCCCAAGGCGGTCATGCTTTTAGCACAGACCAAGACAAGATCCCTTAGCTAACACTTCCTCTCATTTTGCTCACAACCACTTTGTGTAGAGTCCAAATTTAACCACTTATGCATTCTCCCATGTCTTACTGGTGTTATGTGTATATATATATATATATATATAGAGAGAGAGAGAGAGAGAGAGAGAGAGAGAGAGAGAGAGAGAGAGATTGTTTTCGATAAAATAAAATTTTTAATTAAGAGAGAGAGAGAGAGAGAGAGAGAGAGAGAGAGAGAGAGAGAGAGATTGTTTTCGATAAAATAAAATTTTTAATTAAAATTTTTGTATTTAGGTTTTATTAAAATATCATTTATAAGTAAGGAAAATTGATTGGCAATGATTATTCAACACACTCAAAAAAATTGTTTTAGTAAAACAGTCTAGGAAAGAATTCTTTTGGCTCACTATTTTTGGGAATTCTTTGAGGCGAAAAAAAAAAAGAAGGAAAACCTAACTATAATTTTTTCTCAAAAAAAAAAAATAATAATAATAATAATTGATAGGAAATTATTGCTCTTAAATCTTTGATGTACAATGTTTCATATAATGGGCATACTTTCATATTAGGTGTCCATATTTTATAAATGATGTTAAAGAGTATAGAAAGTATTGGATATAAAACAATAAGAAAGTTATATATTTATTTTATTTAAAGTTTAAACATGAATTCTAGTAATAAGTAGTGAGGAGAAGATGCAAGGAAGGAAGCACGCAAGCATGGAGAGGATGAGGGGGACCAGTGAAGAGAAGGGCAGGTAAGTTAAACCAAAGACAAGGACAACCGACCTCTTTGTCTTTGGTACCTAGTGAAAGAAAAACGTGGAAAGCTCATAATCGTGGGACCCCAAAAGTTTAGTAGGGGAATTATTGAATATTGGCTTTGGTTGGAGATATTTGTTACTGCAAGATAGGGACTAGGCAGTGGAGAGAATCTGATTAGATATGTAGTTCTTGTCTTCTTTTCTTTTACACTTTCTCAAAAATTATTTAAAAAAAAAAAAAAAAGGATTGTGACAGAAGAACCTTCCTAAAATGGAAAGAACTAGCTTGGTGGGCAAGCCAGAAGGCCTAGGACTCACCATCCATCTCACAAAAGAAGTGGTACTACCCCTATCTGCTTATGTTCTATACCCTACACATTAATCTTTTTTATTTTATTTTTATTTTATCTTTCTTTTCTTTCCCCCACGCACATTAATAATGTCTTTTTGTCGTCTTACTTTTTGGATCCGGATCTATTCAACTATGAAAAGAAAATTTATTAAGGCCAAGAAGTTTAAAATGATAATTTTTAAAAAATTTTTAAAAATTTTGATCTTAGAATTGAGACCAAAATGAAATTTTTTTAATTTTCAATATATGAGATCTCAATCCTTAGTTTCCTGTGCTTTTTGAAAAGTCAATTGCTCGCTGTCAAAAATCATGACGAGCACTTTGAACAGGTTAAGGCTCAAGATGCTTTTCTGAGCTAAAGTAATCCTTTATGTATGCACACACCTACGTGATTGATATGGCTCTCAATGTAGTACGTACTAGTCATGACTGCGTATAAGGAGGAAAATTCATGTGAAGATGTCATGGCTCATACAATTAACATTTGTAAAATCTAAATGTGTCTACAAAAGGAAAAATAATCTTTAAATTCTATGATTCAAAAGAAACAATTAGGTTTTTGATGCCAAAGGGATTAGATGTAATGCATCAGCATGACCATTTATAAGAATAAAGTTATGCATTTATTTTTTTAGAATATATATTTTTTTTTTCCAAACAAAATTACTATTACTATGGATGCTTTCCTTTTAACAAATCTCGATGTATATCTATATCATTCATGGTTTGACTGATTGGCTTTTGTTTCTTCTTCTTTTTGGTGACCGACCTTCTCTGTCTCGTACTCTCATTTTCTAGCTAGTTGAGATAACGATAATGAATATCATGATATAAATATACATCAAACTTGTATCAAGCTTTACTAGTTAAAGATATCACAATGCGAATGTATAGTTGATGTTTGTGTTATGATTCAATCTTATTTTATTTTACTCTACTTTTCTAACAACTTTTATTCCACTGGTTAAAGATATCGTTCGACGTAGCTAATAGATTGTTGTTCGAATCTACAATTGCAATCAGCTGTTCCAAGCTACACTGTATCCTTAGTTTTTTGGATGGTGACTTGAATACTGATTCTCACTTTATATTTTCGACATGATGTTCGGTCGGTGAAAGTGACTTAAAATTATAAATAAATTCGTGAAGATAAATTCGGCGAAAGGTATATACATGATTGAATCTTTTGATACAATGAATCAGAATGCAGAAGTATATCATCGCTGTAACCCGAAAGAATATGTAGTTCAATATAAAGTAGCCCATCGATGCAAACAGAAAAGAGATATCCAAAAAAGCGATGTTTTGGATACATATATAGATGTAATGTTTTACCATATAATTATAAATTTTACATAAATTTACTAGTTTTAGAATCAAATAATATATTATATATTTATCTTGTTATCATATATTTTGAAAGCTCAAATTAGTATGGAACTCTAGAACTTGTTTAGACCCTAAAATAAAAATTATGGCTAGATTGCTTTTACCCTCACTTATCAAAGTGCGGAATAAGAGTATATAAACGCAATATGTCGATACACTACTCTAAGTCATATCCAACCACAATGAACAATAAAATGTAAGCTTAAAGAGTAGGAAAGAGAGATGCAAACACAAGATAACACCAAGATGTGTTATCGAATAGGAAACTGAAGAATTTGGCGAAAAGCCTCTCTGCGACCCTCCAAGTCAAAATCAATCCATTAGAGAATATAGTTGGAGTACACGAATAACAGAAGACCATCCAAGCCTAGTTTACTCCTTGTACTTGAGCCCTCCAAGCTCCTGCTACCAATGGACTTGTTGGAGTCTTGTCTTCTCTAACTTTTCGGATCCTACAATTCAACCTAATTGCATTCACCACTAAATGGTTCCTTCCAATGCTTCCCAATAGCACCAAACTTCACTTAGCACTCAGATTGGGTGTGGTAAGTGTTTGGGCTAAGAAGAAATGTGTAGGGAATTGTGAGTATAACAATCTCTAACTCCCAAGTGTATTTGCTAGGGTTTTTTTCTCTCAAAAGCACTTTCTACAATTCGTGAGTAATGAGGATATATATAGTGACTTTTTGTCAAATAGAATGTTTTGTAGGTACCTCGTGAGATGGCCTTTCTCGCAAAGTACTCATGAAATGACAGGCTGGCATGACTCTTCAGCTTCTAGTCATGTGCTTCACACGTAGCCTTTTCGCTAGTTGCTTTCTCGTGAGCTAGTCACGAATTGCGCTTATTCTTCTTTGATGCTTGATTCTTCACCAAAATCTCACACTCATCCCTTACAAATAAACCTACATTAACATAGGGAAATGATTGAAGAAATTACAATCAAATTTATCATGGAATTAAAGCTAACAAAGGCTAGTTGGAAATCACAACTTTGCAATCTCCCCCTTTGGCTCTTCCGTGACAAAACCCCTAAACGGACTCTAGACTTAAACATGAGTTTGGAAATAGAGGCAAAACTCACTCACACCTAATTCTAAAAGCTGTGAAGCACTTGAACCATATATACTTGTATCCTGAAACACTTACACATAACAAATAAACTTCATTAAGCACGAGACAAGTAAAGCACAAAGCATGTATAAAGAACAAGTAAATTGTGATCAAGATACCAATTGAAATGTGAACATTAAGCATAACTTGATCATACATAAATAGTCATTAAGGAATGACCACAATGAACATTTAACGAGTAAATGATCGTCTGGACATGCAATGCAATTAAGAGCAATGCAAAAATCAATTGCATGTCCAACAAACCACATGATGCATTAATGAAACTAAAGCGAGTAGTAGTAGATAACTAAAAGCATCAAGAGACGGCTATAAAAATCAAGGTACATAAAGTACTAAAGAAAACCTACGTTTTTAAACTAAAGTACTTGAAAGCTTTAAATAAAGAACTGTAAATAAACATAAACTAGAAACAAAATAAGCCACCAAAATAAACCAATGAACCAATGGTTTTACTACTCTCCCTTAGGTTGTACTCCTCCTTAAGCTAATCTACTCCCTCTTTTTGACCGAAATGGCCAAAGGTCCTAGAAGGCATCGAACTCTAAGTCTGATCATTACAAGTCTTGGATTTGAGAAGAGAGGGCAGTGATTTGGTTGAAGGTATGTGAACTACCTTGTGGAGTAGTTGATGTGTGAAGTCAGCGTGGTGTGCATTTCTTCTACCCTTCCAAGTTAAAAATCAAGGCGGTCGAGTGCTCTAGACTGTGCTTAAGAAGAAGGCTGTGGAGTATCCTCCGTGTAAAGTTGTTATTTACAACTATGTATTTTGTTGGCTTTTATTCCGTGCTAAATTTGATTGTAATTAATTTCAATCGTTTATACCCTGTATTTATTATGGGATTTGTTGTAAGGGTTGTGTAATAGAGAGAGTGTGTGAAGACTCAAACATTTGAAGGTTGAAGGATTCTCGCGGGTATGTCGCGACTTAGCTTCCCGTGAAGTGAAACATGTGCCATGCACATGCTAGAATGCGAAGAGTCAGGCCAGGTGGAGACAGCTGTGTCTTGCGAGTATCTCGCGAGTAAGGCCTTCTCGCGAGACACCCGCGAGACAATCTGTTCTACCAGCCTGTACTGACTGACTCACACTTTTTGCCCCTATCCTATATATACCCTCATTACCCACAAATGTTGAGGAATGCTTCAGAGAGAAAACCCTAGCCAAACACATTGGGAATTAGAGATTGTCATCCCCACCTTTCTCTATATACTTACATGTGGTATTTCCTCAACTCTTCCCTCTCCATTTCCATACCATTGAGAGGTTGATAGCCCAAACACTTACCTCACCCTTTAAGCGTGTTGAGTGACGTTTTGGTGCTGCTGGGAAGCATTAGAAGAAGCCTGGAATGGCAGATGAAACATGGAGCTTGTTGCGGGATCCGGAGAGCTAGACAAGACACGATTCTGAGAAGCCTTGTTGGAGTAGGAGCTTGGAGGGCTTAGGTGCATTGGGTAGATTAGGCTTGGAGGGTCTCTTGCTAACCCATGTATCCTAACTGATTGTCTAGTGGATCGATTTCTGCTTGGAGGGCAGCGAAGAGGTTTTTTGCCGAGTTCTTTGGTTTCCTCTTCGAAAACACGTCTTGGTGTTTTTTGTGTTTGCATCTTTCTTCCCTACTCTTTTATATTCCATTATACTGCTGTGTTACTTAGTTTATGGATTAGAGTAGCTTATTTGTTCATTCACTCACATTTACACTATTCCGCACTTTGTATTAAGTTAGTGTAAAATCTATCGAGCCGTAACTTTCATTAGGGGGTCTAAATTGCTCTTGTGTTTTCAACACATTTTTGAGCTTTCAATTGGTATTAGAGCAGGTACACTTGCTGTGGTTTTAATACCTAAGTGTGATCTTAGACCCCTTGGTGTGTTTTTGAAAAAGTGATTTAGTAAAAACCACCATGAAGGATTGTAAGAGTGATTGTGAAAATGACTCAATGAGCATATTTGAAGACTGTTCTAGTAATGCGCTCTTAGAGTTGTTTAAATCAAAGAAATATGCTAGAATTTTCTGTCACATGCTGAAATCCTTAGTTCATAGGAACCATGATATACGTAACAGCCTATGTGAGTCAAAGTCCTTAGTCTATGAATATGAGAGAAGAAATAGATAGTTATGTGATAAACTTGATCGTTTAAAAAGGAAACTTCACTCATCCGTGAATGAAATAAGGAAAAATGATTCGTGCTTTAATGGTCAAGAGTGTCTCTCTCATGCATGTCTTTTTGTTCATACCGCATTGAAGGTGTTTAACTCATGTTTGTGGTATCTCGACAACGGGTGCTCAAGGCATATGACTGATGAAAAATCTCTGTTCAAAACTCTTAAAGAGAAGGAAGATGGATTTGTGACATTTGGAGATGGTAGTCATTCACAGGTTCTTGGAAAGGGAACGGTGGATATTCCGGGACTGACTTTGCTGACTGATGTGCTGTATATTAAGGGATTAAAAGTGAACTTGCTGAGTATCACTCAGATTTGTGATAAGGATTTCTTAGTCCAATTTTCAAAGAAAGGGTGTCTGATCTTGAATGAAGGAAGTGTTCAAGTTCTGAAGGGACTAAGGACCACCGATAATTATTATGGAGTTATTCCCAAACCCAGCATAGCTTGTCGGAGTGCTCGGGTAAATCTCTTAGAGTTATGGCATCAACGGCTTGGACATGCAAATTACAAACAAGTGGCAAAAGTCTCGAAGCTTGAGGCTGTGGTTGGTCTACCTAAGTTTGGGAAAATTGAGAAGAATGTTTGTGGTCCATGTCAATTGGGAAAACAAACAAAGTCAAGCCATCCTAAAGTGAATGTGGTCGCAACTTCTCGCCCGTTAGAATTACTGCATGTGGATTTGATGGGTCCTACAAGAACAGAAAGCATGGGTGGAAAGCACTACATTATGGTGGTAGTTGATGATTTCTCAAGGTACTCTTGGGTGGACTTTCTTAGAGAGAAATCGGAAGCATGTGACAAGATGGAAAAATTGTGCAAGAGACTGATGAATGAAAAGGGAGTACCTATCATCAAAATCAGGAGTGACCATGGGAAAGAGTTTGAAAATGCAAAGTTTGAAGAATTTTGCAATGAACACGGTATCAAGAAGGAATTTTTAGCTCCAAAGACTCCACAACATAATGGAGTAGTTGAAAGGAAGAACCGGGTGATTCAAGAAATGGCTCGAGTAATGTTACTAAACAAAAACCTTCCGCAGAAGTTTTGGGTTGAAGCTGTGAACACTTCATGCCACATTGGGAATAGGATTTACTTCCGATCAGGAACAAAGAAGACATCGTATGAAATTTGGAGAGAAAAGAAGCCGATGGTGAAATATTTTCGAATATTTAGGAGCAAATGTTATATTCTCAATGATAGAGAGAATTCTCAAAAATTTGATGCTAAAAGTGATGAAGGGATATTTCTAGGTTATTCACTAAATAGCCGAGCGTATAGAGTGTTTAATAAGCGCACTAAGACGATAATGGAGTCAATAAATGTGGTCATTGATGACACCATATCTGAAAAGGAAAGAGATGATGGTGAAGGATCGATCCTAAAGAAGGGGGAGGTTGAGGACAACATGTCACAAGATGATGATATTGAGATAGAATCACCAGAAAAAGAGTCCACACCTCCTATACCAAGAAGGGAGACTAGATCAACACAAGGGCCCTCTAGCCCTTCACTCCTCCGGAAGTTCAACCTCCGATCTCTCGAGATGAAGAACCTTTTACCTCCAAGAGACCGTCATCAAGGGTAACTTTCAATCATCCATCAAGTAATATCATTGGTGATGTAAATGAGGGTCTTCGTTTGAGAAAAGGTCCAAAATACAGTGCGAATCATGTGACGTACAATTGTTATCTTGCTCAATTCGAACCCAAGAAGGTAGAGGAAGCTCTTAGAGACGAGAATTGGATAGAGACCATGCATCAAGAGCTACATCAGTTTGTTAGAAATGATGTATGGGAATTGGTTCCAAGGCCTAAAGATACCCATGTGATCAGCACCAAGTGGATCTTCAAGAACAAAATTGATGAGGATGGTGAGGTTGTCCGAAACAAGTCTAGGCTGGTAGCTCAAGGATATACTCAAGTGGAAGGCATAGATTTTGATGATTCGTTTGCACCAGTAGCTAGACTAGAGTCGATTCATATTCTACTGTCTATAGCATGTGTTATGGATTTCAAACTGTATCAAATGGATGTGAAAAGTGCATTTTTGAATGGCTTTCTAAATGAAGAAGTTTTCGTTGAGCAACCAAAGGGATTTCAAGATCCTCACTTTCTGGATCATGTGCTAAGGTTGAAGAAAGCATTGTATATGCTAAAGCAAGCACCAAGAGTATGGTATGATCATCTCACAACATACTTGTTGGATCGTGGAGTCAAAAGAGGCCAAGCTGATCGAACATTGTTTGTAAAGAGAGATGAGAAGTCTCTTCTAGTGACTCAAGTATATGTGGATGATATTGTCTTTGGATCCACAATTGATCATTTGGCTCATGAATTCTTCGAAGAAATGAAAAGGAAGTTTGAGATGAGTATGGTGGGGGAGTTGAACTATTTCCTAGGGCTTCAAGTGAAACAACGGAGAGATGGGATATTCATATCTCAAGAGAAATATGCCAAAATTCTTGTTAAAAGATTTGGACTAGACTCTAAGAAACACACTTCCACTCCAATGAGCTCCTCATCAAAGCTGAGTCGGGATGCAGCAGGTATAGAAATGGATCCAACGCTCTATCGAAGCATGATAGGCAGTCTCTTATATCTCACTGCTAGCAGACCAGACATTGCCTTCAATGTAGGCGTATCTGCTCGATTTCAGGCAGCCCCCAAAGAGTCACATTTAACAGCAGTCAAAAGAATTATCCGCTACATAAATGGCACCTCTGATTATAGAATTTGGTACTTAAGAGATTCAAATGAGTGCTTAGCCGGATATTCTGATACTGATTGGGCCGGTTGCATTGATGATAGAAAAAGTACTTCTGGTGGATGCTATTACCTTAGTAACAACTTGGTGTCATGGATGAGCAAAAAGCAGAATTCAGTTTCTTTATCAACAGCCGAAGCTGAATACATTGCTGCTGTAAGTTGCTGTGCTCAGTTACTATGGATAAAGAAGCTTCTTCATGATTATGGAATCACTCAAGACACGAT
Source organism: Quercus suber (assembly GCF_002906115.3). NCBI lineage: Eukaryota > Viridiplantae > Streptophyta > Magnoliopsida > Fagales > Fagaceae > Quercus > Quercus suber. The sequence goes on from NW_027069617.1 coordinate 523,333, forward strand.
ATGTGTATATTGTGATAATACAAGTGCCATAAATTTGTCAAAGAATCCTGTTTAACACTCGAAATCAAAACATATCGAGATTCGGTATCATTTCATTCGAGATTTGGTGGAGGAAAGGACTATGTACTTAGAGTTCATCAACACTAAGAATCAGAAGGCAAACATATTTACTAAACCTCTAGATGGCCCAAAGTATGAATCTTTGCGTAAGACCATTGGTGTCGGTATCATTCTCTAAACTCTATTTCTTGTGTGAACCTATACTACTCTTTGTTGCATACTTGTTGTTGTGGTTCCACTTGTTTGGTTTCTAGAAGTTCCTTCTTTATCTGTTTTTGGTTTGTTCCAGCAGTTTTCTTGTTGATTTTACTTTTCTTGTTCTGTTTTGGGTGTGTTCAAAAATTCAAAAAACCCATAAAAATTGAAAAATCTCAAAAGTTTGATCACTTGTTTTGTGTATGTCACATGTGAGTTTGGCCTAGTACCTTCGTACTTATGGCATAGTGCATTTACGATCGTGGCTTGTCTTACATGCACGCAGTTCTTTGTGGAAGAAATCTTGAACACTATGTGTGACTGTTGTAAATAGATCTTCAAACTTGTCATGAATAATTAGTCAATGTCTTGTTGGTTTTGATACTTGCATAGACTTGTGTCTATATCTCTTCCCACTTTATTTTTATGTTTTGCAAAAAGAGCTCACCAAATGTAAATCTCCAAATGAAAAGAGATATTGAGCTGCAAAAGTCTGTCGCACACACTAGTATTCGACTAGGAAAAAAGGACAGCGACTCTTCTTAATGTGTTTTATATGGTGCTCAAAAAGCCAAAGGCTAATCATCAATGTTGTAATATCATAAATTTCAAGCACCAATCTCCAAATGAGATGCTCTTGTCCAATCAAAATTAATTGGACCTATTATTATGCCTTTTGTAGAAGCCAAATGAAAAGCTTCTAAGTTTTGTATTCAATGTGTGGGAGGTCATATATACTCATTTCTATAATGGAGATTGTCCACTTGATTTCGTATCAGTTGTGTATGACTCGATTGAATTGATCATTGAAGCTTGGCTCTGGTCTATAGTTTATTCCTCATTTGATACTCATACACAACACACAAGACTTTGATTCAATCAATGCCTATCTCATTTGTATGATTGTACATGTTCAAATGTGATGTGTATGCTCAAGAACTGGTTGATCAAACCCAAAAATATTTTTGAGTGTTTTATTTGTTTTTGGAAGATATTTTATACTTTTTTTTTTTTTTGTTCAAAATGCATTTTTGTGTTACTTCAAAAACTGATTCAGGGACTGTTTCGCGAGAAGCTCGCGACTTAGAGCTTCCTGCGAAAAGGGCTTGAGGGAAATATGTGTTCATCTTGTCACACAAAAACTTTAGCGACTGTATCGTGACTGTCTTGCAACCAACAGCTTCTTGCGAAATGCTGTTTGGCCAAAAATTGGATTTTTTCAAAATTCGGACAGAAACTCTCACGACTGTCTCGCAACTTTTTCACGACTTAAAGCTTCTCGCGAAAGTTTTGTGCTTCAGTGGCCATTTTCACGACTGTCTCTCTACTCTCTAACCCGCGAAAATCACATGTTTTCACTTTTATGAAGCAGATGTGATAGTTTCTCATAAATTTCTCATTTCCCTCGCTCAACCTTTCTCGAACCCTTTTTTTTCAACCAAAATTTAATTTCTATCAAAACCCATCATTTTCAAGCATCTTTTTTGCATTGTCAACTTCAAGGTATGTCTTCTAAAGCATTTTCCTTCAAGTTTCTCTTAGTTTATGCAGTATTTTCGTTAGGGTTTCAACATTTTGGGGATTTTCGAATATTTGAATGTTTTTCTATATTGGGTGAAAATTTTTCAAATTCTTTGGTTGGGCTGTGTCCATTTGTTGTTTGTGCCTCTGTGTTGGCCCCTGTGGCATTTTGACGTGTATTTTGGGCATGTTTTCACCATGTTCATGCATTGTTCATACTTAGATTACACTTGTGCATGCTAGGTGTTTGACAAAATGTTCGAGTGACATTTTTGTGCCAATTGGAATCAAGTGATTTCAATCTATAGGGGTTCACTTGTTTGACCATGTTTCACTCAGTTTGAACATTGGTCATTTGTTTCATACTCTTTGTACATGTTGAACACAGTAGGCACACACCCAGGCACCCCTCATGCATCTATTGCTGCACTCTCATGCATAATCACACCCACCCACACACATATGCACACACATGCACAGTTACTTAGTTTCTTGCATTGTGTTTATGCATTCAGCATATTGTTTGAAGTTAATTATGTCCTGTTCTATGCAGTTGTACTTTTGTTTTGAAATAACTTGAATCTAATCAAGTTCTGTGTTGTGTGTTGTGTGTTGTGTACTTGTTCTTTTTGTGTGTTCTGTTGCACAGATGTCTCCATCCAAGACTTCAGCTGTGAAAGGTGGCAGCAACAAAGGGAAAGAGTTGATCATTGATGTTGATGCCGATTCACCTAGACCAAAGAGGGCTCATTCTTCAACGGGAATCTTTGATCCTAACTTGTTTAGGTCTTATGTTGCTTTTGAATCCTATAAGAATCTCTTTCGGGATGCTCCACTGCTAGTTGAAAGGGGCGTTGATCAGCCATCACTCAGGGACACAAATATACCCATTTGGTTTGCCACGAAAGATTGGAACTATCTTCTTTCCACCTTCAAGGATACATACGAGAACATGGTTAAGGAATTCTGTGCCAATGCAATTGTCGTCGGAGAAGAGATAAAATGTTGGGTTCGAGGAAAAAGTTTTTCTGTCACACCAATGTACTTGGCGGAAATTCTACACATTAACCGGTCAATACTCCCCATACCGCCGGTATATGATGAGCTGAACCCAGATGAAGAGTACCTCAAACAGTCTTTAGGAGCCAATTTGGAATTCTCCTCCAATAAGAAGTCAATCAATATGGCATCCCTTTCTCCTGAATTACGACTTCTCTCAATGATCATGGGTAGCAATCTCTATCCCTTGTCCAGCACCGGATATATGAATCTTGGTCGAGCACTGTTTTTGAGTGATCTAATCACTGACGTAGAGATTGATGTGTGCTCTCATATTTTTCACATTTTGGCAAAAATAGTTAACCGAATTGCTTCAAGGAATTGTATTCCTTTTTGTTGCCTTATTTCACAGATTTTGAAACTCAAAGGTGTCCGTTCATTGGAGGATGAGTGTCCATATCCAAGGCCAAGTCCAATTAACATTCGATCTCTCCATGCGAGTATGAGCCATACCAAGAAGAATACCAAGCAAGAATGTCATGCACTGTCGGGAACCTCGAACTCTGCAACTCGTATCTTTGATGAACAGTTCAACAATATCTCCGGTGCTCTTCGAGAGATAAGTACAAAGATGTCTGGGCTGACGACTATCATGTACGCTCACCACAAATGTCTTGATTCACAGCTTACATCACTCTCAACTCAGTTGGATGAAATTCAACGGAAGCTAGAAGACTAACTATTCCATGACAAAAAGGGGGAGATGTTTCATTCGATGGGGGAGTATGGTGATAGGGGGAGAAGAAGCCACCTGTTCCTGTGTTTGATGCCTTATGCTTACTGCTTATGTTTTAAACAAACTCTGATACTCTGTTTTTATTTCAATATAATTTCGGTAGTTTTTCTTTTGTCTATGCTTTGTAGCATGTCTAGTTTGTGCCCATGTTACTTTTGTAAGCTTTTAGGGTTTGTTTTATTGTATGTTTGTAGGCTTTTATGGTTTGTGCCATGCATATGCAGTTCCTTACGTATGCAGCCTTTATGCTTGTGTACTTGAAGTTTAATGTCATACATTTTACTTTGATACAACACTTTTATGCCCTAGTAGGATTGTTCCTAGATGCAAATACTTCGTGTATTTCGCATTGGTTGAGTGTTGGATTTGCAAATGATACTCTTCAAATGAGCTTATCATCTTGCATATCCAGATGTTCATTTCGTGTGAGAATGAGCATATTGATTGCTTTTGTATAGTGATTGCTTGTTTGACCTTGCCATGATCTTGTGTTTTTATTTCTTTTTGCTTGATCATGCTATTATTGCTCCATATGTTTTTCAAGTTTTTTTTTTTTTTTTGCATACAATGATGTTATTGTGTTGTTGTGTTTCAGGAGATACTTGTTCATATGTTTCAAGAGCTTATCAGAATCTAGAATTAGGTGTGTGAGTGAGTTTTGCCTTTGTTCCCAAACTCACGTTTAAGTCTAGAGTCTGTTTTAGGGTTTTGTCACGGAATAGCCAAAGGGGGAGATTGTAAAGTTGTTATTTACAACTACATATTTTGTTGGCTTTTATTCCGTGCCAAATTTGATTGTAATTAATTTCAATCGTTTATACCTTGTATTTATTGTGGGATTTGTTGTAAGGATTGTGTGATAGAGAGAGTGTGTGAACACTCAAACATTTGAAGGCTGAAGGATTCTCGCGGGTATGTTGCGACTTAGCTTCCTGTGAAGTGAAACATGTGCCATGCACATGCTGGAATGCGAAGAGTCAGGCCAGGTGGAGACAGATGTGTCTTACGAGTGTCTCGCGAGTAAGGCCTTCCCGCGAGACACCCGCGAGACAATCTGTTCTGCCAGCCTGTACTGACTGACTCACACTTTTTGCCCCTATCCTATGTATACCTTCATTACCCACAAATGTTGAGGAATGCTTCAGAGAGAAAACCCTAGCCAAACACATTGGGAATTAGAGATTGTCATCCCCACCTTTCTCTATACACTTGCTTGTGGTATTTCCTCAACTCTTCCCTCTCCATTTCTATACCATTGAGAGGTTGATAGCCCAAACACTTACCTCACCCTTTGAGTGTGTTGAGTGACGTTTTGGTGCTGCTGGGAAGCATTAGAAGAAGCCTGGAATGGCAGATGCAACACGGAGCTTGTTGCGGGATCCGGAGAGCTAGACAAGACATGGTTCCGAGAAGCCTTGTTGGAGTAGGAGCTTGGAGGACTTAGGTGCATTGGGTAGATTAGGCTTGGAGGGTCTCTTGCTAACCCATGTATCCCAACTGATTGTCTAGTGGATCAATTTTTGCTTGGAGGGTGGCAGAGAGGTTTTTCGCCAAGTTCTTCGGTTTCCTCTTCGAAAACACGTCTTTGTGTTTTCTGTGTTTGCATCTTTCTTCCCTACTCTTTTATATTCCATTATACTGCTATGTTGCTTAGTTTATGGATTAGAGTAGCTGATTTGTTCATCTGCTCGCATTTACACTATTCCACATTTTGTATTAAGTTAGTGTAAAATCTATCAAGCTGTAACTTTCATTGGGGGGTCTAAATTGCTCTTTTGTTTTCAACACATTTCCGAGCTTTCACTCCGGTACGGAAGTGAATCGATCAATCTCGTCTTTGGTGTTGCCACCTTCTTCTGCATCATCTCTTGGAATTTGAGATGCACCAGTTTCTAGACCGGGAATGTGGGCTTTATTCCAGATAATGGTGTGCTCACTAATAGGCTCTTCCCTTTGCATGATTGGAAGACCACTTGGAATTTTCACCCTTGCCCTTGATATTAGAGACATGACAAGGCTAGGGAATGGCAGAGTGATCCTTGACTTTCTCTTCTTGATGCACTTGATGAAGAGATGGTAGATGTGACCACAAATATCAATCTCTTTTGAGTGAAGAGATCATGAAGGAAAATGGTCCTTGGCCCCAACAATGTTGTCAAATTCTTCACTGGATAAAGGTTGAAGATCATGATATAGGCCAACGCCCTTAACTCTGAAGAGAACTTAATTGTGTGCAAGGCCTTCTTCTTGAGTTGACCTCTATGAACTTGCGCAAGAGGCTCAAGTTTTTCTTTCAATTTGTAGAGAGGTATTTGGAGTCACCAGACGGATCTCCAATTGCTCTTGGATTGACTCTCTGGAGACTGTGAACTCTCTCCCCCTAACACAGCAGTTGATGTGGTCGCCTTCCACAAATGCATTTGCAAAGAACTCCTTGATAATGCACTCATACACATCATCAGTAGGCTTCAGCAATTTGGTCCATTTCCTCTCCTTGAACACTTCTGGAATGAATGTTCTCTAATGACTCAATGTCCACATTCCTTTCCATGAAGATCGATGCATTCTTGTAGTGATCATAGTAGGCCATGTTAGCATCATCGTTTCTAAATGAATTAGGGGAGTGGCGAGGAGGCTTTGCTGATTTCTTTGCAGCTGACTTATAAGGAGACATCTAGAAAATGAACAAACACACAAACCATACATAAACATGGTAGCAAACTTGATTAGACACAAGTTAGTCCATAAACAAGAACAAATTAAGAAAAAAAAAATGTCCTAAGATGGAAATAGACAAACAAACACAGACACAAGGACATGTTGCAAGTGCTAAAGGTCTAAAAAGACTTAACTATCATGAATGTATGCAAAACATGTCAAGTGTTAGAGTGTGCATCAAGTGTGCTTGTGGTGTGCATGTGAGATGCATGAGCAATGCATGAATAAACACATGGGGCAAAGTGTGTAAAATACACAACCAATGATCAAAACATGTTAAACATGCACAATCATGGAAATCCCCAAAAATTGGTACTTAATGGAGTCCAAAACAATGAAAAACTATCATATAGGCATTTTTATCAAACACTTAGAGTGCGCAAACTACACTAACATATGAAACAATGCATGAACATATGTAAAACTTGCCTAAATACATGTTGAAATGCCATTAGGGGCCAACATAAACACAAACAAACTCAAAGGGACATAACCTAATCAACAAAAATGAAAAGATTTGGCAGAAATTTAAGTTTTCCCAGCCCCTTTCAAAATGACCCCAATCCTAGAAATCTAAGAATCTAAGGCTTAATCTGAGGAATCAAAGTTGAAAAGATGTTAAAAAATACCTTAGATAAGTATTAAAGTTGAAATCCTCTGAGTTTTGGTTGAGATTTGAGTGAAGAATGTGTTTTGGTTTGAGAGAGGCATGAAGGAGGCAAAAGAAAGTTTTTGAAAAACTGTCACTGTTTGCCCTTTTAAAAATTGAAAATTTGCTCATTCTGCAGGATAGCTTCTCATGAAGTACTCATGGGATACTCGCGAAATGCCTCGAATGTACAAGGCAAGTTTCGTAGGAAGCTGTTTCTCACGAAATAGTGGTGAGAGAGTCGCAAAACTCTCTGTGTAAAATTTTGGAAGAAATGAAAATTAGCTTCCTCATTTTTGTGGTTAGGTTGTGAGATAGCTTTTCTCACAACTTACTTGCGAAAATGCCTCTGAATGAGTTTTTCAACAAAATATAGTTGGCTTTTTGGAAAAACTTTGAACACAAAAGTGATATAGAAAAACACTTTCAAAAACAAATAAAATACTTAAAAATCTTTTTGGATTTGATCACCAAGTAATTGAGTATACACACATCACATTTGAACAAATACAATCACACAAATGAAATAGACATTCATTAAATATTAGTCTTGTGTGTTGTGTGTGTGAGAATCAAGTATGACCTAGTCCATAGTCTAGTATGAAGTTTCAATGATCAATTCAATCGAGTCATATACAACTAGCATGAAGTCAAGTGACCTTTCTCACTAGTAGAAATATGCATATATGAGCCCCCACCAAAGTGTTTACATTTGATTGAAAGCTTTTGATTTGGCTTCCATTTTTCATACTTTTTGATCATGTATAACTTAATTTTTGAGCAGCAATGCCATGATATTTTTTATATATCTTTGAAGAATAAGCACTTTGCTGTGGCATCATACATGTTGAATACAATTTGGTCAACCTTTTCCTAGTCAAACTAGTTTTCAAAGCAAGGCTTTTACAGCTCTTTCTCTTTTTAGAGATTGACATTTGTAGAGTTTTATACATAAAAAATAAATATGAGAGATATATAGGCACAAGTCTACGCATGTATCAAGATTAAACAAGACTATTGATTAATCATTCATGACAGGCTTGAAGATCTATTTACAACAATCAAACATAGATTTCTAGATTTCACTCACACTTAAAAATGTGCATACATAACAAGCTAAGCTCGTAAATGCACTATGTCATTAGTATAGAGGTACTAGGCCAAACTCAAAAAGTGATATACACAACACAAGCAATCAAACTTTTTAGATTTTATACTTTTTATAGGTTTTTGAATTTTTGACACACTAAAAAACAAAGCATTAAAGTACGATTGACAAAAAAAAAAATATATAAAGAGATGCAGTGATGCACAAATGCATTATAATGAAGCATCTAATGCATGAAGAGCCCTACAAAGATCGAAAGAAACTAGATCAAGGACCAAAAGAGCATAAGCTCAACCATAGGAACCCTTCCTCATACAAACGAAACAATTGTTTGGAGTAAGTGTCTCATGAGAAGTGAGATAAGGGTTGGAAGAATGAGAACAGAAAATGCACATAGACAATGAGGTAAGAGCATTAACAACATGCTTTAACAACTTACCACTTTCAATAAAATCATGTTTAACTTGCGAAGCATAACTTCTAAGAAGCTAAAGTTTTTCATTTCTTTTAATTCTTTTAAGAGCTTGAAACTTAAACCAATGAGGTCTTAGATGACCAAAGGCACCACAATGATGGCAAGTAGAAACAAATTAGATCCATTCAAATCCCTAGGATGAGAACTAAACGGAGGCTTAGGCTTAAGAGCCTTTCTCTCCACTTTTTGGTTTCCTTTGTGTGGAGGAATTTACACTGATTTGTCTTTAGAGGTAGAACTCACAATAGGCATAAAATCGGAAATCAAACACTTGGCATGCATCTTAAGAGATTCATTTTCACATTTAAGATCATCAACAAGTTTGTTAGACAAAACAAGTTTAGAAACCAGGTCCACATTCAAACATTCAAATTCCTTTAATTTTTCAAGAAAATGTTCAACATGTTTCTTATACTTTTGAACCAATTTGTTGGACTCATTGAGCTTAGCAATCAAATCATCTTTTTCACAAACACCTAGCATGTTACACTTAACGACATCCAAAACATCCATAGAAGCATAAAAGCACAATCCATGGCAATAAACACAAAGGGTCAAGGAACATACTTAGGTAATTAAACTAATACAAGTGTACCTGCTTTGATATCAATTGAAAGCTCAAATTAGTGTGAAACACTAGAGCTTGTTTAGACCCCAAAATAAAAATTACGGCTAGATTACTTTTATCCTAACTTATCAAAGTGCTGAATAAGAGTAAATAAGTGCAATATGCTGATACACTACTCTAAGCCATATCCAACCACAATAAACAATAAAATGAAAATTTTAAGAGTAAGGAAGAGAGATGCAAACACAAGATAACACCAAGATGTGTTATCGAAGAGGAAACATAAGAACTCGATAAAAAAACCTTTCCATGACCCTCCAAGTCGAAATTGATCAACTAGAGAATATAGTTGGAGTACATGAATAACAAAAGACCCTCCAAGCCTGGTCTACCCCATGTACTTGAACCCTCCAAGCTCTTGCTACTAACAAACTTCTTGGAGTCTTGAATTCTCTAGCTTTTCGGATCCCACAATTTAGCCCGATTGCATCTGCTACTAAATGGCTCCTTCCAATGCTTCTGAGCAGCAACAAAACTTCACTTAACACTCAAATTGGGTGTGGTAAGTGTTTAGGCTAAAAACCTCTCAAGGATGTAGAGATGGAGAGGAAGGAGTAGAGGAAAACCAAGAGGAAATGTGTAGAGGATTGTGGGTATAACAATCTCTAACTCTCAAGTGTATTTGCTAAATTTTTCTCTCTAAAAAGCACTCTTTACCATTTATGAGTAATGAGGGTATATATAGTGTAGGTAAAAAATTGGGTAAAATAACTTAACTTTTTGCCAAACAGAATGTTTCGTGAGTACCTCGTGAGATGGTCTTTCACGTGAAGTACTCATGAAATGGCAAGCTGGCGTGACTCTTCAGCTTCTAGTCTTGTGCTTCACACGTGACTTTTTCACAGGTTGCTTTCTCGCGAGTTAGTCGTGAATTGCACTGATTCTTCTTTGACTCTTGATTCCTTACCAATCTCACACACTCATCCCTTACCAATAAACCCATATAAATATAGGGAAATGATTTAAAAAATTATAGTCAAATTTGTCACGGAATTAAAGCTAACAAAGGCTAGTTGGAAATCTCAACTTTACATATTTAGACTTAGTTCTTCTTAAAAAATATTTTTATATTGAGTAATGTTTCTATTTTTACTGTAAGCTAACAAAATTTGTGGCTTAATGACTATTATTGTTGGAATATTCACTATGAGTAGTGTGGTTGGTTAAGTAGTGAAGTCTAAAATTGGATAAAAATGAGAAGAATGAGTAGTTAATATAATATAGTTGAGTTCATACCTATAGGGTTAATGGTGATTCTATATGTTATAATAACTACTCAAGAAATCTTCCAAAAGTGTCTATCTCCCCAACAAGTGGTATTAGAGCTCAGGTGGTGAGGTACTTAGGGTTCCTTCCTAGTGAAGATAGAGTAAGCCATGCACATGAAGTAGTGAGTAGTGTGGTTGGTTAAGTAGTAAAGTTTCACATTGGATACTAACGAGAAGAATGAGTGATTTATATAACATAGTTAAGCTTATATCCATTGGATTTAAGCATTTTGAGATAAATGGTCTCTATATGTATATTTTAACTACTCAAGGAGTCTCCCTAAGGTCTTTATCTCCCCAATAATTATAAGAAAGATAGGTTCAAATCTCCTAACCCACTTATATATTGTAAAATCTAATTTATCAAAAATATAATCTTATATTGTAGCCACATCACATATACAAAAATAGAGTTTTCTTAGTTTGTGAAACAATGGGTGTTCCTTCTTAACCTATATGTTGTACACCAAACAAGCCTTGAGCTCATTCATGGATGTTCCTTGATGAGATGGAGTCATTCCAACTTGTGGGTGCAAGCCTCCATGACGAGTTGGTTTCCTCGTGGGAAGTACACCTTGGCCTAGAATGGACTAGGCAAAGGGTATAAATGAAGTTGCCACCTAGATTAGGTCTAGGAACCATATGTATAGCATCCTATGTGAATGAATGATCTTTACTAGAGCAGTTGTTTGGAGTTTAGGTATAGGGATGGGAAGATGTTAGGCATCCAACCCCACCTGACCCGGAGGTTGGCCTCCACTTTTTGTGTTCCAAATCCTAGTCCTATCAAAGGGTTCTATAATAGGCTATTCTAGACTCACACACACACACACACACACACACACTAATATGCATCTAAACACACAACATGACATATTTTCCCCAAAACCCTAGCATTCATTAATGATGGTATTCATTCCTATTTATCCAAGGACAGCAAGAACATTAAAGTAGGAACATCGTGGAATATTAATATTAATCAAACCCAAATACTCAAGTATGGCATCATGGCATCAATCAAGCATATTCATTATGTTCATCAAACAACTCATGTTAATCAATCAAATACATGCTCATATTCAAATCAATGATTTACCTTACTACATCACAACACCTATGCATCAATACATGTTCATATTCATATGTATGTTCATGTTGTTTATTCAATCATAAACCCTAATCACACGATCTAAGAAAAAAAGGATTTAAAACATGTTATACTACTGACCTAAGACTTAAACATTTAAACATATATAAAAAGGATTAGCAAAAGCTAAAGCATGAATATAAATAAAATAAGAACAAAAACAAGCAAACTTGGGTTTTTAGGTTGAACTTGTGTATGCAAGGACATAAAGCTGCATACACATGAACGAGCTTTCATATGCAACCCTACCTACACATCAAGCATACACCAATCAAAACCTTATCTAAACAACATAGTATTCTTTCTAAATGATCGAACAACAAACCTAAACTACACAGAGAGTCAACAAAGCAAAAAGTAGGAATAAAAACAAACAAATAAAGAGACTAAAGCAAGAACAAGTACCTCAAACAAGAAGCTTTTTAGAGCTTGATTTTGACTGTTCCCCTTAATCAATTTTTTTTTGGAGTAAATTCTGTATGTCATTGGAAAAGAGCCATGGGGACCTTTTATAATGTTCAAAGAGAAGGGATAGAGGGTATTCCAAGCGATGTGGGATTGCCTTTGCCAAGATTTTGTAAAAATCTTGCCTTATAGGGGTTTCTAGAACCCTAGCTGCATACATAGGCTTGTGGTCGTGAACACAGGAGTTAAGGATATGTATATAGGCTCAAGGCCATGTATGCACCCTTGGGGTTACTTTAAGTGTTTCCATAACTAGGCCCTAGATTAGCCCTAGACCTCCTAGTGTTATCATTATTGGGGAACGTTGGTTCAAGTCATAAGGGGTACAAAATGAGGTATCTACAATTTCTCATATTTTGATTTGTGAGCTTTGCTATCGAAATCAAAGGAAACAGAGAAAAAAAAAATTGTTTCGATGTACTGCTTGGGCCTAACCCACACACATAGCAAAGAACACGCATATATGGGGTGGGATGCAACTCTGGAGAGCTGGGTAGGATTCGTATGTCCAAAGTCTCACGGGTGTTACGTAGGAAATGAGAAATAACGGGTTCACTATCCAAGAACCTGGTTTGCCAATTGTTAAGAAAAAGTCAAGTGACTCACTATCCTAGAGTTGCTAAAAAAAAAAAAAAAAAACTTGGCCAAACAAACAAGTTACTCTTATGAGCTAAAAGGATACATATTTGTGTTGTCCATTTGTGGCTCTTACCTCAAAATTCTCTGGGTAGCTTTCATCTTTGGTGGCTCTCACCTTTATCTCAAACTCTTCGGTTATAGGTGGCTTGCACATCTATCTCAATCTCTTCTATTTTGGGTGGCTTGCACCTTTGTCTCAATATTTTCTGTATTCTAGGTGTATGTGTTCAATTCCAAGAAGGAAATGTACTTAAGTTCTAGTGTCTTCTCTGTTCTAATATCTAAAGTCTCTAATGACTTGTGCCTATATATTCAATTCTCGAAGGATATGTGCACAAAGTTTGATGTCTTCTTATGGTGATGGTAGCCTTCTATAACTTTAACAGAAAAACTCACTCGAGGGGTTCTCAAAGTATTCTCTAACTCATTAGGGGATTTCTTTTCTAAATCCTTACTTGGGATTAATCTTTGTCATCTCTAAAACTTTGGGGAATCTTGGTGTGCTTCCAACTTCATTGACTCACTTTGGAGATTTTCAGAATTTTATCTACTGATTGGGAGAAACTTTGGTACTTAAAGTCTCTTGTACCACTGAGGGGTATTGCTATAATTTCTAATTTTTGGAAAGGGCAATATTGGAATTCTGGTTCTTTTTGATCCACTAGGGAAGACTTGGAGTTTTCTTTGATCCTTCTTCCTATCTTAGGGTCCATGGGGATTCTATATGGCTTTTTTTTTTTTTTTTTTTTTTTTTTTTTTATTTATTTTTTTATTTATTTTTTTTATTTTTTAAACTACATATAGTTTAGCAATATATTCTAAAATACATGAAGTTTAGCCATTGGGTTTCTTTCCCACCTCTTCACTTCCCAGTGGTTACCAACCGTTTCTTTCTTTCTTTTACTGTTCATCTTTTCTTTCATTTCAATTTCTCCTCAAACTCTTCAACTCCTCTTCTCCTCTACAAAACCTACTGCCTCTCAAATCCAAAATTTCTCTCTTCTCTCTCTTTCTCTCTAGAAGAAAAAAACCCATGGCACAAAAACCTTCCTTCACCCTTTTCGGTAACAACATCAATCTCACTTGTTGGTGGGTGCCAAACATCTCAAGGAGTCTACTGCATTCCTTTACAGTCCTAGACAACATCTCTCTCTCATTGCATGAGCCGAATCAGTAAGTTTTCTTGACTTTCTCATTTTTTGAGTTTTCCTTCAATCTTATGTTTTGATATGTTTTTATCCTTGAAAATGCTTGAGTTTGTTTGGGGGAGGGTTTAGATGAAAATCCTAGGCTAAAATAGGGAAGAAACATGCTTAGGAGTAGTTTTAATCCAAAGGGGCCAAAGAAAATGATGAACACCCTTCTGGGTTCAAACCTGTGTCACTCAAGGCTGCATACGCGTGCCCGAGCTTATGTATGCATGTTTGATCTTAAAGCCTACGTACACAAAGTTCCAGCATGCGTATGCATGTTGGGACTACAGACACAATTTTAAGCCCATCATGTGTTCATGCTTTTCTTTCACTTTTTAATTTTTTTTTATTATTCAAATGTGGTTTTTCCTTTTTTGCTCATGCTTCATTTATTCCTCACTGTTCTTGTCTTGTTTTCTCTTCTAACACAAATCTTGTCTTGAAATTGTTGCCTACTCATGTAGAGTATGAGGAATTGATCTTTTGGCTGGGAATCCCAAGCTAGAGGTGGCCAACTACTCATCGAGGATTTATAAACTTGTGGCTATTTCTGAAGGACCAATGGTAACGGCACAAGGGGAGGCCATGATGATGATGGGGGTGAGAGCTCTAAGGACACACCTTTTAGGAGAGACTGAGTACCTACATATCAATAACAGCAACATTGGGTTGTACTTTTATTTTTTATTTTCCTTTTCATGCACTTTTCTTTTGTTTGTGACATTGGGTTGTACTTAAGAACATCTTCATATTTTAGCTTTATTTTGAAACATGTACTTATTTATAACAAAGAAACTAGATTTCTAGATGAAATGTGTGTTGGTGTATGTATACTTGAATATGCCCCAGTATTAATTTATCTTCCTTTTGCACTTGCATATTGAATGAATGTTCTTAGCATAAGGGTTTAAGTTCATAACCATCTCAGAAACTAGGGAAAATTTTCTTATTTGAGTGGATTTCAAGGAAGGAGAAAAATTTAACAATCATAGGTGAATGCGACTTTGGTTCCATTATCCTTCCTACTCTCAAGGAGGATCTTTCTGAACTTGCCCATCAAGCCTTAGAAGTCCATCATTCCATGGCCAAAAGTGGTGCAAGTCTGGAAACTAAATGTTATTATGGTCTTCAAGTATTATACCAAGAAGTTTGTACCTTTAGCTAAAGTGGAACATTCCCATCATCTGAATTCTTTTTCTTTGTATCCTTGTGAGCTTTACCTTAGTGCATGAAACTCCTCGAGTGGATCCCGTAATCCTTCATATGGTCAAGAACTTGGGGAGTGGAAGTCCTATGCGTATTATCTTGGCTAAGACTCTCAACGGATTAGATGCAGTTCATAGGGAGGAAGCAACTTTCTTTGCGGGTAGTCCTCTCCTTCTTCAAGTATTGATCCTAATCTTTGCCCAAGTTTCCATAACCTAGCAGGATTCTCTAATTTTTGCATGGATTGCCTTTCGATTTTCAATCCATTGAGGCTCCTTATATTGGCTTTGAATATCTCTCTCTTTTTCCTCATCTTTTTTTTTTTTTTTTTTTTTTAATTCTCTCCTTTTTCCACTCAACACATATGCTTTTTTTTCCCCTCTCCCGTAGGCATGGTTGTATGAGAAACTCAAGTTGATCCATCCTCCTCTCATTCCATTCAATTGGTACCAACCAAAGAAGTATCAAGATTGCAAGCTTAAAGACAAAGAGATGGAACCTGCTGCACTCACTAAACTCTTGAAGCATCTCACTCCTATGGACATCCAATGCGTGGGCGAATGGTGGCATATCAAGGGCATGACTAGCTATGGTTTTAAGGAAAATTATGTCATCTTAGCTAGGCTTCGTCGTTGCTCTTATTATCCCACATGTCGCATTGCAAGGAATTTTGGCAATCATTAAGGTGTACCTTGTGACAATGGCTCGTACAATGTATTGGCACTGATTGGAAGGCTCTTGAGTAGGCTTACTAAAACTTGGCTCTGAAGGGCAATGAACAAGGACATCTGTTTTCCTTAGTTCCTTATTCCAACTTCGTGATACAAGAATTGGTTATCCATTGATATGAGAGTAGTCAACGTAGATGAAAATGAACACAAGAAGTCAAACAAAAGGAAAAGGACTAAGTGATTACCTTGATATGCTCCAAATTTCACTTTTTCACACTTTTATTATTCCATGTCTTTCTTTTGAATTAATAAAGGATTGGAATGTTCTAAATCCCCAATGAAAACAATTTATCTTCTTTCAGTTTGTGCAATGATAAAATCAGTCATTTATTATCTTTGCTTATTGTCTTTAATTTCTTTTCTTTTTTATGTGCCATGTAACTTTTTCCCATGACATCCTTGTGGGTATTTTCATCATGCCCATGGTCTTTTCCCCCAATTTTTGCTTAGATCGGCCTTTCGGGTTTTCAAGCATGGTTTCATTGCCCTAACTTTTACCTAGGCTGCCCTTTCAAGTTTTCAACATAGCAGGTTTTTTTTCTTTTCTTTTCAAGGGTTATACTTCCAGAGTCTATCCATGTTGATTGGTTGGAACATTTCTTCTCCATCTAAATTAGTAATTTTCACAGTGCCTCTTGACATGATAATCTTAATAACAAAGGGTCTGGACCATCTGGGCTTTATCTTGCCCTCAAGGTCATAAATTTCTCTTCTAAGCTCTTTTGGTGCTAGGTCTCCCACCTTTAGATTTCTCGACTTAACTTTCTTGTTGAATGCTTTAGCAATTCTCTTCTGATAATCTTGCACATGGTAAAAGGCTTGCATCATCTTTTCATCTATCAAGGCCAATTATTTGAATCTTCCCATTATCTAATGCCCTTCTAAGGCTTTGGTCTCCACCAACACTCAAATATTGTATCTCCATCTCAATGGGAAGCACTAGCTCACTCCCATATGTTAAAGAGTAGGGGTGGAGTGCCCTAGATGATGCTTGAATAGAAGTCCTATAGCCCCATAGAGTGAATGGAAGCTTTTAGATCCAATCCTTGTATGTTACCACCATCTTGGCTAGGATATTTTTGACATTCTTGTTGGCTTCCTATACGACTCCATTAGGCTGTGGTTTATATGTTGAAGACTTATGGTACACAATCTTGTATAAGTTTATGATCCTTCGGACTTCCTTTTCAAAGTGAGACCCATTATTGGAGATGATATCTCTTGGTACTCCAAATCGACAAATGATGTTAATCTTTATGAAACTTGCCACATACTTGGCTTTTAGAATAGAATAAGAGGCAGCTTCTACCTATTTAGTGAAGTAGTCAATTGCACAAGCACACAGAAGCTAAATTTGTTTTGTTTTTAGGTGTTCTTAAAAAATCTTAAAGTTTATTTTAATGAAGCCCAATTACAAAATCACTCCCTTTCCTCTCATGGACTTTGCCTCTTGTTTCATTAGGCTTTGGTCCTTTTACAACCAATGCTCTCATCTCACCCTCGTGGGCTTTCATTAGAATGTACTTAGAGATTTTCAACCTTTTGTCTCAAACATGGGCTTACAATGTATTCATCACCTTTGGGCTATTCTTTTTTCATTTCATTATCATCATTTTTTTTTTTTTGAAGCAGCCCATTAACTAGGATATATTGTAGCCTTCCTCTTAAGATCCATGAAGTTCTTATCATTTTGGGCCTAGGCATTCAATAAAGAGGCCCAAAATAAGGAAAGTTCATGTTGACTTTGTAGGATCTTGGATGCTAAGCCTATATCATACTTGTTACCTTAGGCCCAAAGTCCTTTTTTTCAAAAGGGCTTTTTGATTTGGGCTTATGATAGCAATTAGGCTATGGTCTTAAGATATACTCTTTAGATTTAGGGATAAGCCTCCTATATGTGAGAACTTCTTTTCTCTTGTCCCATTTGTCTTAAGGTATGCCATAACTTTAGGGTCACCCTTCTATTTTTACATATTTTATTTGTCCTTTACAATTAGGTGTTCACAAGATATGGTTGAACAAACAAGAGATATATAAAGGGTATCCTCTTTTTGATAGGATCTAGGATCTTTCTATGTGTAGGTGGCTTCCAAAGGCTAAAGGGATAGATAAGTAGGTCACTCACAACTAGGTGAGCCATGATTCCAACCGAGGGCCTAAGTGGACCTTTGTGGATTGATGGAAAATCGTCAATGTACTCAAAGCCTATCATAGGCAATGGCACACATTGTGAGTTGGTGGGATGAACTTCGAAAGACTTGGGCCCGAATGGAGCCTTCCATCTTCCCACTCATCACCAACTGAGTTTAAAGGACAAATGAACCATGTGAAGTGTGTGCAAAAAAATATTGAATGAGCCTTTGTTAAGGTTAAAACATAGGAAAAATAGGAATTAAATTGACAATCCTTAGCAGAGTTGCCACTATGGACACTGAAAGCTCAGAAATGTGTCAAAAACACACGAGCTGTTTAGATCCCCAAATTAAAGTTACGGCTTGGTTGATTTTACACTAACTTAATACTAAGTGTAGAATAGCGTAAACATAAGCGTATAAGCAAGACAACTACTTTAATCCATATTTAAAGCAACACAGCAGTAAAAATGAAATAAACAAGAGTAGGAAAGAGAGATGCAAACACAGATAACACCGAGACGTGTTATCGAAGAGGAAACCGAAAAACTCGGTGAAAAACCTCTCCGCCACCCTCCAAGTAGAAATCGATCCACTAGACAATCAGTTGGGATACAAAGGTGAGCAAGAGACCCTCCAAGCCTAATCTACCATCTGTACCTAAGCCCTCCAAGCTCCTACTCCAACAAGACTTCTCGGAACCGTGTCTTGTCTAGTTCACCGGATCCCGCAACAAGCTCTATGTTGCATCTGCCATTCTAGGCTTCTTCCAATGCTTCCCAGCTGCTCCAAAACACTCTCAACACTCTGAATAGGTGTGGGTTGTGTTTGGGTACAAATCTCCTCTCAAGGTATGTCAATGGGAGAGGGATGGAGAAGAGGCTACAATGATTTCTCACTAAGGATGAGTAGCTCTCTCTCAAAAAGATGGGTGTGTGTGTTGTAGAAAACCTATCTACAGTTTTTCACTCTGAATGGCCTCTCATACATTTATGGGTAATGAGGATATATATAGTATGGGTGAAGGGTAATAAAGTCACTCTTAAAAATCCTCTAGGTAGAATGTTTCACGACTATCTCGCAGGAAGGCCTTACCTACGAGACACTTGCGAAAACGGCAGCCTGGCACGACTCTTCAGCTTCCAGTTATATGCTCCTCATGTGGCTTTGTTGCGGGTTAGCTTCCAGCGAGACACTCGCGAGATCCACTAATTCTTCATTTAAGCTTGAGTCTTCACCAACTTGATACTAAACCCAATACAATAAAATCCCACAAAATACAAGGAACAAAATTAAAGCAATTACAACACTTTTTGTCATGGAATAAAGCCAATATAAAACATAGTTGTAAATCACAACTTCACAGAAACAATAGAAAATGGAGTCGCCACCTAGTTTTTGCAATGACCTAGGAACCATATATATAGTGTCCTTTTGAGGAAGGACCTTTGGATCTTACTACCAGAGATATGGGTTCGGAGTTAATATACGGTCTTAGGAAGGTGTTAGGTACCCAAAACTATCCAACCCTAGGGTTGGCTTCCCAGCGTTGTGTCTTATATCTTAACCCTATTAAAGGCACACTCAATACTTGTATCTAACTTACACACACACTAACATACATCTAACAATCAGCATGACATCAAACATCCCTAACCATACACCTATCATGTTTGCAAACAAAGCCTATCGTACATCTAATCATGGCATCCTCTATCATTCATCTAGCATACTTCATCATATCACAAGCCCTAATCATCATACATCTAAACATGCTTTAGCACAAATCATATTACATCATACCCTAACATACATCTCATCACATCATCCTAGCATTCATCTTGTCATGGCATAACATATCGTCTCTAACAAGGCAGCACATGTATCATCAAACCAAAGCAAGGATATAGCAAGCATATCATGTTGTCATCCAAAGGCAGCAAGATTACAAACATAACCTCAAATCTAAACAGGATCATGTCACAAATGCATGTACATTACAGATGCATAACTTACCTTTACTGACCTTGCAGCAACTCAGCACCTATGGCATTATGCATGAGCAGGTGAATGAATATTCATATCATTAAAACAAGGAAAGCACCAAATAAACCCTAATTCTAACATATGATAGCAAACAAGCAAACAAACATGTAAAACAAAGACTTTGGAAGTATAAAAGAATGGAAAAGGAAGATAAACAAAACAGGCATGTGAAAGCAGAAGCAAAACAAATGAAACAAAATTAGGGTTTTTGGACAGCAGCTTGTGAATGCAAGGACAAGCCTGTGTGAGCATAATCAAGCCTGCGTGCATAGGCAAGATTATGCACACACAATTTCTTGCCTTGAAAGCCCCAAAAACACAACCAAGCCTAACACACTAAATCTAACACCCTAACATGCATTTTAAACATTAAAAAAAAAAAAAAAAAAAAAGGAAACTTACAATAAACATATTAAAGCACCCCAACATGCATTTTAAACATTAAAAAAAAAAAAAAAAAAAAAGGAAACTTACAATAAACATATTAAAGCATGTTATAACAAACAAACAAAGCAAACAAAAGGAATTAAAGGCAGGAAAAAAAAATTTGAACAAATACCTCAATGAAAAGCTCTTCAAGCTTGATTTTGTACTGTTCTCCTAGTCAAATCCATTCACAACCCAACAAGAAACTGACTAGTAATATTAAACTCAAAGATCAAGGCCAGAAAAGGCCTTAATCAAAAGAAAATTAACTTGACCTTTTTGATTCACTATTTCTAGTGTGCACAAGATCAGGCTTATGTACGCATGCAGAAAGCTGCGTGCATATGGCGAGGGTTTCCTTTGGCCTTATTTTTCAAAAATTGATTTATTTTCTCATTAAAAGTTATATTTTTCATTTTAACACTTCTCAAGTCAATTTAACTTTTTACTGGACCCTAAACCAACCATAGCTCTTAGAATTCAGCATCATTGGGGAACGGAGGCCCATGTCGTAAATGGTACAAAATGTGGTGTCTAGAGTACAGTTGCATCTACCTTCCATTGGAGACTCAAGTCCATCTCCTAAAATCAGTTGATCACTATTATGGTTGAAGAGCCCATGACTATCTTCTAGAAGACATCTATCCCCTACATCGATGCCAATGCTTTTCCAGAAGTGTCTTTCCACAGCTTCAAGCCAGTTTCCATGATTTATGATGCTTCAGAGCCTGAGTCCAACTGGCCCGCAGTAGTTCTAATGGTTGCTAAGGAAATGCTCAAGTTTGGATACCAACTAGGCCAAGGCCTTGGAGCCATAGGACGTGGGTTCCTTGCTCTTGTTGAACTCTCAGATAACAAAGGAAGATTTAGTTTGAGGTATGAACCCACTCATGAAGAACTCTTTCAAGCTTCCAGAGGCAAGAAGAGGAAAATGTACCACTTCAAGGATGCATATTCCCCATATCAGAACCACTTTTCCGTCTTCAGCCAAGGTCATTATGCTAGATCCGTTCAAGGAATTAGAAGATGAGGAGCCTGATCTGGCTTGCATTATTCGGCTCTATCCTAAAGATTTCTTTATGAACTTTATCATATCTCCTCTACCATTTGACTAAGGATGCCAGGAGAGATGACAGGCCTTTGGACCATCGAGCCTTGCTTTGTGGTTACACCGGCTGAGTAAGGTGTATTCCATTTGTTAGGATTAGTGTCAAATCCTATTGTATGATGCTATGTATGACATTATGTATGACTTAATGTTGTAATTAATAAAGTTTTTTTTATTATTATCTAAAATAATGATAACATGAATATTTGGACATTATCATATAGTCCATGAGATGCATAGTATGTGATTTATGTGATTTAGTCACAGAAGATATAAGTCACAAGTTCTTTGTAAACTCAGAATTTTGATTCGTGGTCGGTGATTAAATTAGGCATTTCATCTACAAAGATTATAACATATCAACTAAGATGATTTGTCTTGATCATGTAAGTGAAGACTTCTAGTTAATATGTTGATATGTTTTAAGAGTTAAGACATATTGAACTGGACCGCTGTGAGATTTATTATTCTCCTAATGACTGTCAAATGAATAATAAATCACACTACTTCTATTTTCATAAACGCTTAATCCTAAGAGAATAATGGATCTGATCATGAGGTGTAAGTTTCTTTGATACATCATGAGTGAGATCTAAAGTAATGGTCAAAACCTTAGTATATTGGGCAACCACATTTATTGCTGATGGAACATATATTCTCAAGATGGAAATCATAATCTCATAACGGAGATATAAAATATTCTTTTGAGATAAGTTTAATGGGTTTTATTATTCAGAGTCTTAGGCCTAACTACTTTAGTAAGGAGTTACTAAAGTATATGTTTATGAAACTAGATTTCATAAATATATGATGCATAACTTAAAGGATTAAACCAGGCACTCAAGGATTAAGATGTAATAATCTTCAAAGTGGTAGTCTGCATTCATGACTTTGTATTACTAAGAATATTTTATGAAGGGATTGCATGTATAATAAAGTTTTGGGATATAATTTATTAATAAGGCATATAGTGCAATTATATTTATGTAGTGGTATTAAATATAATTAATGGTAACTTTGGACTTGTTAAGAATTGATAGAAAAGCCCAACGCCCATTGGAGCTAGAGTCTTATTTGTTCCCTTTTGGTCCCATTCCAAGCCACACACTAAAGTCCAATTGGAAAGGCCCAAAAGGCCAGCCCAATTTGATAATCAATTAAATACAAAGGGAGAAACATATAGAATTTTATAGATGATACATCATTGTGAAATGGTACGTATGTGTGAGTAAAAGCCATTCGATTATTCTCCATTGGAAACTAATTGAGAGACCACACTTCTTGGGTGTAAAGTGGAATTGGAGTGAAGATTAAAGTGTTCTTAAGTACTTCTAATCTTTTGTTTTGAATTTCACCACACCAAGGTATGCTCTCTTATTCTTAAATTTTGAAATTTACAAAGTACATGTTATCTCTCATGAATGAAGTAGATCTGTGATTGTTACTTCTGCTATGTGTTTTGAATGAGATGCAAAACCAGTTTTTCCAACAATTGGTATCAGAGCGGTCTTCAATATCATGCTTGTATAACATGTGATTGGGTTTTTGAATTGTAAGGTTGAATTTAATTAACCATTTTTTTGGCTTTATTTCATGCCAATGTTTTTGTAATTCAGCATTTGGAAACTTTGTATTTAGGCGGGAATCATGTAAGGGTAGTGTGTGAGAGAGTGTGAAGAAAAGCTCAAGAGTGTGTACTCAGCAAGGTCTCACGACTGTATCTCGCGACTGGCTCGTAGCTGGCAAGTCGCCAAAGGAGGCACACATGTGAAGCATGTAGAGGAGTTGAAAAGTCACGCCATCTAGAGTACTACAAGATAAACTTCCAATTTGGCTAGGCAGATAGCTCACGACTCAGACTCGCGACTCAGTCAAGTCACGAGGCCAAGTCGCCAGACCACTCTGTTTAGGAAAAACTGACCTTTCACATTCCAAACACACACCAGTATAAATATGCCTTATACCCACGTATTGTAGAGAGCTTCCAAAGAGAATTTTGAGAGAGAAACCCCAAAGAAAAACAAGATTGACTCATCCACAATCTTCATCCTTTGATTCTCCAAATTCCTCTACTTTTACCCTCTCCATTGTTACATCCTTGAGGTACATTAGCCAAATCATTTTCTTATTATATCCATATCTATGATAATGTCATTTTGGTGCTTAGTAAGCAGTTAGGAAGGGACCAATTGATATTGGTTGATGCTATGGGCTATAGCGGAATCCAGTAAGCTAGAGAAGACAAAGGTTCGGCGTAACCTCATTGTACCAAGAAGCTTGAAGGGCTTAGGCACACTAGGTAGATTAGGCTTGGAGGGTCTTTTGCTGTTCATGTATCCCAACTTCATTCTCTAGTGGATTATTGACCGCTTGAAAGGTAGTGGAGAGGTTTTACACCGAGGACTTCAGTTTACATTTTGATAACACATTGCTGTGTTGTCTTTATGTTTGCATCTCTTTTCCCTTAATCTTTACTATTTAATTTCTACCGTGGTAGTGATTTTATTTTGTTTAGATTTTTTTATCAATTCTGTTTTAGCTTATTTTCATATTCCGCACGTACATTGTTTGATAATAAGCTTGAATTGATAATTTGTATTTTGGGGGT
Source organism: Quercus suber (assembly GCF_002906115.3). Classification (NCBI taxonomy): domain Eukaryota; kingdom Viridiplantae; phylum Streptophyta; class Magnoliopsida; order Fagales; family Fagaceae; genus Quercus; species Quercus suber. Next base: position 547,451 of record NW_027069617.1, read on the forward strand.
CTAAACGTTCAAGGTGTTTTACACACTATTTGAACATTCAAGAATCAAGGAGATATATTTTTTTGTATGGTTCCAAGAGGACACAGCTATAACTTTTGTTTTGTGCCGTATGTTTTTAGTGTTTGTATTCATCAAGGATACCATCTCACGTCTTAAGAATAGGTTTATTGAAGTTGTTTATAAACATGATTGGATAGGAATGATGTACGTTGATTCTCATGTAATCATTTAATATTAAAAACTGGAATATCAGTCAATCATGGGCATTTCGTTTTGCACTGCTTGGATATAGTTGACATTGAATTTTATTTGATAACTGTTGCCAGTGCCATTAACGAATATGAGATAAACATTGGTTCGAATAATTGGTTCATGTTATCCGAAGTGGTCATGATTATGTCTCTTTATATATTCCGTGTTTTGATAGTATTTGCTTTAGCGATGAACATGTTAAATTCAATTGCTTAGATATAGTTATTGAATGAATATCTTGGCATGAATATCGTGGACTCAAATGACATATATATGTGACGATGTCGATTTACTAGTTTTGAATTAATATTGTACACCATCAATGATTATATATGATTTATGGCCTAATTTCACATGGATTAGATTATATCCTTTGTGTGATAAGATATACATGCTATCAAGTTAATACTATGATTATGAAATTTTTATTCCTAATGAGATTAGGATTATGTTTTCAAGAGTTTCTAGTATTATTATGGTTCTTGATCTTAAAAACCTTTAATTTAAAATATCTAGTGGTAGAGAGATACAAGGGTTGGATCTCTCAGCCTCCATTGTCAGTTTATAGTAGTATGATTAAGCACCTCGCCTTGGCGTATATGCCTTGCTCTCTTCGGAGGCTGTTTAATTCATGGTACTACAAATTAAACTTCTTAATGATGGATGATATATGTTTTTACATTAAGAACGACCAAGCTTCTGTGGAGTTACTTAATGACTCACATAGATTTTAGGCAATGGTATACACTAGACTAAGTTTAATGTTAACCTCCCTTTGGAGCTATGTCATTATTATTTAGAGGCTAAAGGAAATACATCATATTATTAGTGTTTGATAAGTGTTATCATGATAGCACTAATAATGAGAATAGTTCTCAATCAGTCATAGTGTTTAAAATTTACTTGCTACCAAGGAATTTTAAACATGGGATTGGGTTGTCATTGCATATTTTATATTATGGTTTTATTAAGGTTCCATACTATATGTTTATATGCTAAATTGATAATGTCCAGTTTACTTATTATATTCGTGTTTGTTAATTTCAGATTTAAAATCATGGCATCATTTAGCCCACTTGTTACTATTCTTAATTAAAACAAACTTGACTGGAAAAGAAATTTGAACATTGTTCTTGCTGCTGAAGAGCACAAATATGTGGTTACTCAACCATGTTCTAGCTTTCCATCATTATATGCTCCTCTTGAGGAAAAACAACGATGGCTAAGTGCTATATCCTAGCATCTATTTCAAATGTTCTACAACATTAAATGCAGGATGTAGAACTAGCTTCAGACATAATGCTAAGTCTGAAGGAGATGTTTGGTCAACAAGGCCATTCTGCGAGGCAAGAAACTATGAGGCAAATTTATAATACCAAAATGGCTAAAGGTACTTCAGTGAGGGAGCATTGTCTTAGGATGATCTCTAATCTGAATATATTGGAAGTTTTAGGTGTTGATATTGATGGAGAATCCCAAGTGGATACAATACCTTAGTCACCACCAGAATCATTCAAGGAATTTAGACTTAACTATAATATAAACAAAAAGATTTATTCATTGTCTAAATTGATAAATGAATTAGTAGCGGTAGAAGGCATTCTTGGTACATCCAATGTTGATGCCAATATAGCTGAAGCTTCTACTTCTCAACCTAAGTCGAAAGGCAAGAGTAAGAAAAAGAAGATGAAGGACTTCACCAAGCAAGATGGTAAACAAATTGCCTTAGAAGTTTCCAAAAAAGGAAAGAAAATCAAAGGAAAGTGTTTCCATTGTGGAAAGAAAGGACATTGGAAGAGGAATTGTCCAAAATTCAGAGTTGCCAAGAATAAGGGTATGAAAAGTACATTCCTTCTTGAAATATGTTTAGTACAAAATCCCATGAATTCCTGTGTGTGGATTCAGGTTGTACTAATCATATTTGCAATTCTTTATAGGGGTTCTAGGAGGCCAGAAAGCTGGATGAAGGGGAATTGTTTCTTACTTTGGTTGATAGGAGTAGAATACCAGTTGTAGCTGTTGGAGTGTTCAATTTATGTTTTGAATCTAGAGTTTTAATATTAGAAGACTATTTACATGTACCGAATGTTCATAGGAATTTAATTTCTGCAACTTATTTAGGTAAACATGGATATTGTGTTATCCTAAAATACGATGTTGTAATAGAGAAGGATAAAACGTCTATCTGTTCTGGCAATATTGTGGATGGTCTTTATATTTTAACTCTTAATAAGTGTGAATTATATAATTCTGAATTAGATAATGACCCTCATGTAAAATCATTAAAGAGACAGTTTCCTTCTACTAATGATGCATATCTTTGGCACTTGCATTTGGGTCATATTAATCCAAACAGAATTCAAAGATTGATCAAAGATGGGCTCTCAGAGCCATTGGACTTTGATGAATTTCCAGTTTGTGAATTTTGTTTGGAAGGTAAAATGACCAAACCACCCTTTAATGCAAAAGGTAGAAGAGCTCAAGAATTTCTTGAATTAGTTCATACGGATTTATGTGGTCCTATGTCAACGCAAGCAAAAGGAGGGTATGAGTATTTCATCACTTTTACCGATGATTATTCGAGATGTGGTTATGTGTACCTAATGAAACGGAAGTTCGAAGCTTTTGAAAAATTCCAAGAGTTTAGGACTGAAGTTAAGAATCAACTAGGTAAACACATAAAGGCCATTCGATCTGATCATGATGGCAAATACCTTCTTGGGAATTTCAAGGATTACTTAACTCAAAATGGGATTGTATCCCAATTGTCTGCACTTGGAACTCCCCAATAAAATGGTGCAACAGAAAGAAGGAATAGGACTCTTTTAGAAATGGTTAGGTCCATGATGAGTTACTCAACTTTTCCGATTTCTTTTTGGGGGTATGCCTTAAATACAGGAATACATCTTTTGAATTTAGTTCCATCGAAATATGTTCACAAAACACCCATGGAATTATGGAGTGGGCGTTTGGGGTTGTCCAGCACATGTGTTAAAAGGGAAGCTTGATAAATTGGAACCAAAATCAGAAGTGTGCTTGCTTGTGGGTTATCCAAAAGAAACTGGGGGTTATTTATTCTATAGCCATAAAGATAACAAAATTTTTGTTAGTACAAATGCTAAATTCTTGGAAAATGACTATATGAATAATTTTACTCCTAGAAGTAGAGTATTTTTTTTGGCTAAAATGAATGAACCTATTATTGAACAACAAATGGATGAAACTAGGAATGATGTGGTTGTGCCGGACAAACCACAAGATATTGCACATGAGATGACTGGTACACAGGAACCTCGTCGTAGAGGGAGGATTGTAAGGCCACCTATAAGATTTATAGGTTTGGGAGAAACTTATAAAGCTATCTTAGAAGGGGCCAAAATTGATCCTTACACTTATGAAGAGGCAATGAATGATATAGATGCACATCATTAGGTCAAAACTATGAAATCTGAATTAGATTATGTGTATTCCAATCGAGTTTGGGATCTTGTAAAGGTGCCTAACGGCATTAAACCTGTTGGTTGCAAATGGGTTTGCAAGAGGAAGAGAGGTATCGATGGAAAGATTGAAACCTTTAAAGCAAGGCTAGTGGCGAAAAGGTATACATAAAAAGAAGGTATTGGTTATGAAGAAACCTTTTCACCAGTAGCAATGCTTAAATCTATCAGAATTCTTTTATCCATTGCTGCTCATTATGATTATGAGATTTGGCAAATGGATGTCAAGACTGCATTTCTTAATGGCAATCTTGAAGAAAAAATCTATATAATGCTACTGGAAGGTTTCATAGCATTGAACTAAGAGCATATAGTATGCAAGTTGAAAATATCTATTTATGGACTTAAGCAAGCATCTAGGTCATGGAACATCAAATTTCATCAAGCAATCAAGTCATTTGGTTTTGAAAAAAATCTTGATGAACCATGTGTGTACAAAAGACATCGAGATAAAGTAGTAATGTTCCAAGTGCTTTATATTGATGACATTCTACTCATTGGAAAAAATGTAGGGGTAATGTCATCAGTAAAAGTTTGGTTGTCAAGCCAATTTGATATGAAGGACTTGAGTGAGGCTAACTTTATTCTAGGGATCAAGCTTTGGCGAGATAGATGTTAGGCTTGTCACAAGCTTGTTATATAGATAAGGTTCTAGAACGGTTTAGCATGCAAAACTCCAAGAAAGGATTACTTCCTTTAAGACACAAAGTTCCTCTATCTGATGATCAAAGACCTAAGACTCTTAAGGAAGAAAATATGATGAGACAAGTCTTTTACGCTTCTGCAGTGGGAAGTCTCATGTATGCTATGCTTTGTACTAGACTAGATATCTGCTATTCAGTTGGCACGGTCAACTGATATCAATCAAATCCAGGACCAAAACATTGGCAAGCTGTAAAGCATATTTTCAAGTATCTATGGAGAACGAGAAATTATATGCTTATTTACCGATGTGAGGATTTGGTACCTATTGGCTATACAGATTTAGATTTTCAATCAGATCTTGATTTCAAAAAGTCCACTTCAGGTTGTGTTCACCTTGGGAGGTGGAGCCATAAGTTGGAAGAGTGTTAAATAATCTTGTATTGCTAACTCCACCATTGAAGCTGAATATGTTGCTACACCATTTTGTTGGGGAGTTCCAGGTGTAGTCAATTTGGATACAATCCCATTCTGATTTTAGTAATCCTTGAAATCCCTAAGAAGGTATTCATCACCTCAATCATATCGAATGGCTTTTATGTGTTTACCCAATTGATTCTCAACTTCAACCCTAAACTCTTTGAACTTTTCAAAGGCTTCAAACTTCCATCTCATTAGTTACACATAACCATATCTTGAATAATCATCGGTAAAAGTGATGAAGTACTCATAATCTCCTTTTGCTTGGGTTGACATATGACCACATACATCCATATGAACTAACTTGAGCAACCCCTGGGCTCTTCTACCTTTTACATTAAAAGGTCGTTTGGTCATTTTTCCCTCCAAACATGATTCACAAACTTGAAATCCATCAAAGTTCAATGTCTCTAAGAGACAATCTTTGATCAGTCTTTGAATTTTGTTTGAATTAATATGACTAAATTGCAAGTGTGAAAGATATGCATCATTAGTAGAAGGAAATTTTCTCTTTAATGATTTTTCATGAGAGTTATTATCTAATTCAGAATTGTGTAATTCATGTGTAAGGTTGAATTTAATCAACCATTTTGTTGGCTATATTTCGTGCCAAATTTGCTTGTATTTTAGCATTTAGTAACCCTGTATTTAGGTGGGAATCTTGTAAGGGTAGTGAGTGAGAGAGTCTGAAGAAATGCTTAAGATTGTGCAAAGAAACAGGGACTCGCGATTGGATCTCATGGGTGGCTCATGGCTTGCAAGTCACCAAAAGTTGCTCACGTGCCAAGCATGCCAGAAACTGAAGAGTCACACCAGCTGTTGCACTACAGGACAAAAGTTTAAGCTAGCCAGGCCGTTAACTCACGGCTTGAACTCGTGACTGAACCAAGTCGCAAGGCCAAACTACCAATTTGCCCTGTTTGGGAAAAACTGGCGTTTCACATTCCATTCTCACCCTAATATAAATACCCCTCATTCCCACGAAATGTTGAGAGCTTCCAGAGAGAATTTTGAGAGAGAAACCCTAGAGAAAACAAGATTGCCTCATCCATAATCTTCACCTAAGAGACTCTTCAAAATCCTCTACTCTCTTCCTCTCCATTGATACATCATTGAGAGGTTTTTGACCAAATCCTTTTCTTACCATACCCACGTCTGTGATAAGGTTCTTTTGGTGCTAAGGGAAGCAGTTTGGAAGGGACCAATGACTATTGGTTGATGTTATGATTTATAGCGGAATCCGGTAAGCTAGAAAAGAAAAAGGTTCGGCGTAACCTCATTGGAGCAAGAAGCTTGGAAAGTTTAGGTACCTGGTAGATTAGGCTTGGAGGGTCTATTGCTATTCATGTATCCTAACTACATTTTCTAGTGGATTATTGATCGCTTGAAAGGCGGCGGAGAGGTTTTACGCCGAGGGCTTCAGTTTTCTCTTCGATAACACATCATGTGTTGTCCTTGTGTTTGCATCTCTCTTCCCTTTATCTTTACCATTTAATTACTGCTGTGATTGTGATTATTTATGATTTAGTTTGTTTATCAATTCTAGTATAAGTTTGTTATCATCTTCCGCACATTTATTATTTGATATAAAGCTTGATTTGGTAATTTGTTGTTTGGGGGTCTAAATGTTCATAGTGTTTTCAACGCTATTTGAACTTTCAAATGGAAATGAAGATCCAACTAGTTGGATCTGCCATGTAGAGCAATCTTTTGAGTTCCAAATCCACCTGGGATAAGGCAGCACTTGCAGTGGCTAATGCTAATAGTAAAGCCTTGAATGCTATTTTCTGTGATGTTTCTTCGAAAGAATTTCACAGGATTTCACACATCATTGTTGCTAAGGAAGCATGGGAGATTCTGGAGACTACTTATGAAGGAACAATGAAGGTGAAAGACACCAAACTACAGATGTTGACCACTCGCTTTGAGGAGCTCAAGATGAGCGAGGATGAATCCTTTGACTCTTTTTATAGTAAGTTGAACGAGGTAGTTTTTGGTAAATTCAATTTGGGAGAAAAGACGGAGGACTCTAAAATTGTAAGGAAGATCCTTCGATCACTGCCGAAAAGTTTTCGTGCCAAAGTAACAGCTATTGAAGAGAGCAAAGATCTTGACGACATTAAAGTTCAAGAGCTGGTTGGTTCTTTGCAGACATATGAATTGTCTCTACCTACGCAGAAGAAGAGAAAATCTCTTGCTTTTAAAATAATTAATGAGAGAGTGGTATCTCATGACTCTTCGGAAGAGAATGCAGTAGATAAAGATGTGGCATATCTTGTAAAGAACTTTCGAAAATTCTTGAAACTCAAGAACGGTGGGAAATTTGGTGACAAAGGGAAATTTTAGAGTTCCAGGAAGGAGAAGAAAGAATTCAGAAGGAAAGATGGTAGAGATTCCCAATCTTCTCAAGGAATCACATGTTTTGAGTGTAATAGACATGGATACTTCAAAAAGGAATGTCCCAACTATTTGAAGTCAAACGGCAAGGTTTATGCCACTACTCTCAGTGACTCAAATTCATCGAACTTTGATTCGGAGGAAAGTTGTGACGGAGAAGGAAACTACCCCGCATTCATGATCATTGCACATGTGGAATTCTCAGATGATTTGGATACACTTGAAAAGGAGCTTGGTGAGCACTCTGATTTGGAGTCTATTGGAATAGTTGAGGAGTCTAAAGATGAGGAAGCTGGAGAAGCAGTGGGACTGCAAGAGACTTACAATTCACTCTTTGAGAAGATTGGTCAATATGCTAAGGTGGCTAATGAAGCCATTAAGAAGATGAAAAGGGCCGAGGAAGATTACAGAATTCATGTAGTGCAATACAAGGAGGTTAAATGTGAAGTGGAGAAAATGAATGGAGAGCTGTTAGAAGCTTACTCAAAAATTCGATTCCTTGAGCATGAAGTGCTTCAAGCTAATGCTAAGGTAGACCGTGTCTCCTCCAAGAAACTCAACAAAATGCTTGCTCATCAAAAATCGGTCTCAGACAAGTCTGGAGTAGGATATACCGAAGGGAGTAGTTTATCAGCCAATGTCACAAAAGAAGTGAGGTTTGTAAAGGCCAAAGAACAAATTGTGGAGGAGTGTATTCCTGATAAGGTTAAGACTGAAAAGAAGAAGAATGTGACTAATCAATGGATGTTCAATACAGTCCATAATCCATCAGAAGCCAGACATGAAGATAAAGGAAGGTCACTCCCAAGAATATAGCGGGGTCCTAGAACGAATCATATTTGTCACTATTACGGATTACAAGGATATACCAGACCCAACTGTCGTAAGCTGACAGCGTTGAACAATGCAAGCGTTCCTCAATCACGAGGAAGAAGAAATAACAAGAAGTCTTGGGTTGGTGAGTAACCAAGAAGTCAAAACCATGATCCCAGAATAATGGACATGATGAAGATAATTGGTGCCTTCACAAATTGCTTGGAAAGCTTCACAAAGAGGTTTGACAGTACTAACTTTCGTACCCAATCCATCAAGGATATCACCCCAAACGCACGTGATGTGTGGGTGACGGAGGGTACTCATGCATAACCATCATAACATGTCCATGCATTAATTCTTCCTATGCTTTGTGAATATGCTTGGTTGTATGCGTTTTGCTTCTGATTGTTTGATTTGTTGTTTGTTTTTTTGTTTCGGTTTTAAAATGTTTTTGTATTTGTTTTTTATCAATCTTTTTTTTTTCTACTTTTATGTCAAAAATCCAAAAATACATAAAAAGTAGAAAATCCAAAAAGTTTGATCAACTTTGTTGAGTGTTGTCTCAAAGCATGTTTTGCCTTGTACCTTTGTACTAATGGCTTTGTGCATCTACGAGCTTAGCTTGTCTCATATGCACTCATATCTTTGTGGGAAAAATCTTGAAATCTATGTGATTGTTGTAAATAGATCTTCAACCTTGCCATGAATAATTAGTGAATGGTTTTGTTGATCTTGAGACATGCATAGACTTGTGCCTATAAATCTTCCCACTTTTATTTTTATTGCTTTTAATTAAAGAGTTCACTAAATGTAAACCTCCAAATGAAAAGAGATATTGAGCTGCAAAAGCCTATCGCACATACTAGTATTTGACTAGAAAAAAGGGAAAGCAACCTCAATATAATGCATGATGCCCAAAAAGCCAAAGGCTAACTCATCAAATTGGAATATTAAAAATTTTAGGTATTAATCTCACAATGAGATATGTTGATTCAAAAAGATCAAATGATGACGTATTCGGATCCAAATGAAAAGCTTCAAAGAAATGTACTTAAGTCTATGTGGGAGGTCATATATGCACATTTCTATAATTGAGATGGATCACATTATCTAGTGCTAGTTATGTATGCCTTGTTTGAATTGATCATTGAAGCTTCACATTGGACTAAGGGCTATCTCATCTTTGATATTCACACACAACACACAAGTCTATGTTCAATGAATGCCATATTCATTTGTGTGATTGTACTTATTTAAATGTGTTTTCACAAGCTTAATCTTTGTTGATCAAACACAAAAAGATTTTTGAGTGTTTTAGCTTGTTTTTGGAAAGTATTTTATTTTACAAAAATGTCAAAAATTTCAAAAACAGTGTTGCCCTGGTTTGGCGACTCAATCGCGGGTTGGTCCAGTCGCATGCTAGTCGCAAGCTCACTCCGAGATTTTTCACAGCTCACTGGCGAGTCAAGGTTTCAATCACCAAAAATACGTAGAAAATTTTTCAAAATTTGAGTTTTTGTGATTTTCGAGGCTTAGTGTGGCGACTTGGTCACGGGTGGAAGGTCCAGTCGCGAGGGGTACACAAAGATTTTCGCGGCTCCCCTGGCAACTGTCTCGCAGGTAGACCTTCCAGTCGTGAAAAACACTTAGAAAAATTTTTCAAGTTTCTTATCTCTTAAGTGTTTCGCAGCTTACCTGGCGACTGATTGGCGACTTGACCCTATCGCGAAAAATGCGTGTTTTGCGTTTTATGGACAGTTTTTCAAAAACTTTTCAGTTTTCCCTCGATTCCCAGTGACTGTTCATTGTCTTCGCCAAAATATCTCTCTTTAACACTCCGTTTCTCTTTTGAAAAAGCATCCATTTTTGCATCATATCTACTCCAATCAACAAGAAAAAGGTATGGGTTTTCTCTATCTCACTTCATATTTCATGTTTTGAGTGTGTTTTTCTTGTATTTGTGAGTTTGTTGTTACTTTTATGCTTTGAGTTATATCGTGTTCTTAAGTGGGTTCGATTTTTTTTGTGTTTCTTAACTGAGTGTTAGTGTTAGTGTGCTCTGTGCTCTGTTTCATGAATGTGTTGCTCCATTCATATCATGTTCTTGGTTTTTCGTCACTCGTGACTTTGTGTTGCACATTGCCCTTTTGTCTCTGAGTTGCTCCTGTTCTTCATCATATTCGTTTGCCTATTTCTCTTATTATGTCAGTATTGCTTATGTCTTCTTGGTGTTATTCTGGTTCATGTTTTGTGTTTGAGTGAAATTTCAACTTCATTGTCTTATAACTGAATCTAATCAAATTGATGTTTGTTACTTGTGGTATTGTATTTGGTTCTTTGTTGTGTGTCTACTCTGTTGCAGATAACTCGTTGTTCCTCCAAAGGCAAAGATATTGTAACCGATGACCTGTCAACCCCGGTTGCTAAATGGACACGACTAACGTCTAAGTCATTTAGAGACTCTACCATTGAGAGATTCAGAACACCTACTAACTCAAAGACCTACACAGACACCTTTAAAGAGGTTTCTCTCATTGTGGAACGAATTGTCAAGTTTGATACCCTAGGGACAATGTTTATCCCTAAGATGTTTGAAGAGAAAGATTGGGCAAACCTTTTTGGAAATTTCGAGGATCCAATTGAAGAATTGATTAAGGAATTCTACTCTAATGCCAAATTCACAGGGGTAGAGTTGAAGTGTTGGGTTCGAGGAACAGAATTTTCCATCAATGCAGACTACATTGCCAAGTTACTTCGTATCACCAGACCAGGAAATGTGAATCGAACTCCATATGATGACAGAGTACTTCAGGCACAAGACATCCTTCAAGTTCTTGGAAATGAACATAAAGTGGGAAGCACAGGATCATATATAGGCACTGCATTATTTTCGCCTGAACTGACAACTCTAAAGCTGATCATGTTCTCCAATCTATACCCACTGTCAAACACTACCTTCATTAGTCTTGGAAGGGCTAAATTCTTGGGTGACCTCATTTTCGGTATCCCGATTGATATCTATGCTCACATATTTCAGATCATTGGGAAAACAGCGACTTGATCAGCAACTCGAACAATTCTTCTGTTCTATAGTTTAATCATGAAGATTATCCTTCGTGAAGGTGTTAGTCCTTCATCAGATGAGAAAATTTTACCTCATCCTCAGCCAATATCCATGTACACTCTCCAAGCAAGCAAGAGTCACTCCTCCAACAAACTTAAGACTGAGTTATCCACACATGCATCTCCATCTGCTCATACTACAATTACTCCTGTACAATCAACTAGGACTCTATCTATTCCTCCTGAATTTCAAACAGCCAAGCAGAGCCACTTAATTGCAAATGTATCTCATCAGATATCTGATTTAGAATGGCTTCTTCACTCATTTCACAGTCAAACTCAGATGC
>NW_027069617.1:568944-658578 GCF_002906115.3 Quercus suber
ATTGCAGATATGGTTAGTACAACCTGAATCGACACATTAGGAATCTATGGGATTTTGTACTAAGCATATTTCAAAAAGGAATGAACTTTTCATACCCTTATTATTGGTAGCTCTGAATTTTGGACAATTTCTCTTCCATTGACCTTTCTCACCACAATGGAAACACTTTCCTTTGGTGTAGTCTTTCTTCTTTCCCTTGTTGGCAACTCCTAAGGTAATTTGTTTACCATCTTTCTTGGTGAAGTCCTTCTTCTTCTTCTTTTCACCTTTGCCTGTCGACTTAGGATGAGAAGTAGAAGCTTCAGCCATATTAGCATCAACACTAGATGTACCAAATATGCCTTTCGCCGCTACCAATTCATTCGTTAATTTAGCCAATGAATAAATATTTTTGTTCATATTATAATTAAGTTTGAATTCCTTGAATGATTCTGGTAGTGACTGGAGTATCATATCCACTTGGAATTCTCCATTAATATCGGTACCTAAAACTTCCAATGTCTTCAAATTAGATATCATCCTAAGACAATGCTCCCTCACCTTCAGCCATTTTGGTATTATAAATTTGCCTCATGGTGTCTTACCTAGCAGAACGGCCTTGCTCACATCTTGCATTTGATGCTATAGAACATTTGATATAGATGCTAGGATATAGCACTTGGCTATCTTATTAGATTTTTGCCAACGATTATATCGATGTTTTCCTCAAAAAGAGCATCTAATGATGGAAAGTCAAGACATGGTTGAGTAAGCACATATCTGTGCTTTTCAATAGTAAGAACAATGTCCAAATTTCTTTTCCAGTTAACATAGTTGGATCCAATCAGTTTGTTTTGATTAAGAATAGCAACAAGTGGGCTAAATAATGCCATGATTAAATTTGAAAACAATTAACATTAATATAATAAGTAAGTTGGACACTCTCCCTAACAAAAATGTCCTATGCACTCTCCCCCTAACAATAAGACTACTCTCATCATCCAAAACTACTCCCTTTTTTTGTCACGAATGACAAAGGATAAGTCACTGAGAGGTCGTCATCTCCTCATCACTAGAAGCGGTAGCATCCTCATCCTTATCACCGTCATTAGCACCATCATTGTCATCCTCATTTGTCGAAACCTTGGGAGAAGGAGAAGCAGAAGCGACAAAACCACCGAGGCGAGCCTGTCGTCATGCAATACAACCAACACAGGTGTTCACCTGACATAACTTATCACTGAGAGTGTTAAGGCAAGCATCCATGCACTGAAGCTATACCATGATGGCCTTGAGAGTCACACCACCACTTGAAGAAGAAGGAGCAGAGGTGGAAGGAATGGTGGAGGCTGAAGGATTAGTCGTCTCCATTTGTGGCTGCTTTGGTCAAAGCTGAGCCTCGCTCCGCCAAATAAAAGCTATGCTGATGGTACCCATGACAGTGAAGTAGGGAGAAACAAGAATAGGGATGGAAAACTGGCGAAGGATACACGAGATAGCCGAATGAAAAAAGAGCTTATCACGGGTCACCATATCCCTATAGACATTTATGATAGAGATAATGAAATGAAAGAGAAAGTCTATGGAAAGATCCTCTAGAAGGGGTAGCAAAAATCGAGCACGAGGCTCTGTGATGGAGTTATAATGAGACAGTGGAGTAAGAATAAATTTCATCACCATATTAAGGAATCTTGGACCTTTTTCAAAGCCCAAGCATGGGGTGCTTTAACGCTTACCCCATATAGAGGGTGTCTCACAAAAGTAAGACAAAAGCTCGTCTTTGGACATAGTCCTTAGACGCTGATAGCTGGGGTAGTTAGGATGCGCTACTCGCGGGACGTGTAGTATCTCGGATACAAGATTCAGAGTGACTACATTGTGTGTACCAAGGAGTACCATAGTGAACTAAGGTAGAAAGGGATCGATATTGTGCATATTGGAGTAAAACTTTTGTATGAACATGATGGGACACCTCAAGGGTATCTCACAAGGAGATTCCCATCCCTGAGTGTGAATGGCATCAAGTAGAGGAGTGTCAGGAAAATCTGACAGAATCACATGGCGCTCCAGATGAACACCACATTGAGAAAAGTTCTTAGAGAAGTCCTGATAGGCCTTCTCATCACGGAACCAAATGTGAGGCGGGGGAATGTGAAGATCAGAGCATGAAGAAGTCCTAGAATGAAAAGGGTTCCAAGATTGATTATATTTGCGCTTGGGAGCCATACGCAATTTATTCATGAGAGAGAGAGAGACAAAACACAGTCACAATAGAGTACAAATAAAGAAACTAAAGGGTACATATGCATGAACATGTGAAGTGCTAAGAATAATTGCATCATAGGTTGAAACCCAATCCAAACTACTAGCACACAATTTTCAACAATCAAGAACACATCTAAATGCATGAAACATTGTGAAAATTCTAATGGAATGCAATGCATGATCATATATCATCAAATAAACAACACCCAACCCAAAAATTTCACAGAAACCTCAAAAACCCCAAAATTTAAAAAAAAAAAAAAATCCCAAAACCTTTGTCTAAAATGCATGAATGCATGAAGAATGAAGGATTTAGGACACTTACCAAGTGATTTGATCTTGGTCTAGGCTAAAAAGCATGTGGGCAGAGGGATTTGAGTGAGAATATAGTGTTTGGAGGGAGAGGAAAAGATTTTCTTTCAAGAGAGGAGTGAGAAATGAAATCTTTCGCGCTAAGCATATATAAAAGAAAACGCATCTCCATGGATTGAGGAGCTATCGAGATTTGTTGAGCACTAAATTCCGACAAATATGAATCTATCGATGTGCTGTTGAGAATTTGTTGATGGCAAAAGTACCTCGATGGATTGACATTTTGTCAAGAATCTATCGGCTAGATAGAAATTTTCTCGATGGATTAAGAAGCTAACGAGAAGCTATTGAGACAAATTCTAGAAAGCTCGATGGATTGAGTATGCGCTAACTTCTGTTGAGAAAAGAAGTCGAAGGGGTCAAGAACCTGTCGAGCTTAAAGAAAAGGAGCTTTTCAAAGACAAGAAAAACACATAGAGATGAATGCAACAAGCAAGCTACTCAAACATAGATCCAATCAACATTTTAAGCTCTCAAAAACATCTCTCAACAAGAAAATGCAAAGCATTCAAAGATCCAAAACACACACACACACACATACACACACACAACAAGTCTAATCAATTTTATATTCCAAAAACAAATGAAGACAGTTTAGTGAGTATACATTAACACATGTATTCCTTGCAATGGCCAAATCACATTGTACCTGCACACGTATCAAAAGTAGTAAAGAATTTGTGTGTTGTGTGTGAAAACATAGCAATAGTGCATAAATGTCTCATATTATGATGATTTGAGATATGAGAAATCCACATACACTCACACATAATCATAACTATTTAATGGGGACTATCACCTTCGAGGTACATTTTATAACTCCCACATCTCCTAGAAATGCGCTTGCAACCATATTTAATAGCATTTTGATTGTTTTTGCTTTTGATTTTCTTTGCATATTCTTTTTCTTTTTGAGCATATGATGTATGGGCATATAAGAGAGAGAGAAGAAATACCCAATGATATGCCAAAAACGTACTGACCCCTTGGGATTAATTAATTGATTAATTAGTCAAGTTTATTAATTAATCAAATTAACATGCAAAACATGTGGTAGCACAAACAAATCACCAATTAAACTAAGTATGTAGCGCAAAATAGATTGAAACGGTAATTTGTTTAAGAATGGGGAAAAACAACATGGCAAAAACCCCACTGAGTGATTTTAAGGTCACCACTCCTGAGAATTCACTATTATCAAAACAAGCGGTTACAAGTAAAGGAATACCAGTACCTTATACCAACCTACAGTTGAACCTTACCCCAATACCCAATTGGACTTGTTCCATAGTGACAATCTTTCCTTTTGATGGACGACTCCCAGTAGATTCTAGTACGCGACTTCAATCACCAACTAGAGAAGGTTAATATCTGCAAAGTTCTTTAGTTCATCAAGACGATAAAGATTAAGAAAATGCTTGGTTACAAAACTCTACGGTGCACAAACACAGCAACTTCTTCACAAGAACGATGAACTAGGACAAATTTTGTCTCTGATCACAATTTGCTTGAACAAACTTTGCTCAACACTTGTGCAACTTGTGTACACTTTGACGGCCCTTAAAATAATTCTTTTATATGTCTAGGGTTATGAGAAAAGAAAGCCCAAACATACAATCACGGATTAGAGTAAAAATAGAATTGAAATTTTGTTTTTCATAAACCTCGACAGATAGCCATTTGTCAAGAAGCTGTCAAGCAGCTGTCGAGCCACGGGGCTGGAACAACTCTTCAAGCTCGATAGATGCTATCTGTCGAGCTTGAATGAACTTGCACTTTTCAGCTTGAATCTTGGACAGACTTGCATGGCTTTAACATTTGATCTTGAAATAATTTTTCTTGAAGTATTAAACATATCCTAGATCTACCCAAATATAAGTAAAATGCGTTTTGTCAAAGGATTAGCCAATTACATAAAATAGTGACATATGTTCCTAACAAGTGAATCACATATGTCCTAACACCTAATTATGTAAGCTTAAACATCAATTTTTCTATGCTGAAGCATACAAATGTTATTCATGATTGGTGGGTTTTAGTGGTGAGATGGTTATTTATGCCTTTATCTTAGGATTGTTTAGTCCTTCTCGTCAAAAAGAGTGATATGAGTGTTAAGTATAAGGGATTATTTAATCGTACTCATCACAAATACAAGCCACAAAACTCACTTGCTTAGTTGTGCTTTGAGATGCTCATCTAAGTAACAAAAGATACAAAGTTTAGAAAACTTTGTTTCAATGGCCATCCAAGGTACACATGTACTAAAGTACACAAAACACACTACTTTTGTAATTTTTTTTTCAATTTCTTTTTATTTTTTTTTACTTTATAAAAAAGCAAAATAAAGCAAAATTGAAAACAAACAAACAAAACCATTTTGAACAAAAGAAAGCATAAAACTAGACTCACTCAAAACAAGAAAGCAAAACAAACAAGTAATGCATAACCATAAGAAGAGAAAAAGGGACAAAAAAAATGACTAAATCATTTTTGAGCCTTTTTCCTTCCACACCTTGGAAGAACCTTTCCTTTCACTGAACCTTTGATCTAGTGGTGAAGGGGAATAATTGGAACCATTCAAGTTTGAAAGGAACACGAGGGCTTTAAGAAGATTTCCGAAAGGAGCAAGGGAGGATGGAAACTGATTCTGGTTTCTGGACGAGATCATACTATTGCTTTGTTAAGTGGCTAACCACTTGTAGAAATTTGGACGAGTATGCTCTAAAGCTCCACAGTGATGATCGCAACCATTAGAATCTCAAGATCAATTTTATGATATGCAATGAATAAATTAATTGCTATGACGCAATCATGATTTTTGGGGTATATGGATGGTCATTCCAGTCATCTTCCCTGATGAAAATCATGGGTGCAAAATCGATTGTCTATAGTAGGATTTCATCTTGGAATCTTCATCATCAGAAGACTCATCAGTCTCATTACATTTGGCCTTCAGTGCCATGCTCTTACTTTTGCTTCCTTTCCCAATTCCAGTCAAACCCAATTCATAGGTTTGCTAGTTGCCAACCGGCTCCGTCAAAGGAATAAAGCTTGAAAGCTCGAAAATCTGTTGAAAACATAAGAGCTGTTAACACAAGTGCTATTTGGACCCCCAATTAAAAGTTACGGCTCGATTGATTTTACACTAAATTAATACTAAGTGCGAAATAGTGTAAAAGTGAGCGAATAAACAAACAAGCTACTCTAATCCATAATTAAAGCAACAAAACAGTAAAATGGAAAGTAAAAGAGGAGGGAAGAAGGACGCAAACACAAGATAACACGCCGATGTGTTATTGAAGAGGAAACCGAAGAACTCGGCAAAAAATCTCTCCGCCGCCTTCCAAGTAATAATCGATCCACTAGACAATCAGTTAGGATATATGGGTTAGCAAGAGACCCTCCAAGCCTAATCTACCCGATGTACCTAAGCCCTCCAAGCTCCTACTCCAATAAGGCATCTCGAAACCATGTCTTGTCTAACTCTCCGGATCCTACAACAGGCTCCATGTTGCATCTACTATCCTTGGCTTCTTCCAATGCTTCCTAGTAGCACAAAAACTTCACTTGACACTCTGAAAGGGTGTGGTAAGTGTTTGGGCTATCAACCTCTCAATAGTATGGAAATGGAGAGGTAGGAGTTAAGGAAATTTCACAAGCAAATGTGTAGAGGATTGTGCGTATAACAATCTCTAACTCTTAAGGTGTTTGGCTAGGGTTTTCTCTCAGAAGCACTCCTCAACATTTGTGGGTAATGTGGGTGTAAATAGTGTAGGCACAGAAAGTGTGTATCAAAATGGACAGGCTGGCAGAACAGAATGTCTCACGGGTGTCTCGCGGGAAGGCCTTACTCGCATGATACTCGCGAGACACAGCTATCTCCATCCTAGCCTGACTCTTCGCATTCCAGTATGCGCAAGGCACATGAGTCATTTCACGGGATGCTTAGTCGCAACCCACGAGAACACTTCAGTCTTCAATAGCTTAAGTCTTCACACACACTCTCTCTCTCTATCACACAACCCTTACAATCAAATCCTACAATAAATACAAGGTACAAAAGATTGAACAATAATTACAATCAAATTTGTCATAGAATAAAAGCCAACAAAAAACATATAGTTGTAGATAACAACTTTACAAAGTTAATATCCTTTGATTCTTCAATGGCAGTTATCTTGGCATGAAATCTCTCAGGCAAAGGCGTTAGCACATTTCTTACAACCTTGGGTTCGGGAATGGTTTCCCCAAGATTAAAGGCTGAGTTGACTATGTCCTTTAGCTTGGCATAGAACTCATCAAATGACTCATCCTCCTCAATTTTAATCTCTTCAAAGCTCGTAGTAAGTCTTTGAAGCTTTGAATCCTTGACAGCCTTAGTCCCTTCATAGCTTGTCTAGAGGATAGTCCATGCTTCCATAGTAGTTTTAGTAAAGGATATCTTCTTGAACTTCTCATTGGTGACTACACTAAATAAAGCATTCAATGCACTGCTGTCCAATCAGCGGGCACTTCCTTTGGCTTAGTCTAGCCAATCTTCATAGCTTGCTACACCTTCTCATCTAAAGACTGCAAGAAAGCTTTCATGTGTACTTTTTAGTATGCATAGTTAGTGTCATCAAATAAAGGAGGTATAATTAGAGATTGTCCTCGGGTCAATGGATCACACAGCAAAGATTAACCCTAATCAAAATGTGCCTGCTCTGATACCACTTGATAGGACAAGAATGTATTGACCCATTTTGTAACTTAATCAAATTAATTAGTCAAGTGAAATTAATTAGATTCAATTACATGCAAAAAGCATGGTATCACAAACAAATCACCAACTAAGTTAAATGCAATGGAAAATAAATTTGACACAGGTGATTTCTTTACGAATGGGGAAAACCATCGAGGCAAAATCCCACTGGGTGAATTTAAGGTCACCACTCTTAAGAATCCACTATTATCAAAACAAGTGGGTACAAGTAAAAAGAATCCTAGTACCTAATACCAGCACCTAATACCAGCCTACAATTGAACCCTTACCCCAATACCCAATTGGACTTGTGATGTAGTGACAATCTCTCCTTTCAATGCACAAATCCTAGTACGTGACTAACCAATAATGTATAGATCCTAATACATGACTAACACACCAAATTGAGGAAGATGTTGGTTGCAAAGTTCTTCAGTTCATCTAATAATGAAAATCAAGAAGCTCCTTCATCACAAAACCCTTGGCGCAAAGACACATAGAGAGAATATGATGAATTATGGCAAATTCTGTCTCCGGTCACAACTTGCATGCACAATGACTTTGCATCACCTTGCATCACCTTTGACAGCCCTTAAAATAATCCTTATATATGTCTATAGTTGTGAGAAAAGAAACTCTACACGAATACATATGGAGATGCGTGAAATCAGATCTGAAAATCTAAATTTTGTAATTCTCGATAGATACAGCTTTTGTCAAGCTGCTGTCAAGCATCTGTGTTAAACCTTGATAAATATGATCTGTCAAGCTTTAATGAACAACACTTCTTCATTTGTTTCTTGGACAGATTTGTATGGCTTCAATACTAACTTGAACTTTTGTTCCTTGAAGTACTAAACCCATCCTAGATCTACCCAATTATAAGTAAAGTGCGTTTTGTCAAAGGATTAGTTAATTTGCATAACATATGTCTCTAACAAGTTCCATGTACGTCCTAACATAGAAGAGATAGACGTGTTAAATCTGGCTAGCGAAGGCAAGACAAAAAAGCCCATCAAGATCGGGGTGAACTTTCCCAAAGACATGAAAGACAAGCTTGTAGCTCTGCTAAAGGAATTCAAGGAAATCTTTTCTTGGTCTTACCAAGATATGCCAGGACTGGATACTGAAATCATTGTACACAAGATTCCAGTTCAATCTAAATGCCTCTAGTGGCCTTTAACCCACTTCACGATTATAACTTTTAATTTTAAAGGTGGCCCTATATCCTTACGCTTTCAATGGGAATGTTAAATCGAAGGTCTAGAATATTTTGGCTACTACATCTCTAATGATAATATGAGAATTGACTCAATGCAAGGAAACATTATTGGTTAGAGAAACTTTATTTTAGTGTTAAAAGTGTTATTAGTTTTGCAAAGTATAATCCTAGTGAGTCATTTTGTAAAATTTGATAAGCTATATATTTTGTAGAGGATATTTAGTAATTTACATGGTTGATTATAGGTTCTATTTAAGAGTGTTTTGAGACTATTTGGAGGGTGTTTCGGCTAGAATTTCAGAGAAATTCAAGTATTGTAAGTAATTATGCATAATATGCACAATTTTGTTCATTAGGTTCCTAGAAGTCAAAGGTTTTCAAAATTTATGTTTTTAAGCATACATTTTCTAAAGCTTATTAAAAGCATTTTTACATAATTGAAAGAGAAATTTCGACTTTTAAATAATGTTTTAAAGGGAAATTTCAAATTGTAAATAAAGTTTTGAACGTCCAAATATCATTTAAAAGTTGATTTCTAAACTACACTATTTTCAAAAAGTAATTGAGTTTCAAAGTAAGTTTCCTAAACAGGTTCTTGTTCATTAAATTTGTTTAAAACCAAGTGATTTCAAAATCATATTCCTATTTTTCCAAATGGTATTTAAAATGTTTCTTTTAGCTAATTGAGCTTTCAGACTTACTCAAGAATTGTAAAATATTTATATAAACTTCTCAGTTCTTATTCATTCCCTATTAGAGTCAAACATCCTTTGATTTATGTTCAATTCGATATTTTGATCTTTGATATGCCTTTTTATTTGGAATAATTGTTAACATCAATTAAATTATTCTATTTTGTATAAACTTTTCTTTTGTGATATGTGACTCAAAATAAGTGTTTTTAGAATTGATTAGATTGATCCCTCACTAGCAGGGGTTAGATGTTGGTATCCGCTCACAAGATTGTATGTGAGAATATGTGATATGTGTATATGTGATACTATGCCCTAATCAATTATTTGTATGTGTTTTTTTAATGATTTTAAGATTTGAACACATATGTGTTTAGCGGTTCATTATATGCACTGGAAAAAACTATATTTGATATTATTGAGTGAGTTTGTGAAATTAAAATACTCGTGCTCTGCTTGACTCTATTTCGTTGTGTATTGTGTATAATTGCTTACAAGATGTGTGGTTCACCCCCGCAATTACAATTTTCAGATCAAAGTTTAATTAGGAAACAAAAACTTTGGATCTCTTTGATAGGCCAAGAATGTATTGACCCCTTGTGATAAATTAACAAATTGATTTAGCCAAGTTAATTAGTTAATTCAATTTGCATGCAATATGCATGGCAGCACAAACAAATCAACAAATAACTAAATGCAGCAAAAAATAAATTGACACGGTGAATTGTTTATGAATGGGGTGAATGCTCAAAAATGTGTTGAAAACATAAGAGTTGTTTAGACCCCCCAAATTAAATTACAGCTCGATTGATTTTACTCTAACTTAATACTAAGTGTGGAATAGAGTAAATGCAAGCGAATGTCATCAATCTTGTCTTTTTCTGGTTCTAACTTTAATCACATATTTGAAGGTCTTACCGAACTCCAATTGAGCTGATCCTGATGTCCCTGGAGAGGTATAGATGTCTAGAGCCTAACATATCAAAGCCAGGCATAAAGAAATAGTTGTTGGAATGCTTGGAAAAACTAAAGAATATGTAGCCTCTAATGGTTAATCAAATGGATATAATCAAGGAAATGTAATTGAATTGCAAATCCATGTTGTAGATACCGTATTTGTCTACCCTCGATTTGTGTGCCAGACCTCGAAAATTCCAAAAATATTACATTTTCTCTATGGGGCTGTGGAAACATCTAGATTAACGTGGCACAACCTATTTAGGCATCGAAGCACTTGAAGTGCCTTTTCTGGTCAAATTAATCAAAATGCCCCTAGTTAACCCCGAGTTGAAAAAAAGTCAAATGAGGTCAAAGTCCTCCCAAAACGGCATTTTTCATGATTTTACAACAAACCCAAGCCATTCAAAGATTTTTGTCAAGTTTGACCTAACGTTGACTCTCGGATACACCAGAAACCCTAATTTTGATCCAACGATTAGAACAACTTTGGACCAGTGCCATTGTAAAGATTATCAAATTCCCTATCCAACAACTATTCATGGGTCAAAAATCGGAGTTAAAACGGTTGAGATATCTAGAAAACCATACAAAGCACGTCAGCACGCTTCCCAAGGCCATAACTTTTGATTCAACCTTAGGATTTCTAATTTTTTTAGTGTTCTAGAAACTAGACATCCAATGCTTTATAGGGATACCAAGATCATCTCAATCCAAGTCTAAAAAGACCTTCGAATACGTGTCTGAAGTTGGACCAGAAAAAGCCATAACTTCTGATGTCAGCAGAGGTGGCTAGTGGCCACTCAAGGGCCGCTGGAAGTCGAAGGGTCAGATTTTGGACTTGTTTTGGCAAATCCTCTCCCTTTTCTTCTCTAATTTCTCTCCTAAACAAGTTCAAACACCTTTGATTCTTCTCTTTTCTCCACAATCACAAGGTAGTGTTCTTGCACTCTATCCTCCTCTCCTTCGTTCCATATCTTGGATTTGAGGTTTAGGGGTGTGGATGTAGCTTTTTAGCTACAATCCACACCATTTTCTTTTCATAGCTTTTTCTTCCACAACAATGTGCTTTATTGCTTTTCTTAGCAGGTTCTTGCTTTTTTTTTTTTTTTTTTTTTTGCTTCCTAGCATGTTTTATGGTTTTTCTAGCTTGTTTTCTTATATTTGCCATGATTTATCTCTTTGATGTTGTTAGCCTAGCCTTCTTCGTCTAGGATATTTCTAAATTCCATGCTTGTGCTTTATATCTACATGCCTATGCTTTCTTTGCTATGTTTATGCTTAGATCTAAGTGCCTATGTTTAGGTCTATGTCTCTTTGGGCACCGTGTCATGCCTATATTTAGATCTACGTGTTTATGTGCTTCGTGCCATGTTTGTGTGCTTAGATCTATATGTTGGTTGCTAATGCCATGTGATTCTATAGCCCTTTTGTTCCTCGATATCTCTCTTTCTTGTGTTTTAGCCCTTATTGGTGGGGTGTAGATCTATATCCCATGGTCTAGGCCTACATCCACACACCTAGGCCTATATCAAAGAGTTTGGATCATTTCCCTATATGCACATGTATGTTTACCCATGAGCTTTTTCTTGTATGGTTACATCCATCCCCCTCATGGCCTATTGGAGTGTAACCACTTGTGAGAAGCATCCCCGTGATGCCAGTTTGCTTGATCCATACCCTTATCTGCCCTGTGAGATGTTGCTTGCCATGCTTGCTTTGTGCCACCCGTTTGGCTTTCTTTGCTTCTATTCATATATCTTGTGTTCAACCGTATATCTTGTGTTCACCTAATTCTAAAGGACAAATAAAAGATGTAAAAATTTGAGGACGACCCAAAAGTTATGGCATACCCATAGATGTTAGGATAAAAGAAAAGAAGTTCTCACATGTAAGCGGCTTATTCCAAAGTCCAAAAGTATATCTTAACTTGAAAGGTTCATAAGACCATAGCCTAATTGCTATCATAATCCCAAATCAAAAGGCCTATTGAAAAGGAGAGCCTTGGACCTAAGGTAACAAATATGCTATGGACTTAGCATCCAACATCCTACAAAGCCAATATGAAATTCTCTAATCTTGGGCCTCCTTGTTGTATGCCAAGGCCCAAAATGATGAGAAATTCATGCACTTTGAAGGGAAGGCTATAATATATTCTAGCTAGAGGGCTACTTTAAAAAAAGATGATGATAATGAATGAAAAAATAAATAAATAAATAAAGCCTAAAGGTGATGGATATGTTGTAAGCCCATATTTGAGTTAAAGGGTTGAAAATCTCTAAGCACATTCTAATGAAAGCCCAGGAGAGTAAAGATGAGAACTTTCTTGTAAATGGACTAAAGCCTAGTGAAACAAGGGACAAGGTTCATGAGAGGAAAGGGAGTGATTTTGTAAATGGGCCTTCATTAAAATGGACTTAAAGACTTTCTAGGAACATCTAAGTTAATGAAAAGAACCTTTTAAGTGGGACATGGGCTTAATAAAATGGGACTTCTTTTTTGGCACCATTGCACCACCAAGATCAAGAAAGCACGTCCCTACTCCAATTTAGGTCCGAGAAAAGAGTGGAAGGTGTTTGGTCAAGATTGAGGAAACATATCAAGAAGAGGTATCAAAAGAAGAGACATTTTAAGAGGAAGTATCTCAAGAAGGAATGGCTGCTCCAGTTGATGACATGACCACACAAAAGATATTCAAGGCAATAGAAGAACAATGTGATACTCTTAAGAAAATAGGGGGTCGTCTCACCAAGCTAGAGGAGAGCAAGCATAAAAAGCCCATACATATGAAGATACATGATGAGGATGAAGGGGAGGATTGTGATGAGGGAAGGCATGAGACGAGTCTTGCTAAACTCGGCATAGTCCAAATCATCCATAAGTCGCCTGACATAGGAAATGTCGTTCCTCCAAAGCTAGTACTCGGCATAATCATGGAAAGTACGGCAAGCATGAACTGTGGAGGATCCATTGGAAACTGCAGTGTGTTCGTGCCCACTAGCTAGTAGCAAACCTTCTTGGCTAGGTAGAGGACTCTCAAACGAGCACCCTTTGAGGTTGGGTGATCTCGGAAGTAATTAGGGCTGCTGCTTCCAAGGCAAGATCTACAATAGGAGGTGCACCAACCCAAGGACTCCATATGATCTATGACAATACATAGGGTTAGAAGGAGGAGCACAGAAAATATGCAAAAGAAAGTGATGAGAAAAGATGGAATTCCTGCTCACATCCTTAGAAGAAAGACCATCGAAGTAGCCCTAACCAAGGAGAAGCTCCTCAAATCCACCTCTACTCCATGAGCAATGAGCCCGTATTTCGTGGCCCAATGCTAAAAAAAGAAGGCACAGTTTACAAGATAAACAAGGTATAGTTTGCAAGATCACAGTTTGCAAGGTGATAGTTTGTAAGATGACAGTATGCAAGATGAATGACATAAACACATAGTTTACAAAGGCACAAGATACACGTGGGTAAGGAGCTACAAAAGGAAAGGAAGAAAAAACTGCCCTCAAGGAGCTTCCAAGGCCCTACCAGCTGAGGCAAAGTCCCATGGCTAAGCACGTCCAAGGAGGAGTTAAGGTAGGCAAGGCAAGCCTGACCCCAGTTGACCCCCCAAGCATCCTCAAAGTCATGAAAGAGAGCCAACCACCTTAAGGACACTGTTTCCCCTTCATTAGCTAAGAGGTATGCCCCTAATATGTAAACCAAGAATGCCCTAGCCATCCTAGCATAGTCCCCAGGCATCTCTTGAGGAAGAGGCTTGCAATCTGTCTTGAGGTCGAAGTAGCAGATGGTTTCTGTCGTGTGCCTCCACCCTAGCAACACAATGCCAACTGCATGCTCCCTTTTGCCCTCCAGATTAATGACTGACCCATCACATTGAAGGCTAGTCATCTAATGGAAATCGTGGGGAGTCACAGCCATCTCCCTCTCAGCAATATGGAAGGTGTGGGTAGTATCCTACCACCTCCTGGCCAGTGACTGCACTAATATGCCATTGGCATGACTCTCTAAAAGCAAATGGAGGATGGGCTAGAAACTAGTTGTGCGCACCAAGGCCTTTGTATCATCGTCCAAGGCCCTGTACCAATAAAATATGTGACTAGTGCTAAACTTGCCTAAAAAGGGAGCTGAGACTTGCAAAAAGATGAAATAAATAAAAAAGAGTCAAAATAATGAAAATTAGGATTTCTAAATGCCAGCATGCGCACACAAGTTCGTGCATGTGTGCGTATGGTCCTTTCATGTGTACGCATGTTGAAACATGTGTCCGTATGAACTGAAGAACATAGATGCGTATGCATGAACATAGCCCACATACGCAAGACTAAGTATGCATGCACATGAACAAAAGCTGCATACGCAAGCCCGATACATGGGCATGCATAAACACAGGCAGAGAGTGTTCTTCAATATTCTCACCCAACTTTTGATCAAAACTCATCCTAAACATGTTCCTACCCCTCCTAAGGCATCATGTTTTTATCTAAACACATCCCATAACAAAACCCAAGCATTTACAATTCTAAAAATAGATTAAAAAGACAGATCAAAATAGAACTTGAAAATGTGAAAAGTTTGAAAAACTTACCGATCTTTGCGCCCCCTGAGAGATGGTCTTGTGGCTTGTAGACTAGTGAAGGGGACTCATTTAGCCTTACAGCCCCATTCCAGTGGGTGAGATTGAAGACATCTCCAGAAATCATGTAGGAAGTTTTCTTGGTTTTGGACTTAGGTGCCATTGGAGAAGACGAGAGAGTTTGGAGAAGATGAAAGAGTTTGAGAGAGGAAGAGAGAATCAAATTGTGAGAGTGAAGGAACGAGAGAGAGGTAGAGGGTTTTGTAGAGAAAAAAAAAAGGAAGTTGAGGAGTTAAAGAGAATGTAAATAGATGAAGAAGATGAAGAGGAATAAAAAGAAAAAGAAAAACGGTTGGTAACCATTGGGAAAAATATGAAGAGGTGGGAAGGCACCTAGTTGCTAAACTACATGTAGTTTAGGCTACTAAACTATGTGTAGTTTAGTTTAAAAAATTCTAAATATTCCTGGTGGGTATCCAGAAGGTAGGAAGTGCAAAGAAAAATTCACAAATTCATCCAAAAATGGCAGAAATACCCTCAGTTGTGTAGAAGACACAAGGACTCTCAAAGCATCCTCGATGGAATTGAAAGGACCAAGAACATCCCTCAGCGGATTGGAAATCACAAAGGCAACTCCCTTGTGAGTTAAGACCATCAACCAAAACCCCAGTAAGTTACAAATACATAGTTTTTCCAAAGTATCATTAAGGACTCCCTCGAGGCTTTAAGGCACAAAGGCAACTCCCTCAAGGGTTGTGAAGAAAAGGATTTCCCTATGGAGTTGAGGAAACTCCCTGGTGAGTAGGATCAAAACCAATTCCCCAGTGAGTCATGAAAGAGAAGAAGAGAATTTTCCCTAATGGACTACACACCATCAAAGACTTCCTCGTAGGTCAAAATCACCAAGACGGCTCCCCCGTGGGCCACCAACACATTCATCAACAAAGTTATTTCCTCAGTAGATCACACATCAAGGACTTCCTCATGAGTCAAAAGAATACAACATTTGTGCACATATCCTCCGAGAATTGAATATGCAGGCACAAACCCCATATAAGGCAAAAGAGAAGAATATAGAACTTATGCACATATCCTCTGGGAATTGAATATGCAGGCACAGATCCCATACAAGTCAGAACATGTGCATATATCCATTGGGAATTGAATATGTAGGCATAGTAGAAGAGATAGAGACAAATGTCACCTCGAGGCAAGTGCCTCACCAGAATAGGTAGAGAAGGAGATAGAAGAAAAGCGTTGCCCAAAGGTGTTAGCCATCCAGTCAAGTTTGAGGCAAGAGCTCTAGATGAACACCACAGATATATATCCCTTTAAGCTCATAAAAGTAACTTGTTTGGTTGATGGTTGCAGCTATTGGCCATGTTTGTTTTTCTTTTTTAGTGACTCTAGGATAGTGAGTCACTTGCCTTTTGCTTGTAATTGGCAAAACAGGTTCTAGGATAGTGAACCTATAGTTGCTCACTTCTCGAGTAACAAAGGTCTGACTTTAGAGATACGAATCCTACACAACTCTACGAAGTTGCGCCCCACCCCATGTACGCGGGTTGTTTACCGTGTGTGGAGGTTGGGCCTGAGTCATTCATAAAAAAAATATATATTTATTTGCCTCTTATTCTTTTGATACCGTTAGCGAAGATCATGAATCAAAAGAAGGGCATCTGTAGACATCGCACTTTGTACCCTTTATGACTCGGGCCCTTGTTCCCCAATGATGCTTGAACTTTAAGGCTCAAGGCTAGTTTATAGCCTAATTGAATATTAAATTGACTTAAAGAGTGTTAAAAGAGAAAATTAAATGACCAAAGTGGCCCTCGGCCTACGTACGTGAGTCGGGCCTATGTACGCGAGCTAAAGCATGCATATGCAAGCACAGTCTTGCGTACGTAGCTAGGGTTTTAGAAGCATATGAAAGGCAAGTTTTTTGCAATAATGGTTGAGGTTTGGAATGAATCCCACGTCATTTAGGAGCTATTCCAAACCCCATTTTTTCAACTATAAAAAGCCTTACATGGTACATTTTCAAAACACATAGAAATCCCATAGAAAAAACATAAGATTCACTAGAAAATAGTGAATCAAAAGAGAGTTTTTCACAAAACAATCTCAAGTCTTTTTTATTTGACTGGGACCTTTTCTAGCCCTAATCATTTGAGTTTAAGATTACTAATCACTATTTTATTGAATTGTGATAGATTTGACTAATGAGAATGGTAAAAAATCAAAACTATGAACTTTTGCTTTAAGGTATTCTTTTGAACTTTTTTTTTTTCCTTTTCTGCCTTTAATCTTTTCTTTAATTTGTTTCTTTATTTAGTTTATATTTATATATGTTTGTTTGGGTTAGTTTTAGGCTTTCTTTATGTTTTTTAGCATGTTAGGTTGCAAGATTTACGTTTTTCTATTTTGTTTGGTTTCTGCTCTGTTTCTGTGTTAATAAGGTTTTTTGGGTAAGGATCTGCATACACATGATCTAGCTTGTGCACTCAAGCTGAACTCATGCGTATGCAAAATTGTTCTAGCGTGCGTAATGCCGTTACTCAGAAACCCTAATTTTTGTTTATTTTGTTTCTGCTTTTATATGTTTGTTCTGTATAGCCTCTTTTCCATATATTTTAAGCCTCATAACTGCTTGTCCATCTTTTAACATGTTTATTTGTTATTACATGTTTGGATTAGCGTACCTAAATTCCAAACCCATACTCTAGTAGTAAGACCAAAGGTCTTTCCTTGAAAGGACATTATATTCATGGTTCCTAGACCATATAACTAGGTGGCGACTTTGACACTCTTTCTTTTGTGCCCACAATGGCGACTCAACTGGGGATAGTGAGTTTAATTCCTATGTGTCTTGTTTCTTAACCTTAATAAAAACTTTTTCAATACTTGTTTTGCACACACATTACTGGTTCTTTTGTCCCTTAATCTTGGTAGGGGATGAGTGGGAAGATGGAAGGCTCCATTTGGGCCCAAATTTTCCAAAGTTCATCCCACAAACTCACAATTGGTGCCATTGCCTATAATGGGCCTTAAGTACATTAAAGGTTTGCTGCCAATCCACTTTGGGGTCCACTTAGACCCTCAGTTAGAATCATATTCCACTTAGTTGTGAGTGACCTACTTATCTATCCCTTTAGCCTTAGAAAGCCTACCCACACTAGAGAGATTGTAGATCCTACCATGTAGGGTACCCTTTATATATTTGTTTTTGTTTAACCATATATCATGTGTTCACCTAATTCAAAAGGACAAATAAAAGGTACAAAAATGGAAGGGATGGCCCTAAAGTTTTGGTATACCCTAAGATGTTGTCAGACAAAATAAAAGAAGTTCTTACATATAAGACGCTTGTCCCTAAATCCAAAGGAATATCTTAACTTGAAAAGTTCACATGACCATAGCTTAATTGCTATTGTAGGCCCAAGTAGAGAAAGCCCTTTTGAAAAAGACGACTTTGGGCTTAAGATAACAAATACGCTATGGATTTAGCATCCAACATCCTTCAAAGCCAAAATGAACTTCCCTAATCTTGGGCCTCTTTTTTGCATGCCTAGGCCCAAAATGATGAGAATTTCATAGACTTTGAGAGGAAGGCTACAATGTATTCTAGCTAGAGGGCTATTCGAAGAAAAAAGTGATGAAATAATGAATATAGAATGGGAAGCCCAAAAGTGATGAATACATTGTAAGCCCAAGTTTGAGACAAAGTGTTTAAAATTCCTAAGTGCATTCTAATGAAAGCCCACAAGAGTAAGATGAGAGATTTTATTGTAAATGATCCAAAGCCCAATGAAACAAGGGGCAAGGGTCCTTGTGAGGATATGGAGTGGCATTGTAATTAGGCCTTCATTAAAATAAACTTAAAAGAATTTTCTAAGAACATCTAAATTTAAGAGGAACCTATTAATTGGGACATGAAATTAATGAAAATGGGGCTTCTTTCCTGGCATCATTGCATCGCCAAAGTCAAGAAAGGAAGGCGCATGATTAAGATTGAGGACACATACCAAGAAGAAGAAATCTCCCAAGAAACAATGTCTACTTCCATGGAAGACCTAATGACACAAAAGATCCTTAAGGCTTTGGAAGAACATGGAGAAACCCTTAAGAAAATGGGAGGGTGTATCACTAGGTCAGAAGAATCTAGGCTCAAGAAATCCACACATTTGGAAATCCATGATGAGGAGGAGGAAGATGAAGAATGGGACGAAAAAGACAAAGTGGAGTATGAAAGAAACAAGCAATTTGAGAAGCTCACTGCAAAAACCATAGCTATGAGGGAAAAGATGGAAAGGATGCAATTTCCTTCCATAAGGCATGAGGAATGGATGACTACCTCTATAACATTTATGGGGGGGGGGGGGGGGGGGTAAGCCCAAAGGCTCTTTTTGCATTGCCTCCCAAGTTTAAGATCTCCAATGCAAAAATGTTTTATGAGACCAGGGATCCAAAGCAACACATAAGAAGGTACCTAGGCATTGCTAAAATGAGGAGGCTAGATGAGATGCAAACTTTGCATGCATTTCCCCTCTCACTCACGGGAGTTGCATCAAGGTATTACTATAGCCTTAACCCAAGAAAAACTAAGGTGTGGAATGAACTAGTAGAGTTATTTGTGGACCAATTCATCTTCAACGCCATGATTGATGTGACGCTAAGGGATTTAGAGACTACCAAGCAAGGTGTGGGGGAGACTTTTTCCGAGTTCATGATTAGATGGAAGACTAAGGTGTCTAGAATGGTCAATAGGCCAAATGAGAAAGACCAAATCAACATGATCATCATGAACTTGCTTTCGATTTATAATAGTAGGCTTTTGTCATTGCCTATTTTCTCATTCGGAGAATTATGTGATTGTGGGACAAGAATTGAAGATGCTCTCAATAGTGGACAGTTAGAGAAAGGGGAAAGTAAGCCTCCAACCAGAAAGTCATATGAAGGGGGGACCATTACTAAAGCACCAAATCCCATAAATGTATGTGCCATCATACCCCAATAAACACTAGCCTACCCAAATAAAGCTCACCAAGAATTTCTAACCAAGGAATGACCCTCACCCAAGCATATGAAAACCTATCCTCCAAAGGATTCATCAAGCCTTTAGATCCCACACCCATGCCTAATCTCATACCTCCCACTTGGAACCTTAATAAATATTGCCATTACCACCAAAAGCCAACCACAAAACCAACAATTGCTTTTGCCTCAAACACAAAATATAAGACCTCATAGACAATAGAACCTTCCCAAATTCCAACATCATTACCAAACCAAACATTAGAAAGAACCATTTTCCCGATTATCATAGGGCTCCCCCTCCATATCAAAACTGGGTGCAAGTAGTTGAAGTTGAATGGGATTGCTCGAAGTTGATAGAAACTACAATTGTCGATATCAATGTTGTGGAAGTCTAAGGAATATGAGATGAATAAGATGAAGTCCTAAAGGAAGCAACAGTAATATGGGAATACTTCCCAAAGGAGTGACAGAATTGAAGAGAAGATTTTTGGAGGACAATGTAGCAAATATTACTAGGAGTGGGAAGCACTACAAGCCATCCTTTTTGGAAAAGTATCATCTTGGTAGGAATCTAGGGGAAGGGTCCAAGTCCACGAAACCTAGAGGAAAAGAAGATAAAGAAGAGGAAGATAAGGTCTTGATGCAATGGAAGAGGACCCAAGCTCATGTGTCCATATGGGGCTTGCTAATGGCCTCTCAAAAATACTATAAGGCCTTTTTGGACGCCTTGAATAGGAAAGAAGTACCCATAGAAATTACACCACAGGAGGTTTTGTCTCTAATGGGAGTTGAAGGTTCCTCGCTCCCTTTCCTTGCTTTTTTTGATGAAGATCTCCCTCCCAAAGGAGCTACTCACATTAGACACTTGCAAATCACCATTGAATGCATGGGTGCCAAAGTCCCAATGGTTCTTATTGACATTGGATCCGCCTTGAATGTTTGTCCTTTTAGGATCGCCCTCACTGTTGGCATAAACATGGAGACCATCATTCCTTCTCCCTTGACTGTAAGGGCATATGATAACCTTTCAGGGAAGGTCATAGGCACCTTCAAGGCCCCTTGTAAGATCAGGCCAATGGAAACCATTGGGGATTTTCATGTCGTGGACATCACCCCAAATTACAACCTTCGCTTAGGAAGGGCTTAGCTTCACCCTAATGGAACCATCCCTTCCTCACTACACAAAAAGATGAAGATCCCATGGAAAGGAAGGATTACCATAGTGCTTGGAGATGTTGAGATCCTAGCACTAGTTTCTGGGCTTGAGGAAGGAGGGAGTGAGCTTTAAATGAGTGGGTTTGAGTTTGTAAATTGACTAACTATGGGTTTAAGGATGAAAGGTATGCTATCAATTTGTTCCCATATTGTAGCCATGAGGTGATGGCAATGATGAAAACCTAGGATACATGCCTAGTATGAGCCTTGGAAAGGAACGAAAAGGAGTAGTTTAGTTCTCCAATATCAAGACTCACTGAAAAGCCATGATGAAGATGAGTAGGAACGTGTTCGCCATCACCAATGAAGAGCCATGTGATCCTTCAAAATTCATCATGCCTACTATAAGGCCCATTAATAATTGGATTTGGCTTACTTTGATGTGTCCCATAATATTGAAACTCTACACTTAAATGATTCAAATGAATTTAAAAATGAACCTATGGAACCAATTCTTTAAACTATTAATTTGGGCAATGATGAGAATCCATGCTTAATTAAAATTAGCTCAACTCTAAATGAAAAAGAAAAGAAAGATCTTCAAGAACTCCTCCTAGAATTTCAAGAGGTGTTTGCATGGTCCTATGAAAACATGTCTGGAATTGACGAGATAGCTCAACATCACATTGATACCCATGACCACATGGTACCTGTCAAGAAAAAATTGAGACGAATGAGGACTGAATGGCTCTTAAAAATTAAAGAGGAAGTCATTAAGCAATTAAATATAGGGTTTATCAAACTCGTATACCAAGCCGAATGGGTAGCCAATGTTGTGCCCATACCTAAAAAGGATGGGAAGGTGAGGATATGTGTAGATTTTAGGGACTTGAACAAGCACGCCCTAAAGATGACTTTCCTCTCCCTCACATTGATGTCTTAGTGGATAACATGGAAGGAAGTGCATTGATGACCTTAATGGATGGTTTTTTAGGGTACAACCAAATCAAGATGGTTCCTAAGGTCATGACCAAAACCACCTTCACTACCGAATGGGGAATATATTGTTACATGGTAATGCCATTTGGCCTTAAGAATGATGGGGCAACCTACCAAAGGATGGCTACGGCCTTGCTACATGATATGATGCATAATGAGGTAGAGGTGTATGTTGATGATATGATAGTAAAATCCAAGGATAGAGGAAACCACGCCATAAACTTGAGGAAGTTCTTTGAGAGGATTAAAGAATATAGATTGAGATTAAACCCACAAAAATGCACCTTTGGAGTAATTGTTGGAAAGTTGTTTGGCTTCCTAGTGAGTAATAAAGGGATAGAAGTTGACCTATCCAAGATCAAAGCCATATCGGAGTGCCGCCACCCAAAAGTGAGAAAGAAATAAGGGGTTTCTTAGGTCGACTACAATACATTAGTTGATTCATTGCCAAGCTCACCTTTAATTGTCAGCCCATCTTCAAACTCCTAAGGAAGAATGAACCACATACTGTTGCAAAATCTAGTTTTGCATCTCATACAAAACACACAGCGGAAGCAATAAACACGGATCTACTTCACTCGTGAGAGATAACATGTAAGACTTCAGAACAAAGAATTGAAAGCGTACCTTGATGCAGTGAAATTCAAAAACGATACTTGAAAATACCTTTAATCAACATCTCAATTATGCATGGTGCCCAAGAAAAGTGGTTTCTTAATCAGTCCTTAATGTACATTGATTCTCAAAGAAAGTTCTTCTTCTTCTCCTTGTAGAGAAAAGCTGTTTTCTTTTCTTTTCATCATACGTACATACTAGCTACCTTGATAGTTACTTTATTTAATAACTCTTACTAAATAAAGACTGATTATCTAATTGGGTTAGCCTTTTGGGCCTGCCTAATTAGGCTTTAGTTTGTGGCTTGAGATGTGACCAAAGGAAACAAATAAGACTCTAGTTCCAATGAGCCTTGGGCTTATCTATCAACTCTTGACAAGTCCAAAGTTACCATTAACTATATTTGTGAGGGGTAAAAGGCCAGACATACTTATTGGGCTGTGGGCCCTGTCCTGAGGAATATTGTACGTCCGAAGAGTAATAGCAGGTCGGGGTAGAATTCATCTGAACGCAGCCAACCCAGAAGTAAAGGAAGAGTAACGTCCGAAGAGATCACATTTTGTCCGAAGAGTTTACACTCCTCAGACATAAATAGTCTTAACCCAGCCAGCGAATAGAAGGTCCGAATGGACTTTCAGGCAATCCCAACGACAAAGATAAGCTCTAGGCATATCGGGGGATGATTAGAACGAGAAAATATCTTAAGGAAAAGCTGCCATCACAGCATTAAATGCACTGCAGCTACTTTTCTGGCCGCATTAATGTGGAGAAGACCTTTGAACAGTGTAATCTCAACTACTACCACTCACGGAGGGGCAAAGAGAGTACCTGATGGGACATGGACTCAAGTAGATGCTTAGATGAAGAACAAATGGATGATGGAGATGATAGAAAAGGGTGCTATATAAGTAAGAAAGGTCTTTGATAATAGAGATCAGAGAAAGAAGGGAGAAAGAAGGGGGAGAGAGGAATTAGACAATTTCATTGTAGTTCCAAGAATTGTAATCACCTTACATTTCAATAATATACCTCTTCGGACAGACACTTGTAAAAGAAGATGAACATAATCTTGTGTCANTTTTTTTTTTTTTTTTTGCTTCCTAGCATGTTTTATGGTTTTTCTAGCTTGTTTTCTTATATTTGCCATGATTTATCTCTTTGATGTTGTTAGCCTAGCCTTCTTCGTCTAGGATATTTCTAAATTCCATGCTTGTGCTTTATATCTACATGCCTATGCTTTCTTTGCTATGTTTATGCTTAGATCTAAGTGCCTATGTTTAGGTCTATGTCTCTTTGGGCACCGTGTCATGCCTATATTTAGATCTACGTGTTTATGTGCTTCGTGCCATGTTTGTGTGCTTAGATCTATATGTTGGTTGCTAATGCCATGTGATTCTATAGCCCTTTTGTTCCTCGATATCTCTCTTTCTTGTGTTTTAGCCCTTATTGGTGGGGTGTAGATCTATATCCCATGGTCTAGGCCTACATCCACACACCTAGGCCTATATCAAAGAGTTTGGATCATTTCCCTATATGCACATGTATGTTTACCCATGAGCTTTTTCTTGTATGGTTACATCCATCCCCCTCATGGCCTATTGGAGTGTAACCACTTGTGAGAAGCATCCCCGTGATGCCAGTTTGCTTGATCCATACCCTTATCTGCCCTGTGAGATGTTGCTTGCCATGCTTGCTTTGTGCCACCCGTTTGGCTTTCTTTGCTTCTATTCATATATCTTGTGTTCAACCGTATATCTTGTGTTCACCTAATTCTAAAGGACAAATAAAAGATGTAAAAATTTGAGGACGACCCAAAAGTTATGGCATACCCATAGATGTTAGGATAAAAGAAAAGAAGTTCTCACATGTAAGCGGCTTATTCCAAAGTCCAAAAGTATATCTTAACTTGAAAGGTTCATAAGACCATAGCCTAATTGCTATCATAATCCCAAATCAAAAGGCCTATTGAAAAGGAGAGCCTTGGACCTAAGGTAACAAATATGCTATGGACTTAGCATCCAACATCCTACAAAGCCAATATGAAATTCTCTAATCTTGGGCCTCCTTGTTGTATGCCAAGGCCCAAAATGATGAGAAATTCATGGACTTTGAAGGGAAGGCTATAATATATTCTAGCTAGAGGGCTACTTTAAAAAAAGATGATGATAATGAATGAAAAAATAAATAAATAAATAAAGCCTAAAGGTGATGGATATGTTGTAAGCCCATATTTGAGTTAAAGGGTTGAAAATCTCTAAGCACATTCTAATGAAAGCCCAGGAGAGTAAAGATGAGAACTTTCTTGTAAATGGACTAAAGCCTAGTGAAACAAGGGACAAGGTTCATGAGAGGAAAGGGAGTGATTTTGTAAATGGGCCTTCATTAAAATGGACTTAAAGACTTTCTAGGAACATCTAAGTTAATGAAAAGAACCTTTTAAGTGGGACATGGGCTTAATAAAATGGGACTTCTTTTTTGGCACCATTGCACCACCAAGATCAAGAAAGCACGTCCCTACTCCAATTTAGGTCCGAGAAAAGAGTGGAAGGTGTTTGGTCAAGATTGAGGAAACATATCAAGAAGAGGTATCAAAAGAAGAGACATTTTAAGAGGAAGTATCTCAAGAAGGAATGGCTGCTCCAGTTGATGACATGACCACACAAAAGATATTCAAGGCAATAGAAGAACAATGTGATACTCTTAAGAAAATAGGGGGTCGTCTCACCAAGCTAGAGGAGAGCAAGCATAAAAAGCCCATACATATGAAGATACATGATGAGGATGAAGGGGAGGATTGTGATGAGGGAAGGCATGAGACGAGTCTTGCTAAACTCGGCATAGTCCAAATCATCCATAAGTCGCCTGACATAGGAAATGTCGTTCCTCCAAAGCTAGTACTCGGCATAATCATGGAAAGTACGGCAAGCATGAACTGTGGAGGATCCATTGGAAACTGCAGTGTGTTCGTGCCCACTAGCTAGTAGCAAACCTTCTTGGCTAGGTAGAGGACTCTCAAACGAGCACCCTTTGAGGTTGGGTGATCTCGGAAGTAATTAGGGCTGCTGCTTCCAAGGCAAGATCTACAATAGGAGGTGCACCAACCCAAGGACTCCATATGATCTATGACAATACATAGGGTTAGAAGGAGGAGCACAGAAAATATGCAAAAGAAAGTGATGAGAAAAGATGGAATTCCTGCTCACATCCTTAGAAGAAAGACCATCGAAGTAGCCCTAACCAAGGAGAAGCTCCTCAAATCCACCTCTACTCCATGAGCAATGAGCCCGTATTTCGTGGCCCAATGCTAAAAAAAGAAGGCACAGTTTACAAGATAAACAAGGTATAGTTTGCAAGATCACAGTTTGCAAGGTGATAGTTTGTAAGATGACAGTATGCAAGATGAATGACATAAACACATAGTTTACAAAGGCACAAGATACACGTGGGTAAGGAGCTACAAAAGGAAAGGAAGAAAAAACTGCCCTCAAGGAGCTTCCAAGGCCCTACCAGCTGAGGCAAAGTCCCATGGCTAAGCACGTCCAAGGAGGAGTTAAGGTAGGCAAGGCAAGCCTGACCCCAGTTGACCCCCCAAGCATCCTCAAAGTCATGAAAGAGAGCCAACCACCTTAAGGACACTGTTTCCCCTTCATTAGCTAAGAGGTATGCCCCTAATATGTAAACCAAGAATGCCCTAGCCATCCTAGCATAGTCCCCAGGCATCTCTTGAGGAAGAGGCTTGCAATCTGTCTTGAGGTCGAAGTAGCAGATGGTTTCTGTCGTGTGCCTCCACCCTAGCAACACAATGCCAACTGCATGCTCCCTTTTGCCCTCCAGATTAATGACTGACCCATCACATTGAAGGCTAGTCATCTAATGGAAATCGTGGGGAGTCACAGCCATCTCCCTCTCAGCAATATGGAAGGTGTGGGTAGTATCCTACCACCTCCTGGCCAGTGACTGCACTAATATGCCATTGGCATGACTCTCTAAAAGCAAATGGAGGATGGGCTAGAAACTAGTTGTGCGCACCAAGGCCTTTGTATCATCGTCCAAGGCCCTGTACCAATAAAATATGTGACTAGTGCTAAACTTGCCTAAAAAGGGAGCTGAGACTTGCAAAAAGATGAAATAAATAAAAAAGAGTCAAAATAATGAAAATTAGGATTTCTAAATGCCAGCATGCGCACACAAGTTCGTGCATGTGTGCGTATGGTCCTTTCATGTGTACGCATGTTGAAACATGTGTCCGTATGAACTGAAGAACATAGATGCGTATGCATGAACATAGCCCACATACGCAAGACTAAGTATGCATGCACATGAACAAAAGCTGCATACGCAAGCCCGATACATGGGCATGCATAAACACAGGCA
This sequence comes from Quercus suber, assembly GCF_002906115.3. NCBI lineage: Eukaryota > Viridiplantae > Streptophyta > Magnoliopsida > Fagales > Fagaceae > Quercus > Quercus suber. The sequence continues at coordinate 595,932 of NW_027069617.1, forward strand.
GAGAGTGTTCTTCAATATTCTCACCCAACTTTTGATCAAAACTCATCCTAAACATGTTCCTACCCCTCCTAAGGCATCATGTTTTTATCTAAACACATCCCATAACAAAACCCAAGCATTTACAATTCTAAAAATAGATTAAAAAGACAGATCAAAATAGAACTTGAAAATGTGAAAAGTTTGAAAAACTTACCGATCTTTGCGCCCCCTGAGAGATGGTCTTGTGGCTTGTAGACTAGTGAAGGGGACTCATTTAGCCTTACAGCCCCATTCCAGTGGGTGAGATTGAAGACATCTCCAGAAATCATGTAGGAAGTTTTCTTGGTTTTGGACTTAGGTGCCATTGGAGAAGACGAGAGAGTTTGGAGAAGATGAAAGAGTTTGAGAGAGGAAGAGAGAATCAAATTGTGAGAGTGAAGGAACGAGAGAGAGGTAGAGGGTTTTGTAGAGAAAAAAAAAAGGAAGTTGAGGAGTTAAAGAGAATGTAAATAGATGAAGAAGATGAAGAGGAATAAAAAGAAAAAGAAAAACGGTTGGTAACCATTGGGAAAAATATGAAGAGGTGGGAAGGCACCTAGTTGCTAAACTACATGTAGTTTAGGCTACTAAACTATGTGTAGTTTAGTTTAAAAAATTCTAAATATTCCTGGTGGGTATCCAGAAGGTAGGAAGTGCAAAGAAAAATTCACAAATTCATCCAAAAATGGCAGAAATACCCTCAGTTGTGTAGAAGACACAAGGACTCTCAAAGCATCCTCGATGGAATTGAAAGGACCAAGAACATCCCTCAGCGGATTGGAAATCACAAAGGCAACTCCCTTGTGAGTTAAGACCATCAACCAAAACCCCAGTAAGTTACAAATACATAGTTTTTCCAAAGTATCATTAAGGACTCCCTCGAGGCTTTAAGGCACAAAGGCAACTCCCTCAAGGGTTGTGAAGAAAAGGATTTCCCTATGGAGTTGAGGAAACTCCCTGGTGAGTAGGATCAAAACCAATTCCCCAGTGAGTCATGAAAGAGAAGAAGAGAATTTTCCCTAATGGACTACACACCATCAAAGACTTCCTCGTAGGTCAAAATCACCAAGACGGCTCCCCCGTGGGCCACCAACACATTCATCAACAAAGTTATTTCCTCAGTAGATCACACATCAAGGACTTCCTCATGAGTCAAAAGAATACAACATTTGTGCACATATCCTCCGAGAATTGAATATGCAGGCACAAACCCCATATAAGGCAAAAGAGAAGAATATAGAACTTATGCACATATCCTCTGGGAATTGAATATGCAGGCACAGATCCCATACAAGTCAGAACATGTGCATATATCCATTGGGAATTGAATATGTAGGCATAGTAGAAGAGATAGAGACAAATGTCACCTCGAGGCAAGTGCCTCACCAGAATAGGTAGAGAAGGAGATAGAAGAAAAGCGTTGCCCAAAGGTGTTAGCCATCCAGTCAAGTTTGAGGCAAGAGCTCTAGATGAACACCACAGATATATATCCCTTTAAGCTCATAAAAGTAACTTGTTTGGTTGATGGTTGCAGCTATTGGCCATGTTTGTTTTTCTTTTTTAGTGACTCTAGGATAGTGAGTCACTTGCCTTTTGCTTGTAATTGGCAAAACAGGTTCTAGGATAGTGAACCTATAGTTGCTCACTTCTCGAGTAACAAAGGTCTGACTTTAGAGATACGAATCCTACACAACTCTACGAAGTTGCGCCCCACCCCATGTACGCGGGTTGTTTACCGTGTGTGGAGGTTGGGCCTGAGTCATTCATAAAAAAAATATATATTTATTTGCCTCTTATTCTTTTGATACCGTTAGCGAAGATCATGAATCAAAAGAAGGGCATCTGTAGACATCGCACTTTGTACCCTTTATGACTCGGGCCCTTGTTCCCCAATGATGCTTGAACTTTAAGGCTCAAGGCTAGTTTATAGCCTAATTGAATATTAAATTGACTTAAAGAGTGTTAAAAGAGAAAATTAAATGACCAAAGTGGCCCTCGGCCTACGTACGTGAGTCGGGCCTATGTACGCGAGCTAAAGCATGCATATGCAAGCACAGTCTTGCGTACGTAGCTAGGGTTTTAGAAGCATATGAAAGGCAAGTTTTTTGCAATAATGGTTGAGGTTTGGAATGAATCCCACGTCATTTAGGAGCTATTCCAAACCCCATTTTTTCAACTATAAAAAGCCTTACATGGTACATTTTCAAAACACATAGAAATCCCATAGAAAAAACATAAGATTCACTAGAAAATAGTGAATCAAAAGAGAGTTTTTCACAAAACAATCTCAAGTCTTTTTTATTTGACTGGGACCTTTTCTAGCCCTAATCATTTGAGTTTAAGATTACTAATCACTATTTTATTGAATTGTGATAGATTTGACTAATGAGAATGGTAAAAAATCAAAACTATGAGCTTTTGCTTTAAGGTATTCTTTTGAACTTTTTTTTTTTCCTTTTCTGCCTTTAATCTTTTCTTTAATTTGTTTCTTTATTTAGTTTATATTTATATATGTTTGTTTGGGTTAGTTTTAGGCTTTCTTTATGTTTTTTAGCATGTTAGGTTGCAAGATTTACGTTTTTCTATTTTGTTTGGTTTCTGCTCTGTTTCTGTGTTAATAAGGTTTTTTGGGTAAGGATCTGCATACACATGATCTAGCTTGTGCACTCAAGCTGAACTCATGCGTATGCAAAATTGTTCTAGCGTGCGTAATGCCGTTACTCAGAAACCCTAATTTTTGTTTATTTTGTTTCTGCTTTTATATGTTTGTTCTGTATAGCCTCTTTTCCATATATTTTAAGCCTCATAACTGCTTGTCCATCTTTTAACATGTTTATTTGTTATTACATGTTTGGATTAGCGTACCTAAATTCCAAACCCATACTCTAGTAGTAAGACCAAAGGTCTTTCCTTGAAAGGACATTATATTCATGGTTCCTAGACCATATAACTAGGTGGCGACTTTGACACTCTTTCTTTTGTGCCCACAATGGCGACTCAACTGGGGATAGTGAGTTTAATTCCTATGTGTCTTGTTTCTTAACCTTAATAAAAACTTTTTCAATACTTGTTTTGCACACACATTACTGGTTCTTTTGTCCCTTAATCTTGGTAGGGGATGAGTGGGAAGATGGAAGGCTCCATTTGGGCCCAAATTTTCCAAAGTTCATCCCACAAACTCACAATTGGTGCCATTGCCTATAATGGGCCTTAAGTACATTAAAGGTTTGCTGCCAATCCACTTTGGGGTCCACTTAGACCCTCAGTTAGAATCATATTCCACTTAGTTGTGAGTGACCTACTTATCTATCCCTTTAGCCTTAGAAAGCCTACCCACACTAGAGAGATTGTAGATCCTACCATGTAGGGTACCCTTTATATATTTGTTTTTGTTTAACCATATATCATGTGTTCACCTAATTCAAAAGGACAAATAAAAGGTACAAAAATGGAAGGGATGGCCCTAAAGTTTTGGTATACCCTAAGATGTTGTCAGACAAAATAAAAGAAGTTCTTACATATAAGACGCTTGTCCCTAAATCCAAAGGAATATCTTAACTTGAAAAGTTCACATGACCATAGCTTAATTGCTATTGTAGGCCCAAGTAGAGAAAGCCCTTTTGAAAAAGACGACTTTGGGCTTAAGATAACAAATACGCTATGGATTTAGCATCCAACATCCTTCAAAGCCAAAATGAACTTCCCTAATCTTGGGCCTCTTTTTTGCATGCCTAGGCCCAAAATGATGAGAATTTCATAGACTTTGAGAGGAAGGCTACAATGTATTCTAGCTAGAGGGCTATTCGAAGAAAAAAGTGATGAAATAATGAATATAGAATGGGAAGCCCAAAAGTGATGAATACATTGTAAGCCCAAGTTTGAGACAAAGTGTTTAAAATTCCTAAGTGCATTCTAATGAAAGCCCACAAGAGTAAGATGAGAGATTTTATTGTAAATGATCCAAAGCCCAATGAAACAAGGGGCAAGGGTCCTTGTGAGGATATGGAGTGGCATTGTAATTAGGCCTTCATTAAAATAAACTTAAAAGAATTTTCTAAGAACATCTAAATTTAAGAGGAACCTATTAATTGGGACATGAAATTAATGAAAATGGGGCTTCTTTCCTGGCATCATTGCATCGCCAAAGTCAAGAAAGGAAGGCGCATGATTAAGATTGAGGACACATACCAAGAAGAAGAAATCTCCCAAGAAACAATGTCTACTTCCATGGAAGACCTAATGACACAAAAGATCCTTAAGGCTTTGGAAGAACATGGAGAAACCCTTAAGAAAATGGGAGGGTGTATCACTAGGTCAGAAGAATCTAGGCTCAAGAAATCCACACATTTGGAAATCCATGATGAGGAGGAGGAAGATGAAGAATGGGACGAAAAAGACAAAGTGGAGTATGAAAGAAACAAGCAATTTGAGAAGCTCACTGCAAAAACCATAGCTATGAGGGAAAAGATGGAAAGGATGCAATTTCCTTCCATAAGGCATGAGGAATGGATGACTACCTCTATAACATTTATGGGGGGGGGGGGGTGGTAAGCTCAAAGGCTCTTATTGCATTGCCCCAAGTTTAAGATCTCCAATGCAAAAATGTTTTATGAGACCAGGGATCCAAAGCAACACATAAGAAGGTACCTAGGCATTGCTAAAATGAGGAGGCTAGATGAGATGCAAACTTTGCATGCATTTCCCCTCTCACTCACGGGAGTTGCATCAAGGTATTACTATAGCCTTAACCCAAGAAAAACTAAGGTGTGGAATGAACTAGTAGAGTTATTTGTGGACCAATTCATCTTCAACGCCATGATTGATGTGACGCTAAGGGATTTAGAGACTACCAAGCAAGGTGTGGGGGAGACTTTTTCCGAGTTCATGATTAGATGGAAGACTAAGGTGTCTAGAATGGTCAATAGGCCAAATGAGAAAGACCAAATCAACATGATCATCATGAACTTGCTTTCGATTTATAATAGTAGGCTTTTGTCATTGCCTATTTTCTCATTCGGAGAATTATGTGATTGTGGGACAAGAATTGAAGATGCTCTCAATAGTGGACAGTTAGAGAAAGGGGAAAGTAAGCCTCCAACCAGAAAGTCATATGAAGGGGGGACCATTACTAAAGCACCAAATCCCATAAATGTATGTGCCATCATACCCCAATAAACACTAGCCTACCCAAATAAAGCTCACCAAGAATTTCTAACCAAGGAATGACCCTCACCCAAGCATATGAAAACCTATCCTCCAAAGGATTCATCAAGCCTTTAGATCCCACACCCATGCCTAATCTCATACCTCCCACTTGGAACCTTAATAAATATTGCCATTACCACCAAAAGCCAACCACAAAACCAACAATTGCTTTTGCCTCAAACACAAAATATAAGACCTCATAGACAATAGAACCTTCCCAAATTCCAACATCATTACCAAACCAAACATTAGAAAGAACCATTTTCCCGATTATCATAGGGCCCCCTCCATATCAAAACTGGGTGCAAGTAGTTGAAGTTGAATGGGATTGCTCGAAGTTGATAGAAACTACAATTGTCGATATCAATGTTGTGGAAGTCTAAGGAATATGAGATGAATAAGATGAAGTCCTAAAGGAAGCAACAGTAATATGGGAATACTTCCAAAGGAGTGACAGAATTGAAGAGAAGATTTTTGGAGGACAATGTAGCAAATATTACTAGGAGTGGGAAGCACTACAAGCCATCCTTTTTGGAAAAGTATCATCTTGGTAGGAATCTAGGGGAAGGGTCCAAGTCCACGAAACCTAGAGGAAAAGAAGATAAAGAAGAGGAAGATAAGGTCTTGATGCAATGGAAGAGGACCCAAGCTCATGTGTCCATATGGGGCTTGCTAATGGCCTCTCAAAAATACTATAAGGCCTTTTTGGACGCCTTGAATAGGAAAGAAGTACCCATAGAAATTACACCACAGGAGGTTTTGTCTCTAATGGGAGTTGAAGGTTCCTCGCTCCCTTTCCTTGCTTTTTTTGATGAAGATCTCCCTCCCAAAGGAGCTACTCACATTAGACACTTGCAAATCACCATTGAATGCATGGGTGCCAAAGTCCCAATGGTTCTTATTGACATTGGATCCGCCTTGAATGTTTGTCCTTTTAGGATCGCCCTCACTGTTGGCATAAACATGGAGACCATCATTCCTTCTCCCTTGACTGTAAGGGCATATGATAACCTTTCAGGGAAGGTCATAGGCACCTTCAAGGCCCCTTGTAAGATCAGGCCAATGGAAACCATTGGGGATTTTCATGTCGTGGACATCACCCCAAATTACAACCTTCGCTTAGGAAGGGCTTAGCTTCACCCTAATGGAACCATCCCTTCCTCACTACACAAAAAGATGAAGATCCCATGGAAAGGAAGGATTACCATAGTGCTTGGAGATGTTGAGATCCTAGCACTAGTTTCTGGGCTTGAGGAAGGAGGGAGTGAGCTTTAAATGAGTGGGTTTGAGTTTGTAAATTGACTAACTATGGGTTTAAGGATGAAAGGTATGCTATCAATTTGTTCCCATATTGTAGCCATGAGGTGATGGCAATGATGAAAACCTAGGATACATGCCTAGTATGAGCCTTGGAAAGGAACGAAAAGGAGTAGTTTAGTTCTCCAATATCAAGACTCACTGAAAAGCCATGATGAAGATGAGTAGGAACGTGTTCGCCATCACCAATGAAGAGCCATGTGATCCTTCAAAATTCATCATGCCTACTATAAGGCCCATTAATAATTGGATTTGGCTTACTTTGATGTGTCCCATAATATTGAAACTCTACACTTAAATGATTCAAATGAATTTAAAAATGAACCTATGGAACCAATTCTTTAAACTATTAATTTGGGCAATGATGAGAATCCATGCTTAATTAAAATTAGCTCAACTCTAAATGAAAAAGAAAAGAAAGATCTTCAAGAACTCCTCCTAGAATTTCAAGAGGTGTTTGCATGGTCCTATGAAAACATGTCTGGAATTGACGAGATAGCTCAACATCACATTGATACCCATGACCACATGGTACCTGTCAAGAAAAAATTGAGACGAATGAGGACTGAATGGCTCTTAAAAATTAAAGAGGAAGTCATTAAGCAATTAAATATAGGGTTTATCAAACTCGTATACCAAGCCGAATGGGTAGCCAATGTTGTGCCCATACCTAAAAAGGATGGGAAGGTGAGGATATGTGTAGATTTTAGGGACTTGAACAAGCACGCCCTAAAGATGACTTTCCTCTCCCTCACATTGATGTCTTAGTGGATAACATGGAAGGAAGTGCATTGATGACCTTAATGGATGGTTTTTTAGGGTACAACCAAATCAAGATGGTTCCTAAGGTCATGACCAAAACCACCTTCACTACCGAATGGGGAATATATTGTTACATGGTAATGCCATTTGGCCTTAAGAATGATGGGGCAACCTACCAAAGGATGGCTACGGCCTTGCTACATGATATGATGCATAATGAGGTAGAGGTGTATGTTGATGATATGATAGTAAAATCCAAGGATAGAGGAAACCACGCCATAAACTTGAGGAAGTTCTTTGAGAGGATTAAAGAATATAGATTGAGATTAAACCCACAAAAATGCACCTTTGGAGTAATTGTTGGAAAGTTGTTTGGCTTCCTAGTGAGTAATAAAGGGATAGAAGTTGACCTATCCAAGATCAAAGCCATATCGGAGTGCCGCCACCCAAAAGTGAGAAAGAAATAAGGGGTTTCTTAGGTCGACTACAATACATTAGTTGATTCATTGCCAAGCTCACCTTTAATTGTCAGCCCATCTTCAAACTCCTAAGGAAGAATGAACCACATACTGTTGCAAAATCTAGTTTTGCATCTCATACAAAACACACAGCGGAAGCAATAAACACGGATCTACTTCACTCGTGAGAGATAACATGTAAGACTTCAGAACAAAGAATTGAAAGCGTACCTTGATGCAGTGAAATTCAAAAACGATACTTGAAAATACCTTTAATCAACATCTCAATTATGCATGGTGCCCAAGAAAAGTGGTTTCTTAATCAGTCCTTAATGTACATTGATTCTCAAAGAAAGTTCTTCTTCTTCTCCTTGTAGAGAAAAGCTGTTTTCTTTTCTTTTCATCATACGTACATACTAGCTACCTTGATAGTTACTTTATTTAATAACTCTTACTAAATAAAGACTGATTATCTAATTGGGTTAGCCTTTTGGGCCTGCCTAATTAGGCTTTAGTTTGTGGCTTGAGATGTGACCAAAGGAAACAAATAAGACTCTAGTTCCAATGAGCCTTGGGCTTATCTATCAACTCTTGACAAGTCCAAAGTTACCATTAACTATATTTGTGAGGGGTAAAAGGCCAGACATACTTATTGGGCTGTGGGCCCTGTCCTGAGGAATATTGTACGTCCGAAGAGTAATAGCAAAGAATACCACATTTAAAAGAAGAAGAAGAAAAAAAAAAAAAAAAAAAAAAAAACCTACTAAGTTGAAAACCCGAAAGGGCAGCCTAGGTAAAAATTAATGCAAAAGAACCCCGCTAGATTAAAAACTCGAAGGGGTGGTCTAAGCAAAAATTAGGGGAAAAGACCATGGGCATGAAAAAAATTTCTTAAAGGGCGTCATGGGCAAAAATTACATCGGAAAGGAAAAAGAAAAGAAAAGAAAAGAAAAATAAAAGCGATGACAATAAGCAAAGATAATAAAAAGGGAAATTCTCTCATTACTTAAATTAAAAGATGATAAGTTTTTTTTCATAAGGGATTTGGAACATTCCAATCCTTTATTAAATTCAAAAACAAAACATGAGAATCACAAAAGTGCAGAAAAGTAAAACGTGGACATATCAAGGTGGTCACTCAGTCCTTCTTATTTTCTTGCTAGTCTTCATGCAATCCTTCTTATCCTTCAGAATCCACTTCATGTCATCCTCCAAACATTGCTTGTAGCTTGTAGTGGGGTAGATGTATTTGGGAGGAACAATGTCTTTCGTCACTGTATGATGTGGCCAGGCCTTACTAATCTAGCCCAAGATCCTATCGATGAACGCCGCGGTGTGGAAGGCACCCTCATCATCAGGAGCTCCTTAATGCTCCTTAAAATGCCTTAAGATACGACAAGTAGAGTAGTAAGAACAGCATCAAAGCCCAACTAAAGTCACATAATGATTCTTGCAACAACTATGGACCATGCTTGAGATAGGCCACCATTCCATGACCCACTGAATGTTGGTCTCCTTGAGGCGACCCATAAACTCCATGTACATTTCAAAGCCCATGACAGTCTGAAGTTGGCGGTCTCTAAGATACCTAAGAAGGTAAGTGCTGAGGGGCACAATAGGAGGTTGAAGCAACTGAAGCCTCTCTTGTAGCCATATTTAGGGAAAAAAAAATAGTGGAGAGCATGAGTGAAAAAAAAAAAAAGAAATAGAAAAAATAATGATGAAAGACAATATAAGGTACCTCAATGGGTTTAAAACTGAAAGGCATTCCATTCAAAATTAGAGGAATCTCGCTAGGTTGAGAACCTAGGCAAAAGTTTGGGATTATACCTAAAGAAGAAGAGGATTTCCCACAAAGAAGCTTGCTTCCTTCTTTTGAAATGCACCCAAACCATTAAGAGTTTCCGCCAAGATCAAGCCCACTGGATTACCTCTCTTTAGCTTATAAGCCACCATGCACATTCGAAGGTCTACACAATATGATTGTTGGACCAAGAAATACCTTGCAAGGGCACATAAGAAAAAGGCAGGAAGGTAGTATGATCATGGCCTCTCACCCTCAAGAAGGGCCGAATTGGAAAAGTAATCAAAGATAAGCCTAAGGTTAAGTTTGCCGAAGACACACCACCTATTGGCTGTGGTTTCAGGGATGCCCAACACAACTCGCAACAAGGAAGGAAGATCTCCACCCATGGTAGGAAAGATAAGATCATAAATCTTTGGTTCACCCATGATGGCAGCAAATTCCTCGATAGTAGGGCATAATTCTATTCCGTTGAAGTAAAATACATGCTGAGAAGGAATCCATTAGTTGGCGGCATCATGAAGAAAAGGCTTATCCACCCTAATTTGATGGTAAGGGAAGATGCAAGAAAGGCCATAGGGAGTAATAGAATCCTTGAAATTGGGAACAAGTTTCCTAATCCAAGTGGAGACATCAAGAGGAGAGTTTTTAGCCAACGGGAGACCTCAAAGAAATGTTCTCTTGGTTGGAAATACATTAATGAGCATTTTGGGCACAAATGGCTACTTTTATACCTAAGTAAGTTGGCTAGGGTTTTTCTGATTTGCAACCCACATATGCAGAATCAACCCTGTGTACGTAAAGTCAAAGCTGCGTATACAAGCTCATTTCCATGTATGCACGGCACTTGGTAGAAGCTTATGTTCCCCCGCTTTGAACAGAGTTTTCTGCTCCCAAGCATTTCTCTTGTTCTTGTGACCTAAAGAACCATTCAAGACATATTCCAAGCATCAGGTTGCAAGAATCAAAGAAGCAAAGTTGTATAGAAACATACAATTTATCATTACCTTGTAAATTAAGTGCTAAGTTCCAATCAAAAGCATAAATGTAAAAAGATGTTCTTAAATACAATCCTTTGTCTCAAACCAAACTCAAATGTCTGCTTAAAGGAATAAAAAGAAAAAACATTAAAATCAAAAAAGAAAAGAAAAGAAAAAGCTGTGTGTTGTTTGTTTTATATATGTTGTGACTGTAGCTGATTAACAATGCTGCCTCTTCCTTGGCTGGTAGCTAGGAATCACTTCTGGATCCTCCTCCTCGCCACCATCATCATCGCTACCACCTAGGAGGGCCACTCCACTAGGACTATATAGCTCCCTTGAATAGTTGGTCATTTCCAACTTCAGATTCCCGGCCAGCCAAACCAACTTCTTACGCTCTTAGATAGTGGGTTACAATTTCAAGAAAGAAAGATTAGTGACTGAAACAAGAAGAGAAATCTAGCAAAGAGAGAGGACAAAAGGAAGAAAGAACTTACTGCTCGAGTGTTAGGAGGAAAAGGATAGCCCATGACATTTTGGTTACGGGGCATGACATACTCCTTAGCAAAGCCATCTGGGTCACAAGCATAGACCGTTCAAGGGATATGTGGTGGATCAATGGGCTCACGGCAGTAGGTCCTGCCTATTAAAGTTTCCCACATTATGGGTCATGACAAACAAAAAAAAGTGAGAGGGGAGGGAGGTTTTTGTAGAGAGAAAAGAGAGAGGAGTTATGAAGAATATGAAAAGGTGAGGGATATGAAGAGAATGAAGAAGAAGAAAAGAAACGATTGGTAATTATTGGGAAATGAAAAGGTTGGAACACTACTGATGGCTAAACTACATTTAATTTAGACCTCACCACTAAACTACGTGCAGTTTAGTCATGAACAGTATTTAAAAGGAAAAAAAAAATCTTTCTTTCAAAAAAAGAAGAACATCTCAAGATTACCCCAATTTAACACAATTTATCAAAGGACTCCCAGTGAGCGGTAAAGGAAGTAGAAGACTCTTCCTTTGTTCAAGCACAACAAGAACTATCACCAGTGGTTAAAGCACAGCAAGAACCATCCCCAGTGGTTCAAGCCCATCAAGAACCATCTCTAGTGGTTTAAGCGCACATCCCCAGTGGTTCAAGCACATCAAAGACCTTCCCTAGTGGATCAATCATATCAAGAACATCATCCTCAATAAGGACGTAGAAGAATCTTCCTTAATATTTCAAGCGTCTCAAGCAATACCCCCGGTAAAGGAAGCAAAAGATTCTTCCTAAAAAAGAATCAAACCTATAGAATAACATTCCAATGAAGGAAGCAGAAGACTTTTCCTCAATAGTTTAGGCATATCGAGCATCATCTCCATGGAGTAAGTAGAAGATTCTTCCTCGATTGACCTAAGCACATTGAAGGAAATCCCTAGTAAGGAAGCAAAAGATTCTTCCCCCGTGAGCCCTATACACCAAAAATATTCCCAGGAAGGAAGCAGAAGATTCTCCCTCAAAATCCTTAGTGAACCATATAGGATGTAAAAGATTCTTCCCTAGTGGATTACACATCTACACTACTCCTCAGTGTGTTCATCCATATGACTCCTCGGTGAGTTTCTCATCTCCAAACAAGTCATGATAGTTAGAAGATTCCTCCCTATCTACACCTTAGCGAATTCTTCACCATCCTAACAGATCCTACTCGTGCATATATCCTCTGGGAATTGAACATGGAGGCATGATAGAAAAAGGTAGAGATAGTGATAAAGAAAGAGGCTAAGGCAACTCGAGAAAAGAGCCTCACTACAAAAGGTAGAGAAGGAAGTGAATAAGACAAGAAGAACAAGTCACTTGGAGAAGTTTGAGGCAAAAGCCTCGGGTGGACACCACAGAGACTATATTGTTTTGTTGTTTTTTGAGTTAGCTTGTAAAAGCACCCTTGTATGTTTTCTTTTTTCTTTTTATGTGACTCTAGGATAGTGAGTCACTTTCCATTTGCTTGCAAGAGGCAAAACAGGTTCTAGGATAGTGAACCTGTCATTGCTCGTTTCTTGAGCGACAAAGGTGGGACTTCGGAGATACGAATCTCAAAATATTTTGTCTCTCATTCTTTTGATTTTGTCAGTAAAGCTCACAAATCAAAAGAGAGGCATCTGTAGACACCGCATTATGTACCCCTTACAACTTGGGCCCTTGTTCCCTAATAATGCTCGAACCCTAACGCCCAAGGCCAATTTAGAGCCCAATCAAATATTAAATTGACTTGAGGAGTGTTAAAATAGAAAATATAACCTTTTAAATGATCAAAAATCTATTTTTGAAAAATTAAATGACCAAAGTGGCCTTCGGCCTACGTACATGAGTCACGGTCTGCATACGCAAGCTCATGCATGCGTACACAAGCACATTCTTGCATACGCAGTTAGGGTTTTAGAAGCATATGAATGGCAAGTTTTCTGCAATAATGGTTAAGGTTTGCAATGAATCTCACATGGTCTAGGAGCCTTTCCAAACCCCATTTTTTCAACTATAAAAATCCTTATATTGTACATTTTAAAAACACATAGAAAATCCCACGAGAAAAACCTAAGATTCACTAGAAAATAGTGAGTCAAAAGGGAGTTTTTTACAAAACACCCTCAAGTCTTTTTTATTTGATTGAGACCTTTTTTGGCCCCAATGATTTGAGTTTAAGATTATTATTCACTATTTTATTAAATTGTGCTAGATTTGACTAAGGGGAATGGTAAAAAATCAAGCCCATGAGCTTTTTCTTTAAGATATTTTTTTGAACTTTTTTTTCCTTTACTGCCTTTAATCTATTTCTTTGTTTAGTTTATGTTTATATATGTTCATTTAGGTTAGTTTTAGGCTTTCCTTATGTTTTTTAGCATGCTAGGTTGTTAGATTTACGTTTTTCTATTTTGTTTGGTTTCTACTCTATTTCTGTGTTAATTAGGTTTTTTGGGTAAGGATCTGCGTATGCATGATCTACCCTACACACATAAAGTGAACTCATGCGTACCTAGACATGTTCTAGCGTGCGTGATGCCGCTACCTAGAAACCCTAATTTTTGTTTTTTTTTTTCTGCTTTCATATGTTTGTTCTATATAGCCTCTTTTTCATATATTCTAAGCCTTATAACTGCGTGTCTGTCTTTTAACATATTTGTTTGTTATCACATATTTGGATTAGGGTCTCATGCTTGTTTCTTGCTTTAATGACATGAACATGTATTCACCTACCCATTCATGATGCCATAGGTACTGAGGTGCCGTGAGGTAAGAACAGTAAGTCATGCATTCACATGAACATGCATGTTGATTGTTTAATCCTCCCTTGATATATGTGTATGAAGTTAATGCCTTGTTTTGATTTACGATGTGATTTGCTTTGCCGCCATGTTTGGGTTGCTACCTTGCCTTGAGATGTATGATAGGGTTTCACATGCTAGGGATTCTCATATGTGTTCAGTTCTTTATTGGTTTAAGGATAGATATATGTTTTGGGATGAATGATGCCATGATTGTATGCTTAGATGTATGCTAGTGTGTTTATGAGTATAGATGCAAGTGTTGAACATGTTTTTAATAAGGTTAGGACGTAGGGCACAATGATGGAAGGCCAACCTTAGGGTTGGGCGATCTTGGGTGCCTAACACCTTCCCATACTCTAGTAGTAAGACCAAATTTCATTCCTCAAAAGGATACTATATTCATGGTTCCTAGACCATATAACTAGGTGGCAATTTCGACACTCTTTCCCTTGAGCCCATAGGCCCCCATTCCCCATTGATGATGAAATTCTAAAGCCTAAGGTTGGTTTAGGGCCAATCAGATTGAAATTTCTTTCTGGAAAATATTTTAGTAAAAAAATAACTCTTTTTATGAATATAAATAAAGACTTAGGAAACCTTAAGGCATGTGTACGTATACACCAAGCTTTGTGTATGCATGCTTAATGCATGCATACGCATACATGGACATGCGTACGCATGTTAAGATTCCAGAAACTATGAAAGACAAGTTTTACTACATTAAGGATGGATTTTGGAATGAATTCCACATCATCTGGGAGCCATTCTGTACCCCTATTTTCTCACTATATAAAGCCACACATGGTAGCTTTTCAAAACGCACAGAAAATCCTTAGGGAAAACACAAGATTCACTAGAAATAGTGAATCAAAGAGGGAGTTTTTCACAAAATATCCTCCAGTAAATATTTTTTCTGATTGAGGCCTTTTCTGGCCTTCATCTTGGAGTTTTAAGATTACTAATCACTTTCTTGTTTGACTATGAATAGATTTGGCTAAGGGAAATGGTCAAAATCAAGCTAAGGAGCTTTGCGTTTTAGAGGTATAAGTTCTAAACTTTCTTTTTCTTTTCTTGGCCTTTTCTTGATTTTTTTCTTGTTTTACTTGTGTTTTTCTTGTTTAGTTATGTTATAACATGTCTATATAAGTTTAGGTTTTCTCTGTTTTATGTTCTAAAGCATATTAGGCTGTTAGATTTATAGTTTTACTTCTGCCCTGTTCTGCATTTCTATGTTTCTAGGTTAGGGTTTTGAAGTGTGTATGGGTACGCATACTTTCTACATGCGCATGCATACTCGAAGTATGCATACGCATACAACTGACCTACGCACGCATGCTCTATCTAGGCACATGCATACTCATGCCTAGAAACCCTAATCTAACCCTCTCCATTTCTGTTTCTTTATTTCTCTTATATAATATGCCTCTGCCTTGCTCCTCTTTATGCTTGTAAGTCTTTGTTTCTCTGTTTGTTTATTTCATTGATCTTCACATGCTAGATTAGGGTTCCTTTAATCCTTTCCTTGTTTTACCATGATCATGCATATGAATGGTCATGCATTGATGCATAGGTCCTGTGGTGGAGTGAGGTAAGTCATGCATCCATATAAACATGCATTTGGAATACATGTTTTGATGACAAGTATGAATATGTTTGTTGGGTTAATGTGTAGATGAAATCACATGTTTGCTTAAATCTTACCATGTCTATGTTTCTACCTTGATTTGATATATACATGTTTCTGCCTTGGATGTAATATAATGCTATATATGATAGACGTATGCGAGGATATGATATGAGATGCATGATAAATGTATGTTAGGGTTAGGGATGAAATGCCATGTTTATTTGCTAGATGCATACTAGTGTGTGTGTGAGTCTAGAATGAAAATATTGAATATGCCTTTAACAAGCTTAAGACGTAAGACACAATGAGTGGAAGCCAACCCACGGCTCAGGCAATCTTGGGTTACTAACACCTTCCCAAGCCATACCTAAACTTTGTACACATACTCTGGTAGCAAGATCAGTCCTTCCACAAATGGTGCTATATATATGGTTACTAGACCAAATCTAGGTGGCGACCTCATTTCTTCTCTTTGCTTTGATCCACTTGACTGAGGTGTACTCCCCTCCCTTTGCGCCCATTAGAGGGAAGGAATGTTACGTATATTAATTTGTTAAGAAATAATATTAATGACTATTTGTTAGTTGTTTCATGTTTCCAGGGAATTACCATATTTGTGGGTATTAGTTAATATAGGGATTAGTGTGAGTAGGAAGTTGTTAGTATTTGAGTTGTATTTGGATTTTATTGTAAGTTTTAGTGATGTCCTAGGTTTAGGAGCACGGCTATTCTGGCCATAAGTTTAGGAGGAGATGTGCTCCATTGTTTTAGGTCTTTAACGTTACTTTACTTTGTTGTATTTAAATAACTAAAGTTATTTTCAATAAAAGATATCAAATAAGTTTAATCAATTTGGATCTTAATTTGTTTTCAGAGGTCAGGATTTCCTCAGTCAAATCTAACTTTATCCCTTTGTTAATTTTTCTTCTTATTACGTATCATGTGTTTCATTAGAAACAACCAAGATTTTATCTCCTCTTCTCTAAATATTCATATTTTCCCTCCCAAAAAATTGTGTACCTATCAATTGGTATTAGAGCCAAACAAATTAAAGGCAGGCATCAAGAAACAGTTGTTAGAATGCTTGGAGAAACTGAAAGTCATATAGTCTCTTGTGGTTGATCAAATGGATATAATCAAGGAAATGAAATTGAATTGCAATCCTTGTGTTTATTTTTGTCTAGCTATGAACATTACAAACCAACCATGTTGGGTGATGAACAATGTAAACTCGAAGATATGAAGGCCATAAAAGCT
Source organism: Quercus suber (assembly GCF_002906115.3). Classification (NCBI taxonomy): domain Eukaryota; kingdom Viridiplantae; phylum Streptophyta; class Magnoliopsida; order Fagales; family Fagaceae; genus Quercus; species Quercus suber. The sequence goes on from NW_027069617.1 coordinate 612,663, forward strand.
CTTCAAGATCAAAAGATTTCAGCCTCAAACAACCCAGGCATGCAATAAGTTTGGCCCAAGGGTTTATCATATTCAAGGTCACATGATTATGACCCATGGTATGCAAGACCTCAAGTTTGGCGCAACAAGAAACTTCAAATTATGTCCTCGAAGACAAGGGTCTATTTTGTGGGGTGGGAATGATACGAACATGTATTAGGAATTGTGGGTCAGGTAGACAAATTGTAGGAGTGTTAGTTTTCATGCGGTAACATTTTGATCAGGATGAAGACATTTTTGTTGAACCAAATGGCATACCACCTCGACTTGCCTCATACAAGAAGTAATCTAGCGTGGGAGAAGCAACCTGGAAAGTTCAAATAGTAATTTTCAGATTAAGCCCTTATTGACAAGGGCTGATACAAGGTGGAAGGGATGTTGCATATATTTGTCAGAAAATAGTATTAATTAATATTTGTTAGTTGTTTCTTTTTTATCAGGAATTACCATGTTTGTGGGTATTAGTTAAGATGGGAATTAGTGTGAGTAGGAAGTTGTTAGTATTTTTTGTAGTATTTAAATAGCTGAAGTTATTTTCAATAAAAGATATCAGATAAGTTTAATCAAATTGGATACTAATTGGTTTCAAGAGGTCAGGATTTCCTCAATCAAATCCAAACTTTATTCCTTTTTTCTTTTATTTATTTATTTATTTTTTATACATATCAAGTTTTGTAAAAAACAACCACAATTTTATCTTCTCTTCTCTAAATATTCATATTTTCCCTCCCTAAAAAAATGTGTGTATCAATTGGTATCAAAGCTAGACATCAAGAAACTGTTATTAGAATGCTTGCAGAAACTAAAATCAATATAGTTTTTAGTGGTTGATCAAATGGATATTGATGATGCTGAAAAATCACCAGTGAGCCACACATTTTCGCACGCTCGAAATAGCATCTGCTCAACAAAAAGAGAATACCTCACAAAGAGCATCGGTGTGGTGCCGAGTAAATACCCTCTGAAGGTCAAATTAGAACTTCTTACAACTCTAGAGTACTAGAGTTGCAGTGAATTATATGTACCTTGATTTGTGAGGTTCTTGGGTTTTTATAGTGGTAGGGGATCGACCTCCTTTCATTGGGCTAGAAGTCTTTTCCTTATAGGAGTCTTCATGAGTGTATTTGGCAGAACCCTTTCCTTGTAGGAGTCCTTTTGAGTAGCACTAAATGTGAAATGCAAGATATTTCCTTATATATGCAAACGTGGGGACTAAGCTAAGTTATGTCATGGTCATCAACTCTGCCTAATCCCTTCAGCTTTCTTGTCGTTAGTTACCCATACCCTTTACCTAAGGTCATCCTGTCAGCTCTGAGGGGCGCTACGTAGACTCTTTAACGTCGTTGTTTTCCAATGGATCCTGACGGGTTTAATTGGAGTATCATTTTATACCGTTTCAAGGGCGAGTACCATTATTGTAATTTTTCCCTTTGTTAGATATAACCAAGAAAATGAAATTGAATTGTGTTGGAAAATTTAGACCCCGGTTGATATAATTAGCAAGTTTTAAATCTAAGTTGTTAATTAGATTTATTATGAATAAAACTTGTCAAAACAAATAAACATCAATATCATGTCAATAATGAATGCAACGGAAAAATTAAAGAAGACAAGATATGATGACCCAGAAAAACCAATAAAACAAACTAGTTTCACAGTAAAAAACTCGAGCCCCCCCCCCCCCCCCGGGGGGGGGGGGACCTTCCTGAAAAGCTATCCACTATAGTAAAGAGAAGTTTCATATCTAGTACAAAACCTTTGTCCCTAGACTCTACAATCCCCGTAGATGAACTCACAGCAGAAACCTTCTACCGCTTCAGAACCTCTGAACTCTTCAATATATGAATGCTACCCTTTTTGATGCATGAATCCCAGTACGTGACTAACCAATTGCATGGATCTCAGTATGCAACTTAATCACCAACTAGAAGAAGATTGTTGGCTGCAAAGTTCTTCACTTCATCAACAATAAAGATAAAGAAACACTTGGTTACAAAACCCTAAGGCGCAAAGACATAATAGCTTTCTTCAAAGAGAATAAGGCATTAGTCACATTTTGCATGTGTTCTCCTTGTATTCTTTTATGTGACGGCCTCTAAAATAAGCTTTATATAGGTCTAGGGTTGTGAGAACAGAAACCCTACACATACATGTCAACATGCCGAAAATCAGATCTGAAAATCTAAATTTCGGTAACCTTGATTGATCGAAAGGTGTCGAGGAGATGTCAAGCTTTAAACTTCGACAGATACAGCTATCAAGAAGCTATCGAGGAGTTGTCGAGGAGATAAGAGCTTTCTTGATTGATCCACCAGCTGTCGAGAAGCTATCAAGATTGCAATAAGAAGAAGTTGAAAATCTCGATAGATAGCCTAGCTGTCGAGATATGTCGAGCAATTATCGAGCTATCTGTCCAACTTTAGTGAATAGCTTTTCTTCACTTATTTCTTGGTCCAATTTTCATGGCTTTAATACTAGACTTGAACAACATGTTTCTTATAATATTAAACACATCCTAGATCTATCCAATTACAAGTAAAGTGCGTTTTGTTAAAGGATTAGCCAATTATATAAAATATTGACATATGTTCCTAATGTGATCCACATATGTCCTAACAATCTCTCCCTTTGGCAATCTGTGACAAAACCACAACAAACAAATGAGCATATGAGAGAAGGCATAAGTCACTCAACTCATATTCACTTGTTGAATACAATAAAATCTATCCTAACATAAACTCTTGAAAAACTTTGCAAGAAGAGAGTTTATGGCAAGTAGACTTTGACAACCTGTATTTCTATAACACTTTAAACAAAACTCATCAAGACATCTTAGTGTGAAACAAAAATAATAGATTGCATACAATTAATAAGAAGCATGTGCATAAAGAGAGAAAAGAAACAACACATGTAATGGTAGGTAAAAAAAACATACATCATCACACACACATATATATATATATATATATATATCAAAGATAAGAACAAGGTATGTAAACATGGTCACAAGACCAGTGTACAAGAAGAAGAAGCTAAAAGAAGCTCCTATAACAACGAGAAGGTAAAAACTCCCCCTAACAGGATGAAACACATCCTCCCCTTACAAAGTAATGTATTTCTCCCCCTAACATGTAGAATCTCTAAAAGAAACCACATATTCTCCACAATTTCTCCCCCTTTTTGTTATGATTGACAAAGGGTATAAGAAGCTAGAAAGCTTCACCTGAGAAACAAGTCAAGACAGTTTAGTGAGCATACATTAATACATGTAAAACCTTGTGATGGTCAAATCACATTGTACCTACACATGTATCAAGAGTAGCAAAGAATATTGCATGCTGTGTGTGAAAAACATTGCAAGATTGTATAAGTGTATACATGTTATGACGATTTGAGATACGGGAAAATCATTTTAACTCACACACAATCATAACTATTTGATGGGGACTATTACCTTTAAAATACATCCTACAACTCCCACATCTCCTAAAATACAAGCTTGCAATCATATTTAAAAGCATTTTGATCTTTTTTCTTTTTATTTTTCTTTGCATATTTTTCTTTTGAATAAGCATATCATGTATGGGTATATAAGAGATAGAAAAGAAGTACCCAATGATATTTGACATTCCAGTTTTGCCATGCCGAAGCACACAAATGTCATTTCATGATTGGCAGGCAACAGTGGTGAAATGGTTATTTATGCCTTTCTCTTAGGATTTTCTTATCCTTCCCATCAAAAAGAGTGATATGAGTATTAAGTACAAGTGATAACTTAATCTTACTCATCACAAACAAGAGCCACAAAGCTCACTTACTTAGTTGTGCATAGAGATGCTCATCTAAATTACAAAAGATACAAATTTTAGAAAACTTTGTTTCAATGGCCATCCAAGGTACATAAATACCAATGTACACAAAACACACACTGTTTTTGTATTTTTCTGATTTTTCCTTTTTATTTTTATTTTGAAAACAAACAAAATAAAACTAAACAATCAAATAAAAACAGATAAACAACGTGAAAGAAGAAAGAAAGATACATATGCATGAAGGCATGATAGAAAGGTGCAGATACATGAAAGCATGATTTCAAAAGCAAATAAGAAATCAAGCAAAAAGAGTCATACTTTAGATAGAAAGAATTAAAGCAGAGGACAAATAGAAAAGACAATTAAGTCTTAGGCTCCTTTCTCACCCATACAGCACAAGTCTTTGGCCATGAAGATGAAAATACACCTGTCCTAGTATGTCTACTAAAGGATATAGAAGAATTAAAATTCTCCTGAAATTGAATTAAAAATCTCAAAAATTTTAATAACTCTCCAAACAAAGGTGTAGGTTATTGAGAGGAAATCTTTAACCGTTTAGACAATTGCTTATAAGGATACAACTTAAAGAAATTAGGATGAATGTGTCCAAAAACACCACAATAGTGGCAAACTCAAGGTCTAACAAAGGATTTAGAATTCGCTAAAACAGTTTTGGATGATTTCATACCTTTATCGCCTTTCTCATATTGGAGCACAAAGATAGTCTTTGATCCAAAAGCCGTGGAAGAGGAGGGGTTAGAGGAAACAGCATATCCTAAGTTAGTCTTATCAGAACTAGGCTTTTGAGCGATTAATACTTCATCAAGCTTTGCACTGGCCATCCTCTCTATTTGAGTTCTAGCTTGACTAAGCTCAACCTCAAGATTCTTGACATTCTCTTCTAATGAGGTGTTCTCTGCAACAAGAGTCTCAACTAACCTTGTAGTCTCATCTAGCTTAACTAACAAATCAGTTTTTTCAATTTTTACCTCATTAAGCTCTTTTCTACAAAGATGAGAAGTCTTTTCAGATTTTATGAATTTAGTGCATAGCTTATCATAGGTTTCCTGAAGGGTCATTTTCTTGGGTACTTCATCATTAGAAGAATCCGCACTGTCACTAGCACTCTCCATAATCACCTTATCAATTGTGGCAGCAAAGGCCATAATGTGACAACATTCATTTGCATACTCATCAGAAGAGTCATTCTCAGTATCACTCCAAGTAGCAACCAAACCTCTATCTTTTGACTCATTGGTCTTATCTTTCATGAGGTAGTTTGGGCACTCTATCCTTATATGACCAAAACCTTTGCACTCATGGCATTGGATGAAGGGTTTCTCATTCTTTCCCTTCCTAGAGAATTTAGATTTCCTAGGAGGTTTGCCCTTATCCTTTTTCCTAAATTGAAGAAGCTTGATAATCTTATCAGTTATGAAAGTTAGATCCTCATCCTCATTTTCATCTTCATCTTCACTTTCATCTTCATCTTCAGAGTCCTCAATCTCTTCCTCTATACCCTTAAGAGCCAAGTTTCTACTATTTCCACCTTTTCCCATTGAGCCTAATCCCATCTTATAGGTTTGAAGGTTCCTTACAAGCTTAGTCAAAGGAAGTTGATCAATATCCTTTACTTCTTCAATGAGAATGATCATGGCATTGAATCTTTCAGGTAAGGACCTAAGGATTTTTCTAACAATCTTGGATTCTACTATAGATTCTCCAAGGTTGAAGGCAGAATTCACAATATCCTTGAGTTTAGCATAGAACTCATCAAAGGTCTCATCCTCCTCCATCCTTATTTCTTTAAAACTACTAGTGAGTCTTTGAAGCTTCACAGTCTTTACTGCCTTGGTACCTTTATAGGTGGTCTCAAGAATGGTCCTTACTTCCTTGGCAACTTCTATGGATAACATTCTCTTGAATTCCTCACTAGTCACCCCACAAAACAAAGCATTCAAGGCCCTACTGTTGAAATTTTCCGCTTTAATTGTTTCTTCATCCCAATCCGCTAGCACTTCTTTAGGCTTAATTGAGCCAACTTCAACAGCTTACCATACCTGTTCACCTAGAGCTTGCAAAAAGACTTTCATACGAACTTTCCAGTACGTATAATTAGTGCCATCAAATAAAGGAAAATCAAAAGAGATTGTCCACGATCCATGACAACAGGGGTCAAGGATCACACTCAAGAAATTAATCCAATCAGAGTGAACCCGCTCTGATACCACTTGTTGGGAAATTTAGACCCCGGTTGATATAGTTAACAAGTTTTAAATCCAAGTTGTTAATTAGATTTATTATGAATAAAAATTTTTGAAACAAACAAATATTAATATCATGTCAATGATGAATGCAGCGGAAAAAATTAAAGAAGACAAGGTATGATGACCCAGGAAAACCAATGAAACAAACTAGTTTCACAGTAAAAAATCTGGGGGGAAACCCTCCTGAAAAGCAATTCACTATAGCAAAGAGAAGTTCTAGATCTAGTACAAAACCTTTGTCCCTACACTTTCCAATCCCTGTAGATGAACTCACATCAAAAACCTTCAACCGCTTTAGAACCTCTAAACTCTTCAATATATGAACACCACCCTTTTTTATGCACGAATCCCAGTATGTGACTAACCAATTGCACGGATCCTAGTACACGACTTAATCACCAACTAGAAGAAGATTGTTGGCTACAAAATTCTTCACTTCATCAACAATGAAGATCACGAATCACTTGGTTACAAAACCCTAAGGAGCAAAGACACAGTAGCTTCCTTTAGAGAGAATAAGACATCGGTCACCTTTTGCATGTGTTCTCCTTGTATTCTCTTACGTGACGGCCTTTAAAATAAGCCTTATATAGGTTTAAGGTTGTGAGAAAAGAAACCCTAAACATACATGTCAACATGGGCCAAAAATTAGATCTGAAAATTTGAATTCCGGTAATCTTGATCGATAGAAAGATGTCAAGCTTTAAACTTTGACAGATACAACCATCGAGAAGCTATCGAGGGGACATGAGCTTTCTCGATCAATCCACTAGCTATTGAGAAGCTATCGAGATTGCGATAAGAAGAAGTTGAAAATCTCGATAGATAGCCTAGTTGTCGAGAGATGTCGAGCAGCTATCGAGCTATTTGTTTGCAGATATCGAGCTATCTATCCAGCTTTAGTGAACAGCTTTTCTTCACTTGTTTCTTGGTCCAATCTTCATGGCTTTAATACTAGACTTGAACAACATTTACTTGAAGTATTAAACACATCCTAGATCTATCCAATTACAAGTAAAGTGCGTTTTGTCAAAGGATTAGCCAATTACATAAAATATTGACATATGTTCCTAACATGATCCACATATGTCCTAACAAATTGGAATCCTTGTGTTTGTGTTTGCCTAGATATGAACAAAAAGAGCCAACTAAGGAGAGAGATAAGCAATGCAAATCAAAAGATAAGAAATTGTCTAACTATGAACATTACAAACCAACCGTGGTGGGTGATGAACAATGTAAATTCAAAGATAGGAAGGCCATAGATGCTCCACAAACTGAAAAAAATTCATCCTCAAACAACCCAAGCATGTAACAAGTTTTTGATCAGGTTAATTACATAAAATATTGACATATGTTCCTAACATGATCCACATATGTCCTAACAAATTGGAATCCTTGTGTTTGTGTTTGCCTAGATATGAACATAAAGAGCCAACTAAGGAGAGAGATAAGCAATGCAAATCAAAAGATAAGAAATTTTCTAACTATGAACATTACAAACCAACCGTGGTGGTGGGTGATGAACAATGTAAATTCAAAGATAGGAAGGCCACAAATGCTCCACAAACTGAAAAAAATTCATCCTTAAACAACCCAGGCATGTAATAAGTTTTTGATCAGGTTAAAGATGTTTTTGTAGAACTCAAGGGTTTATCATATTTAAGGTCACATGATTATGTTCCATGGTATGCAAGAGCTCAAGTCTGGCGCAGCAAGAAACTTCAAATTAGGTCTTTGTGGACAAGGGTCTACTTTGAGGGGGGAGGAATGATAAGTACAGGTATTAGGAATTGTGGGCTTGTTAGAAAAATTGCAAGAGGGTTATTTTTCATGCAACAACATTTTGTTCTAGTTGAAGACATTTTTGTTGAACCAAACGGTGAACCACCTTGACTTGCCTCATCCAAGAAGTAATCAAGTGTGGGAGAAGTGACCTAGAAAGTTCAAACAATAATTTTCAGATTAAGGCCTTGTGGACAAGGGATGATTTCAAGGGGGAAGGAATGTTATGTATATTAATCTTTTAGGAAATATTATTAATTATTGTTAGAAATTGGGCTGGTTTTGGTCGAACCCATAAACCATGGCCCATGGATCATCCACATGGGTTATCTGATAAGTAAGTTTAAATTTAAACTAACTGATATTGGTATAAGTTATCAATATCAGTAGTGGGGTAATTTAAACTTAATAGATATTGATATGGGTTATTAATATCAGTGGTGGAGTAATTTGAAACTTAAAAGATGAGATCTTTTAGGGATCACATATATCTGATAGTAAGTGAATCTCTACTAATATTTAAATACTCCTACACTAGTCAGATAGATGTTAGACACAGTGAGTGAATATACGTATAGTTTTGAGTGCTCTCTCAAAATAAGTCATCTCTCTGGGACACCATCTACTGTTCCCTAAAGTTTGGAGCGTGGAAATTAGGAGAGACTCTAGTAGCTTTTCCTGCGACTTGGAGGTGTTCCACAAAGGAGATCGTGAGGAGTTCGTAAAGCAAGCAAAGAATAAGATCCGACAATTTGGTGATCTGTTCGACCAAAGGTATGTGCCTATATAACCTCGAGTAAAGTATATATTTTTCAACATTGATATCAAAGCTGTTTTATGCTTGTTTTCACTCTTGAATGATGTCATGATCTCTGAAATATATAATCCTATATGCATGCTAAAATTAAAAGTTTAAGTAATTTTTTAATTTTTGAGATCTGTAATTTTTTAGGCATGTTTTGGCATGTAGAGAGAGAAATAAAGAGCTGTAATTTTTTGATTGTTTACATGCAATCCGAAATTTACAGGCTTATTTTGACCCATTAAATCTTATTTAATGTCAAATATTTTTTTAATGGTTTGAAAGTACATTCCATAAGCTTTATTTATTTATTTATTTATTTATTTTTGAGAAACCATTCCATAAGCTTTAAAACGACAGTTTACATGCTTAATTTAGACTTTAAATGAGAAAGTTATGGTCTTTTAAAGATTATGGTTGTATTTAATAAAATCTGAAAATTTGATGTCTAACGTGGAAGACGATGAACAATAAAAGGACAATTGTTTTGTAATAGTGTACCGTGCGGGCTCCACTAACCACTAATTGTTTGAGTGGTTATCTAATAATTAATAAATAAATAAATAAATAATAAAATAAAAGAGCCCCACGTTTAGTGTATTAGTTACACTTTTGATAAGGATGTTGTGTAATGTGTAAAGCCCCACGTTGATGATAGCCCCACCTGCGTGTGCGTGTGCCAACTGATTATCCTTGTCTCTTTTAACAAGGGTATTGTGAAGATCACGTTGGGTATTACAAATTGTTGTTGTTTCCTTCAACAAGGAAACTGTGCAAGTGATAAGCCACACGCAAGTGGCTGTGTGGGTTAGTAGTATTGTTTACAAATACTGTGTGAGTTTGTAACATAGTTACAGAGGAATTGAGTTATATGAAACCTCAATATATTATTTGCACAATTAATCATAACTCGTACAGTGGGCTTTTTTATTTTTAATTTATAGTAAAACTATATATATTCTTAATTTTGTTTAGACCACATTTTTTCTAATGTGACATATGTGTAGTTGTAGTGGCATTTTTTATTTTTTTTTTAACTGTGATGTTAAAATATAATTGTGATAACATAAGAAAATTGTGAAATTAGTTTTCTAATTTTCAGTATAATTATGCATGTTTTTAATCTTTGAATTAATTTAAGATGTCTTTTTAACATATTGTGATATGATAGTGAACGGTTTTAGACCCCTTAAAACACAACCAGATTGGTTAGTCTAGATTAATGCCAAGTTGTTACTTAGTCAAATTAAACAATTCTAGGTTAAAACAATCAAACAATCATATCAAGATATAAAGCAGCGGAAAATAAATGAACACAAGATATGATGACCCAGGAAACCATACGGTAAAAACTTGGGGAGGATTTGACCTAGCTATCCTCAAGGTAAACCTGAATCCATTATGCGAAAGAATTGAAGTTCATACAGAAGGACTACAAGCTCCCCGCTTGACTTCCTAATGCTACCCACCAGTAGAACTTACTGACACGACCACGTGCAAGCTCCGAATCCACGGACTCCTTCTTTCTTGGATTCTTCAATCAGCTACAAGCACCCCCGCTTGATTATCTTTAAGCTTCAATGGTAGCAACCAAGTTGATCATCAAGATGTAGATAATATCTCCAACTTGAAAACCCTAAGCTTTGTGTAAAACCCCCCCCCCCCCCCCCCCCCCCCCCCCCCCCAAAAAAAATTGGTATCAGAGCTAGGCATCAAGAAAGAGTTGTTAGAATGCTGGGAGAAACTGAAAGTGATACAATCTCTATTGGTTGATTAAATGGATATAATCAAGGAAATGAAATTGAATTGCAATCCTTGTACGTATGTTTGTCTAGCTATAAACATGAAGAGCCAACCAAGGAGGGTGATAAGCAACGCAAATCAGAAGATAAGAATTTGTCTAGCTAAGACCATTACATACCAACCATGAAGGGTGATGAACAATATAAACTCGAAAATAGGAAGGACATAGAAGCTCCATAAGATCAAAAGATTTCATCCTCAAACAACCCAGGCATGCAATAAGTTTTAGATCAGGTTGAGAATGCTTTTGTAGAGCTCAAGGGTTCATAAAATTCAAGGTCACATGATTATGACCCATGGTATGTAGGACCTCAAGTTTGGCGCAACGAGAAACTTCTAATTATGTCCTTGATGACAAGGGTCTACTTTAAGTGAGAGGAATGATACGTTCATGTATTAGGAATTGTGGCCCGTTAGACAAATTGTAGGAGTGTTAGTTTTCATGCGATAACATTTTGTTCAGGTTAAAGACATTTTTGTTGAACCAAAAGGTGTACCACCTCGACTTGCATCATCCAAGAAGTAATCTAGAGTGGGAGAAGGGACTCGGAAAGTTCAAACAATAATTTTTAGATTTTACCCTTGTGGACAAGGGTTGATTTCAAGGAGGAAGGAAAGTTACGCATATTAATTTGTTAGGGAATATCATTAATCATTATTTGTTAGTTGTTTCATGTTTGTAGGGAATTACCATGTTTGTCGGTATTAGTTAAAATAGGGATTAGTGTGAGTAGGAAGTTGTTAGTATTTGAGTTGTACTTGGATTGTATTGTTATTGTTAGTGTTGTCCTAGTTTTAGAAGCACGGCTATTACGACCATAAGTTTCGGACGAGATGTGCTCCATTGTTTTAGGTCTTTAATGTTACTTTACTTTATTGTATTTAAATAGCTAAAGTTCAATAAAAGATATCAAATAAGTTTAATCAAATTGGATCTTGAATGATCAATAAGTGTATAAAACACTATGAACGTTTAGACTCCCAAATTACAAAATACCAATTCAAGCTTAATATCAAACAATGTATGTGTGGAAAATGAATATAAGCTTATACCAGAATTGATAAACAATCTAAACCAAATAAAATCACATCCACAGCAGAAATTAAATGGCAAAGATTAAGGGAAGAGAGATGCAAACACAAGGACAACACAACGATGTGTTATTGAAGAGGAAACCGAAGCCCTCGGTGTAAAACCTCTCCGCCGCCCTCCAAGCGGCCAATAATCCACTAAAGAATGAAATTGAGATACATGAATAGTAGAAGACCCTCCAAGCCTAATCTATCCAGTGTACCTAAGCCCTCCAAGTTTCTTGCTCCAATGAGGTTGCACCGAAACTTTGTCTTCTTTAGCTTACCGGATTCCGCTATAGCCCATAGCATCAACCAATAACCATTGGTCCGTTCCTAACTGTTTTCCAAAACACCAAATAGCCTTCTCATAGATGTGGGTATAGTGAGAAAAGGATTTGGGTAAGAACCTCCCAAGGATGTAACAATGGAAAGGATGAGAGTAGAGGAATTTGAAGAGTCTCTATATAAAGATTGTGGATGAATCAATCTTGTTTTTCTCTAGGGTTTCTCTCTCAAAATTCTTCCTAGAAGCTCTCTACATTTCGTGGGTATAAGGCGTATTTATATTGGGGTGAGAATGGAATGCAAAGAGTCAAGTTTTTCAAAACAGAGCTGGCTATCGGCTTGGCCTCGTGACTTAACTGTGTCGCGAGTTCAAGCCGCGAGCTAACAAAACAGCCAGGCTGGACTTTTTGTCCTGTAGTGCTCTAGCTAGCATGATTGTTCATCTTCTCTGCACGCTTCGCTCTTGTGCTGCAGTTGACGGCTTACCAATTACGAATCACCTGCAAGTCCCGACCACGAGTCTCTACATCCTTGCACAATCTTGAACATTTCTTCACACTTTCTCACTCACTACCCTTACATGATTCCCACCTAAATACAAGGTTACTAATTGCTAAAATATAAGCAAATTTGGCATGGAATAAAGTCAACAAAATGGTTGATTAAATTCAACCTTACTGATCCTAATTGGTTTCCAGGGGTCAGGATTTCCTTAGTCAAATCCAAACATCACACCTTTGTTATTTTTTACTTTTATTACATATCAAGTGTAAAAACAACCAAATTTTATCTCCTCTTCTCTAAATATTCATATTTTCCCTCCCCAAAAATTGTGGCCGTATCAATTACTATCAAAACCCGACATATCAAAGTTAGACATGAAGAAACAGTTGTTGGAATGCATGGAGAATCATAAAGAGATACAATCTCTAGTGGTTGATCAAATGTATATAATCAAGGAAATGCAATTGAATTGCAAATCCTAGTGTTTGTGTTTGTCTTGCTTTGAACATGAAGAGCCAACTATAGAGTGTGATAAACAATGCAAATTAGAAGATCAGAATTTGTGTAGCTATGAATAAGACAAACCAACCATGGAGGGTGATGAACAATGTGTTGGTTAAATCTGGTTTTGTATCTCATACAAAACACATAGCGGAAGCAATAAATAAAGATCTATTTCATTCATGATAGATAACTTGCATTATGTAAATTTCAGAACAAGATAGCGTACCTTGGTGCGGTGAAATTCAAAACAAAAGATTATAAGTATTTGAGAACACTTTTAATCTTCACTCCAATTCCACTTTACGCCTAAGAAGTGTGCTCTCTCAATCAATTTCCAAGGGAGAATAATTGAGTGGTTTCACTCGCACATACACACCACTTCACAATGGTGTCTCACTTTTTCTCTAATAAAAATTCTGTATGTCTCTCCCTTTATATATAACTGATTATCTAATTACGCCGGCCTATTGGGCCTTTCCAATTGGGCTTTAATGTGTGGCTTAGAGTGGGACCAAAATGACCAATAAGACACTAGCTCCAATGGGCCTTGGGCTTTTCTGTCAACTCTTGACAAGTCCAAAGTTACCATTAATTATATTTAATACCACTATATAAATATAATTGCATTCTAGGCCTTATTAATAAATTATATCCCAAAACTTTATTATACATGCAACCCCTTCATAAAATATTCGTAGTAATTCAAAGTCATAAATATAGACTGTCACTTTGAAGATTACTACGTCTTAATCCTTGAGTACCCAGTTTAATCCTTTTAAGTTATTCATTATATATTTATGAAATCCAATTTCATAAATATATACTTTAGTAATTTTTTACCAAAGTGGTTAGGCCTAACTCTCTGAATAACTAAACCCATTAAACTTATCTCAAGGGAATATTTTATATCTCTGTTAAGAGACTATGAATTCCATCTTGAGAATATATGTTCCATCAATACGAAATGTGGCTGCCCAACATACTGAGGTTTTGACCGTTACTTTAGATCTCACTCCTGATATATCAAAGCAACCTACACTTCATGATTAGGTCCATTATTCTCTCAGGATTAAGAGTTCATGCAAATATAAGTTGTGAGATTTATTATTCAATTGACAGTTGTTAGGAGAATAATAAATCTCACAGCGGTCCAGTTCAATATATCTTAACTCTTAAAATATATTAACACATCAACTAGAAGTCTCCACTTCCATGATTAAGACAAATTATCTTAGTTGATATGTTATAGTCTTTGCAGATGAAATGCCTAACTTCATCACCGACTATGAACTAAAATTCTGAGTCTACAAAGAACTTGTGACTTATATCTTCTGTGACTAAATCACATAAATCACATACTATTGCATCTCATGGACTAAATGATAATGTCCGGATATTCATGTTACCATTATTTTAGATAATAATAAAACAACTTTATTAATTACAATATTAAGTTATACATCATGGCATACATAATGTCATACATAATATTATATATAGCATCATACAATAGGATTTAAGGGCACTAATTCCAACACAATGTAAACTCTAAGATAGAATGGCCATTGAAGCTCCTTAAGATCAAAAGATTTTAGCTTCAAACAACCCAGGCATGCAACAAGTTTTAGATCAGGTTAAAGACTTTTAGATTAGGGTTTGTCATATTCAAGGTCACAAGCTTATAACCTATGGTATGCAAGACTTCAAGTTTAGCACAACATGAAACTTCGGATTATGCCATTGAGGATAGGGGTCTACTTTAAGGGGGAAGGAATGAAATGTACATGTATTTGGAATTGTGGGTCCATTAGACTAATTGTTGGAGTTTTAGTTTTCATGTAGCAACATTTTGATCAGGTTGAAGACATTTTTGTTGAAACAAAAGGTGAACCACCTCGATTTTTCTCATCCAAGAAGTGATCTAGCATGTGAGAAGCAACCCGGAAAGATCAAACAATAATTTTTAGATTAAGCCCTTGAGGACAAGGGTTGATTTCAAGGGCGAAGGAATGTTATGTATATTAATTTGTTAGGAAATAATATTGATGTTTATTTATTAGTTGTTTCATGTTTATAGGGAATTACCATGTTTATAGGTGTATGGGACAGGCCATGGGCCCATTGTTCTTAGGACTTTGGGCTTGTGGTGCTGCATAGGGCAAGGCCCCAAGCCTGTTGGGCCTTGCAATACAATGTATGACCTTGTCCCTATTGACCTATAGCCTTAACCCAGACGCACCTCGAGGTCCGATCCGAGCTCAAAAATCAAAATGAGACCATTCTATCTTAAATGTCAAAAGTGACCCCCCCACCCAATCAACTTTAACCTAGTCAGGAGTGTGATTGCCCGAAGATATAAGGTCTCGGCTTCCCAATATTGCCTTGGGGAGTATCACTATTGAACATCATTTTTTAGGCAGGAACCAGTTCCAATGCCATTACCGCTGTTCCCAACAGAACATCCACTTAGGACTGATGGAATTGGATCCCATTCACACGAGTGAGCTCAGGAATTAATCATGACACCTCTACTTATCTCAGGCTATAAATAGGAGAATAGAGGGCGAAGTGGGGGTTGCCAATTCTGGAGAGAAAAGAGAGTGAGGGATAATATTATCAGTAGTAAGGAGGGCAACTGAGAGAGAAAAAGAAGTGGAGTTTGCGTGGACTAGAGCGTGCATTTTAGTCTCCCATAGTAGGAACTATCCAAAGTAGGAAACCCAGAGCCCACAATACAAATAGGTTGTGAGCCCAAGTATAGGTTGAGCGCATTAACTATATTTTTGGTGTGCACAATTGGTGCCGTTTGTGGGAATCTCCTACGTAGCTGTGGTTCTTCCGAGACTCACGCAGGGAAATGTCTGAAGGATGGTCAGGTAGTTATGCTAAAGGTGGTTCTGGGAGATCTTCTCGGGGATCTACTTGGCAAGAAAGAAGGCAAAAGAGGCGTGAAGATAGGGAGCAAAAGTAGGAGAAAGAGTAGTCCGGCCTTGGGGAAGGGTCGTATCAAACTCACCAGTCAATATCAGGGAGGGACGAGGAACTTGAACGTTTGTGTAGGTTAGTGAGAGATTTGGAGTTGGAAGAAAAAGGGAGGTGTAGGAGGAGGGATCGCGAGAAACATGCAAAAGGCTCAGCCAGTGTAGGTGAACACTATAGAGAGGGGTCTCATCAATTCGATTCCCTTCGACACCAGGATTGGTCACGGGAATATGCAAGTCGGGGCTCAATTTCCCTAGAAAGGTGATGACCCCGAAACACCGCCATGGATGCTATGAGCCACGCATTACGTAGAGCTACTCGATCACCATTTTCGAGTGACATTGAACGAGCTCCTATGCCAAGTAGATTCACCCAGCCTCTGTTTAACTCTTATGATGGGAAAACAGATCTAGTAAAGCATGTAAGCCATTATATCCAGATGATGTCGTTACACACTTATAATGACGAGCTGATGTGCAAGGTATGTCCTTCAAGTCTTGGGCCAATTTCCTTGAGGTGGTTTAATGGATTGAGGAAAGGCTTTATTGAATCTTTGCTAAGCTAATCCAAGATTTTGGTGTCTAGTTTATGACCTGCAGCCGAGTGCCACAGCTAGTGGACGTGCTACTGTCTATGAAAATGGGAGCCGGGGAAACCCTCTGTAGTTACACCAACCAGTACTGGGAGTTGTACAATGAAATCAACGGGGGCAATGAGAAAATTGCAGTAAGTACTTTTTGATTGGGATTATTTGAGGACTCCAAATTGCGAGACTCGTTGACAAGAAGGCCTCTCGAGGATATAAGGCATATCGAAGAGTATAAAAGATTGGAAGATGACTAGCAGTAGAACAAAGGCAAGGCTCCAATTATAAGTCAGCCATGGTAAGGGGGTTTCCAGTCAAGACCCCGGAAGGATTTAAGGATTCAGGAACCAAGCACTTAGGTGGGGGAAGTGAATGTGACATTTAAGGAGCCAGTGCACAGGATTGTAGATTGAATCAAGAATGAGCCATACTTTTGATGGCCAAACAATATAGGAGGTGACCCATCAAGGAGAAATCAAAAATCCATGTTGTACTTACCACAGAGATAAGGGGCATACCACTGAACATTGCAGGGTGTTGAAAGATCATTTAAAGAGTTTGTAGTGGACCCAAGGAATCAGGATGTTGGGCAGGGAACTTAACCCCGGGAGAACCCTCTCCAAACCCCATTAGGAGTGATAGAGGTCATCCACGTAGCCTTAAGCGGTACCCAGGTGTCCAAAAGGAGAGGGCTACTAACTATGGTACCAGCAGAGAGTTACCCAGGTGAGTAGCCTTCCGAGAAGAAGTTGAAGCTTACTCGAGAGCCCATTGCCTTCAATTATGATGACCTTGAAGGAACGATCCAGCCATACGACGAAGCCTTGGCGATAACGGCCCAAATAAATAGCTTTATAGTGAAGAGGGTGTTGATAGATCAGGGGAGTGGTGCTGAAGTGATGTATCCCAACCTATTCAAGGGGCTTGGCTTGAAGCATGAGGACCTCTCTAAATATGATACACCCCTGGTGGGATTTAATGGTCAAATGGTGATCCTAGTGGGGTAGATTTCACTTCTCGTGAATATGGAAGGTAAGGAGGTAATGGTGATTTTTGTCGTGGTCACTTCGTTCTCTCCATATATGGCAATCCCTAGAAAGCCATGGATTCATACGATGGGGGCGGTCCTGTCCACTCTCATTGTGAAGGTCAAATTTTGTACCGAGCAAGGTATTGATAGAGTATAGGAAAGCCAGCAAGTGGCCAGGCAGTGTTTGGTGGCCATTGCTAATTAGGAGATCAAACAGAAGGAACTGGCTGAAGAGGTTCCCTTATAGCAATTACAAGAACCCCGGGAGGAGGTAGGGGCTAATGGTGCCAAGGACCTGATAAAAGTGAGGATACTGCCAGATGATGATAAGAGTTTCTAGATTAGAGCAAGTATGAAAAACAAGGATAGGGTGGGGATATTGCTGTTTCTCGTACAGAATATGGACGTATTTGCTTGGAGCCCATGCGAGGTGCTTGAGGTAGACCAAAAATTCATTGTTCACAAGCTTAACGTGGACCTACTATTCCCACCCAAGAAGCAGAAGCCGAGAAGAGTGGCTAAGGAGCACGTTGAAGCAGTTAGGCAAGAGGTCAAGAAGTTAAAAGAGGTAGGGGCAATAAAGGAGGTTTTCTTCCTGAAGTGGCTAGCAAATACCATAGTGGCAAAGAAGAAGAACAGCAAATGGAGGGTCTGTGTTGATTTTATGGATTTGAACTGAGCATGTCCAAAAGACCCATTCCCCATGCCAAAGATCGATCAATTAGTAGATACCACGTATAAGCACCCAAAGATGAGCTTTCAAGGTTATCATCAAATCACCCTTGCCACTAAAGACCAGGAGAAGACGGTGTTCATATCCCCTGATGCCAATTTCCACTATACTGTAATGCTGTTTCGGCTAAAGAATGCTAGAGCCACTTATTAGCGGATGATGATGAGAATGTTCAGAGATAAGATTGGAAGTACGGTGGAGGTGTATATTGATGATATAGTGGTTAAAAGCAAATGGGAGACACAGCATATTGATATTCTTAGAGAGTTGTTCGAAGTGCTCCGCCAACACAAGCTGCACCTCAATGCTAACAAGTGTGTTTTCAGGGTGGGGGCTGGCAAGTTTCTAGGGTATATGATCACTAACCAAGGAATAGAGGTAAACCCCGATTAGATTGAAGTTGTAGAGTGCCTCAAGCCACTGAGTAATCCAAAGTGTAAGATTGAATTTAATCAACCATAGTGTTGGCTTTATTCTGTGCCAAATTTACTTCTAATTTAGCAATTAATTACCCTGTATTTAGGTAGGAATCATGTAAGGGTAGTGAGTGAGAGAGTATAAAAAAATGTTCAAGATTGTGCAAGGATGCAGAGACTCGCAGCTGGGACTTGCGGGTGACTCGCGACTGGCAAGTTGCCAACTGTAGTACATGAGTGAAGCGTGCGAGAAGATGAATAGTCACGCCAACTGGAGCACTATAGGACAAAAATTCCAGCCCGACCGTTTTGTTACCTCGCGGCTTGAACTTGTGACTTAGTCAAGTTGCGAGGCCAAGCCGCCAGCCAGCCCTGCTTTGAAAAACTTAACTCTTCGTATTCCACTCTCACCCTAATATAAATACCCCTTATACCCACGAAATGTAGAAAACTTCCAGAGAGAATTTTAAGAGAGAAACCTTAAAGAAAAATAAGATAGATTCATCCACAATCTTCACATAGAGACTCTTCAAATTCCTCTACTCCCACCCTCTCCATTATTACATCCTTGAGAGGTTCTTACCCAAATCCTTTTCTCACCATACCCTCATCTGTGAAAAGGCTATTTGGTGCTTTGGTAAGTAGTTAAGAAGGAACCAATGATTATTGGTTGATGCTATGGGCTATACCGGAATCCAGTAAGCTAAAGAAGACAAAGGTTCGGGGCAACCTCGTTAAAGCAAGAGACTTGGAGGGCTTAGGTACACTGGGTAGATTAGGCTTGGAGGGTCTTCTGCTGTTCATGTATCCCAACTTCATTCTATAGTGGATTATTAACCGCTTGGAGGGTGGCGGAGAGGTTTTACGCCGAGGGCTTTGGCTTCCTCTTCGATAACACATCGTTGTGTTGGCCTTGTGTTTGCATCTCTCTTCCCTTAATCTTTGCCATTTAATTTCTCTTGTGAATGTGCTCTTATTTGGTTTAGATTGTTTATCAATTCTGGTATAAGCTTATAATCATTTTCCACACATACATTGTTTGATAAAAAGCTTGAATTGGTAATTTGTATTTTGGGGGTTTAAACGTTCATAGTGTTTTATATACTTTTTGAACATCAATTGGCATTAGAGCGGGTACACTCGTTGTGGTATTATCACCTAAGTGTGATCCTAGACCCCTTGTCTTGCTATGGAAAGTGCTATGGCAAAGGCCAATGTAAAGTGAACTAGAGGTGTTTGTGATAATGACTCTATGAGCGTGTTTGAAGATTGTCCCAGTAATGAACTTTTAGAGTTATTCAAGTCAAAGAAACATGCTAGAATTTTTATACACATGCTGAAATCTTTAGTTCATAGAAATCATGATGTCCATAATAACTTGTGTGGGTCTATTTCCTTGGTTGAAAATATATAAGAAAAGGAAAAGACGATTATGTGATAAACTTGATGGTCTAAAAAGAAAGCTATATTCTTCTATGAATGAAGAAAATAAAGATGAGTCCTACTTTGATGATCAAGAATGCCTATCACATGCTTGTCTTTTTGTTCACACCGTATTGAAAGTATTTAATTCATGTTTGTGGTATCTTGATAGTGGGTGCTCAAGGCATATGACCTAAGACAAGACTTTATTCAAAACTCTCAAAGAGAAGGAAGATTGTTATGTGACATTTGGAGATGGTAGTCACTCACAAGTTCTCAGAAATGGAACCGTTGAAATTCCAGGACTGCTCGTGTTGACTAATGTGTTATACATCAAAGGATTGAAAGTGAATTTGCTGAGCATCTCTCAAATATGTGATGAAGACTTCTTAGTCCAATTCTCAAAGAAAAGGTGTCTAATCCTAAATGATGAGGCTGTTCAAGTGTTGAAGGGACTTAGGACTACCAACAATTGCTATGGTATCATTCCCAAACCAAACATAGCATGTCGAAGTGCTCGAGTGAATCTTTTGGAGCTATGGCATCAACGACTTGAGCATGCTAATTACAAGCAAGTGGCTAAAGTTTCAAAGCTAGAAGCAGTGGTTGGTTTTCCAAAGTTTGGGAAAATTGAGAAAAGTGTTTGCGGTCCATGTCAAATGTGAAAACAAACAAAATCAGCTCATCTTAAGGTGAATGTAGTGGCTACTTCAAGACCTTTGGAGTTCATGTGGATTTAATAGGCCCAACAAGAACTGAAAACATGGGCGAAATGTGGTATATTATGGTGGTAGTTGATGATTTCTCAAGGTACTCATGGGTGAAATTCCTTAGAGAGAAATCGGAAGCATGTGATAAAATGGAAAGATTATGCAAAAAGCTACAAAATGAAAAAGGGGTTCCCATAGTCAAAATCAGAAGCGATCATGAGAAGGAATTTGAAAATGCTAAATTTGAAGCTTTTTGCGATGAGCACGGCATCAAGAAGGAATTTTCAACTCCAAAGACTCCACAACAAAATGGGACAGTTGAATGAAAGAACTAGGTGATCCAAGAGATGGCAAGAGTTATGTTACTCAACAAGAACATTCTACAAAAATTATGGGCTAAAGCTTTGAATACGTCATGTCACATTGGGGATAGAATTTATTTCTAAGCAAGGACAAAGAAGACGTCATATGAAATTTGGAGAGAAAAGAAACCGAATGTGAAATATTTCAGAATATTTGGAAATAAATGTTACATTCTAAATGATAGAGAAAATCCTAGAAAATTTGATGCTAAGAGTGATGAAGGGATATTCCTAGGATACTCCACAAATAGACAAGCATATAGAGTGTACAACAAGTGCACTAAGACGGTGGTGGAATCAATAAATGTGGTCATAGATGATACCATATCAGAAAAGGACATTGATGATAATGGCAAGGGGCTAAATCTTATGAAGAATGAGGATGATAATGTGTTTCTAGGTGATGATGCTGAGAAAGAATCACCAAAAAAGGAGTCTACACCTCCTATATCAAGAAGGGAAACTAGATCAATCAAGCAGTTTTAAGCCCACTCACACCTTCGAAATTCCAACCTCCAATCTTTCGTGATGAGGAACCTTCAACTTCCAAGAGACCATCGTCAAGAGTAACTCTCAATCACCCAACAAGAAATATCATTGGTGATGTGAATGAGGGATTTCGGTTGAGAAAAGGACCAAGATACAGTGTGAACCATGTGACGTGCAACTGTTATCTTGCACAATTTGAACCCAAGGTAGAGGAAGCTCTTAAAGATGAGAATTGGATAGAGTTTATGTACCAAGAGCTACATCAATTTGTTAGAAATGATGTATGGGAGTTAGGCCCTAGGCCCAAGGATACACATGTTATCGACACCAAGTGGATTTTTAAGAACAAGACTGATGAAGATGGTGAAGTTTTCTAAAATAAGTCTAGACTTGTGGCTCAAGGACATACTTAAGTTGAAGGCATAGATTTTGATGAATCTTTTGCTTCGGTAGCAAGACTAGAGTCAATTCGAATTCTTCTTTCCAAATCGTGCATTATGGACTTCAAGTTGTACCAAATAGACGAGAAGAGTGCCTTCTTGAATGGCTTTCTAAATGAAGAAGTGTTTGTTGAGCAACCAAAGGGTTTTCAAGAGCCTCAGTATCCGGATCATGTGTTAAGGTTGAAGAAAGCATTGTACTTTATCGAAGCATGACTATGCCAAAAATATTCCAAAAATCTTGTCAAAAGATTTGTTCTAAACTCTAAGAAACACACTTCCACTCCCATGAGTTCCTCAGCAAAACTAAGCATAGATGCAGCCGGTGTCAATGTAGATCCAACACTTTATCGAAGCATGATTGGCAGTCTTCTCTACCTCACTACAAGTAGGCCAGACATTGCTTTTAGTGTGGGGGTATGTGCACGTTTCCAAGGAGTGTTTAAAGAGTCCTACTTGACAGCAGTCAAGCGAATTATTCATTATATCAATGGTACAAATGAGTGCTTGACTGGATATTCAGATGCTGACTGGGCTGGGTGCATTGATGATAGGAAAAGCACTTCCGGTGGTTGCTTTTATCTTGGGAATAACTTGGTTTCATGGATGAGCAAAAAGCAGAATTCAGTCTCTCTTTCAACTGCTGAAACTGAATATATAGCAGCAGGAAGTTGTTGTGCTCAACTACTATGGATGAGAAAACTACAACATGACTATGGAATCACTCAAGACACTATGTGTGTATTTTGTGATAACACTAGTGCCATAAATCTATTAAAGAATCCAGTTCAGCACTCAAAATCCAAGCATATCGAGATCTGGTATCATTTTATTCGGAACTTGGTGGAGGACAAGATTGTGTGTCTAGAGTTCATCAACACTGACAATTAAAAGGCAAACATATTCACTAAACCTCTTGATGGTCCGAGATTTGAATCTTTGTGTAAGACCACTGGTGTCGATATCATTCCTTGAACTTCATCTTTCATGTGTTCTTTTTGTGTTCATTTAAGCATTTTTTTTTTTTTTTGGTCATGCATGTTATGTGTTTTTGCATCCCTTTAATTATTATTATTATTATTTTTTATAGTATTGCTTTTGGTCAATCTTTTCTTACTTTTATGTCAAAAATCCAAAAGCACATAAAAAGTAGAAAATCCAAAAAGTTTGATTGACTTTGTTGAGTTTTGTCTCAAAAAATGTTTTGCCTTATACCTTTGTACTAATGGATTTGTGCATTTATGAGTTTAGCTTGTTTCCTATGCACTCATATCATTATGGGAGAAATCTTGAAATCTATATAACTGTTGTAAATAGATCTTCAACCTTGTCATGAATAATTAGTGAATGGTTTTGTTGATCTTGAGACATACATAGACTTGTGCCTATATATCTTCCCACTATTTTATTTTATTGATTTTGCTTAAAGAGCTTACCAAATATAAATCTCCAAATGAAAAGAGATATTGAGCTGCAAGAGCCTATTGCACATACTAGTATTTGTTGTAGGGTTTTCTCACAGAATAGCCAAAGGGGGAGATTGTAAGGTTGAATTTAATCAACCATTGGGTTGGCTTTATTCCATGCCAGATTTGCTTGTAATTTAGCAATTGGTAACCCTGTATTTAGGTGGGAATCATGCAAGTATAGTGAGTGAAAGAGTGTGAAGAAATGTTCAAGATTGTGCAAGGATGCAGAGACTTGGTTGGGACTCATAGGTGACTCGTGACTGGCAAGCTACCAACTGTAGCACACAAGTGAAGCGTGCGAGAAGATGAACAGTCATGCCAGCTGGAGCACTACAGGACAAAAAGTCCAACCTGGCCATTCTGTTATCTTGCAGCTTGAACTCGCGACTCAGTTAAGTCAAGATGTCAAGCCAACAGCCAACCCTGTTTTAAAAAACCTAACACTTCGCACTCCATTCTCACCCCAGTATAAATACCCTTACACTCACGAAATGTAGAGAGCTTCCAGAGAAAATTTTAAGAGAGAAACCCTGAAAATAAAACAAGATTGATTCATCCACAATCTTTACATAGAGACTCTTCAAATTCCTCTACTCTCATCCTCTCCATTGTTACATGCTTGAGAGGTTCTTACCAAAATCCTTTTCTCACCATACCCACACATGTGAGAAAGCTATTTGGTGCTTTAGGACACAGTTAGGAACGAACCAATGATTATTGGTTAATGCTATGGACTATAGCGCAATTTCATAAGCTAAAGAAGATAAAGGTTCGGCGCAACCTCGTTGGAGCAAGAAGCTTGGAGGGCTTAGGTACACTGGGTAGATTAGGCTTGGAGAGTCTTCTGCTATTCATGTATCCTAACTTCATTCTTTAGTGGATTATTGACTGCTTGGAGGGTAGCGGAGAGGTTTTACGCCGAGGACTTCGGTTTTCTCTTTGATAACACATCGTTGTGTTATCCTTGTGTTTGCATCTCTCTTCCCTTAATCTTTGCTATTTTATTTCTGTTGTGGATGTGATTTTATTTAGTTTAGATTGTTTATCAATTCTGGTATAAGCTTATAATAATTTTCCGCACATACATTGTTTGAAATAAAGTTTGAATTAGTAATTTGAATTTTGGGAGTCTAAACGTTCATAGTGTTTTATACACTTTTGAACATTCACAAAGGATGTCAAAGTACTAACAGGTATGTTAGCTACACTTAACCAGTTTATTTCTAAGTTTACCGACCGGTGGCGTCCATTCTACTAGCTTTTAAAGAAGTGGGAGGGATTTCAATGGAATGAGAAGTGTGAAAAGGCTTTTCAGGATTTGAAGGAATATTTGGTGCAGGCGCCTATGTTAATAGCCCCAGAACCCGAGGAGGATTTGTTCATATATCTCTTGGTGTCCAACCATGCTATAAGTGTCGTGCTTCTCAGGGATCAAGGAATGCAACAGCTAATATATTATGTCAGCAAGACCCTATTTGATGCCGAGATGAGGTACTTGCCTCTAGAGAAGTTGGTGTTAGCGCTAGTGCATGCCACAAGGAAGCTACCTCATCATTTTCAAGCTCACACCATCTATGTGCTAACCAAATATCCCTTGCAGTCGTTATTGAAGAGATCCGACTATACCAGCAGAATAGCTAAGTGGGGAACTCGACTGGGCTCTTTTGACATTAGATACAGGCCAAGAACTTTAGTGAAGGATCAGGTTCTTGCCGACTTTGTCGTGGAGTTCTCCCAGAGGAAGGAAATGGAAGTTGTTTGTCATATGGACGATGCATCTAGCGCCATGGGGGCTAATCAATTAGCAATTGTGCGCACCAAAAATATAGTTAACGTGCTCAACCTATACTTGGGCTCACAATCTATTTGTATTGTGGGCTCTGGGTTTCCTACTTTAGGTAGTTCCTACTATGGGAGACTCAAATGCACGCTCTAGACCACGCAAACTCCATTCCTTTTTCACTCTTAATTGCTCTCCTTACTACTGATAATATTATCCCTCACTCTCTTTTCTCTCTAGAATTGCCAATCCCCACTTCTCCCTCTATTCTCCTATTTATAGCCTAAGATAAATGGATGTGTCATAATTAATTCATGAGCTCACTCATGTGAATGAGGTCCAATTCCATCATTCCCAAGTGGATGTTTTGTTGGGAACAGTGATAATGGCATTGGAACTGGTTCCTGCCTCCAAAATGATGTTGGGCAGTGATATTCCCTAAGGTAATACCAAGAAGCCGAGACCTTATATCTCTGGGCAATCACACTCCCGATTAGGTTAAAGTTGATCGGGGAGGGGGGGGGGGTAGGGGGGCTTGCTTTTGACATTTAAGATGGAATGGTCTTATTTCGGTTTTTGGCCTTGAATCGGGCCTCGAGGTGTGTCCCGATCAAGGCTATAGGTCAACAAGGATAGGGTCATACATTGTATTACAAGGCTATGGCCCAAAGCCCAACGGGCTTGGGGCCTTGCCCTGTGCAGCATTACAAGCCTAGAGTCCTAAGAACAATGGGAGCCCCTGTCTCGTACAATAGGTATTGGTTAAGATAGGTATTTGTGCGAGTAGAAAGTTGTTAGTATTTGAGTTGTATTTGGATTGTGTTGTCGGTGTTAGTTGTGTCCTAGTTTTAGGAGTACGGCTATTGTGGCCATAAAGTTTAGGAGTAGATGTGCTCCATTGTTTCAGGTCTTTAAATACTTGAAGTTATCTATATATATAATAATAGGTGAAGCAGAGAGAAAATCCAATTAGATTTCAATTGGATTCTCAATTTTGCGCCACTTGTCCTAACCAAAACTCAAAAAAAAAAAAATCTAATTAGATTATAAATTTGACTCCAATTTTGTGTCATGTATCTTATCTAAATTTTCTAATTTCTGTGCCCAAATAAATGATGTATTAATATTTAACACGGAAGCCAAGAAAACCACAATGATAATACTCATTGGCCTAAGCAAGAACATCTCACCTGCACACTTTTATGGAGATTATAAATTGGACTTCAATTTTGTGTCATGTATCTTATCTAAATTTTTTAATTTTTGTGCCTAAATAAATTATGCATTAACATTTAACACGGAAGCCAAGAAAGCCACAATAATAATACTCATTGGCTTAAGTAAGAACATCTCACCTGCACACTTTTATGGGTGATCTCAATAGAGTATAGAGCTCTTCTAATTCCACAACCAGAACCAAGGAGTTCAACGAGAAAAACTATAAAAGTAAAACATCATCTTCTCCTAATTCCATATTGTCATCCCATGTCTCCTCCTCTCTCAACCTCTACCAACTAGATCCACACACTACCCCCTCCTTCTCCTTACGGATTTCTCAGAACAAGATCGGGTTCAAACACAATGTTCAATCCCACTCTTCCTTCACACTCTCATACATTAGCGCTTCATTGGCGCCTCCAAGAAGATTCCAAGCTCAATGATTAGTTTTTATTTTTTAATGTCCCTTTATATATTTTAAATAATAAAATGTAATATTCTCCTTTTTCTTCATTGTAGCATCATTTAAATAATAAAATGCAATATTCTCTTTTTTTTATTCATTGTTTTATCTAATGCTATCCTATGTATGATAAACCAAAAAAAAAAAAAGACCAATAGCATTACTTAAATAATAAAATGCAATATATATTTTTCATTGTTTGATTTAATTCTATCACTCGTGTGATAAACCCAAAAAAACAAAAAAAAAATTGGTCAATAGCATCATTACAATTAACCAATTCCGTGCGGTAGCACGGAGTTACATACTAGTTTTTAATAAAACATATTAGATAAGTTTAATCAAATTGGATTCTAATTGGTTTCCAGAAATCAGAATTTCCTTAGTCAAATCCAAACTTTATCCCTTTATTATTTTTTGTTCTTATTACGTATTAAGTGTTTCAGTAGAAACAACGAAAGTTTTATCTCCTCTTCCCTAAATATTTATATTTTCCTTGCCGAAAATTTGTGTACGTATCAAAACAGTACAACTTCCTTAGGCCTTTCAGCTACTATATGATGGTAAAAGCTGATCAACTTCGTCATCCTTGTCTCAATTTTCCTGGAGATAACCTTTTTAGTTGTAGCATAACCTTTCCGACTTCCATAATTTTCACCAACCCAAACTGTCAACAATTAGTCCAAACTCCAACCACCACAACGAATTATACAATTTGTGTGTTTATATGCTAAAGTTCATGTGCGATAAAAATTTTAATTATCTCACATGCATCATCTCTCTTACAACATATGAATCCCTTAGTTATTTGTAACCGACATGATTTAAGAGAGATTTTTTGAAATCTAGATGCTTGAGATTATCTTAAGTTTGTGTGTGAGAAAGAATCAACTTAGCAAGTCTTGACTGATAAAAGTAAACCCCAATTACCAAATGTAAGAATTCATAGTTAGTGGGTACCATTGCAAGAGGCATATGCGTACGGAGAGAGAGAGAGAGAAAGGCTACTCACAAATGGATGTACTCTCTAAGGTTGGAATCACTTGGACTTGGTGCGTCAGGATCCACCTTTACCTGCTCACTTGAAGCTATCATAACTCAAAATATTAAGAACCTTTTACCGATCGAGAATTTATGGGAATATGGAAAAAACAACATGAATGTAGAAACTTTAAGAAGAAGGCGAAGAATCTAACAGCTAAAGAATATCTATCCCTAACCACAATTACAAGTATATACTTTGGTAGCTCTGTTGACAAAATTCGGGATGACAATTTTATATATTGTTAGGACGTATCTATCTATCTTTGACGTTGTATTCTAACTTTTTCTATGTTGCTTTTATAAGTATTCCTTTTCCTTTGTCATTCGTCAAACTATATTCTTACCGTTTCAAGATGACATGCTATCATTTTCCCCTTTCAAAACTGGACCTATGTTTTATATTCTTTCTGATCATTGATCAAGTTTACCCACCAGTCTTTTAGGTCCCCCGCCAGTGGTGGAGCTAGGATTTGAGTTGGGGGCATTTTATATATAATACACGCACTTACGCACATTATGCGAATATATAATATTTGAGACCAATTTGAAAAATTAAAAGCTATTCATTTAAATACTAAGTGATATTTAATGTAATTATACCCAAAAAAAAAAAAAAAGAACTCTACAAAAAAAAAATGCTTATTCATAATATTGTATTTATCTATTGAGATATTTCTCACATGAATGATCTATTTTTAATTTTTTTTTAGAGCCAAAACTCAAGTTATGAATGAAACTGTTAGTAGTTAGATAAACACTTGGTGTAATATATGTGAATTTCTATTATTTTGGTTAATGTGAATCCATGAGGGTTTGACTTACCTCTAATACTTTTTTAATTAGACATCTCCTTTTGTTTTAAATATACAATGGCAAGTGGGAATGCATTTTAATCTTCACATTTTATTTAGTTAGTAAATAACGTGTCAATCTCTCATTAAAATAAAATAAGATTCCAATTAAAAGAGTAGTGGAGGTAAGCTACACCAAGTTCATAAAAGGTTCAAATTATAATATGGTAGGGACAAACTAAAAAATTCAGTGCAAGGCATGCTAGTGGAGGATTTAAGGTTTCTCAATGGCTCGTTTCGAAGTTTTGCTCTATTTCAAGACCAAAGAAATAGAGTGGCATTTAATAAACCCAAAAACAAAAAGTAGGCAGAAGTATTTAATAAGTATTAGCTATAACTAGTCACTAACCCGTGCTATGCACGGGAACCTACCTACCTATTTGTGTAGCAGACTAAAATAATTTTTATAAAATCCTAACTTAATTATGAAACTATACCATCACATAAATTACTCCGGTCTTTTATGTTTAAATTTGATAAAGAATCCATTGCTTGAATGTGCAATGCCCTGCAAAAAATTTGCTAGACTTTTTCAGATATTGTAAAAAAAAAAAAAAAATCAGATATAAAAACTTCCAAAATGCCAAAAAATATTAAAAAAATCAAAAGATTCACTATCTAGAAATTATTGAAACAAAAAAAAATATATATGTGACTGCACAATAGAGAAACATAGGAGAAATATGTGTTATTTTCAAAAGAACGATCTATGGTTATAACTATTGAAATCTACCAAATTGTTTTAGATATTACCCCCCCCCCCCCCCCTCGGATCGTCGTTCATATCGCAACTCCCTCTTCAACTTGTTGATCTCATGCTGCAAATTTCCTCCTCTTTACAGGGGAAACATGGCTTTCCCCCAGGAGCGGCTTCTATCTGTATGGGTTGTACGGGTACTTCCCTCATGACCCTCCCCTTGTTCGTGGTCTACCACGTCGCGCGTGCTGAGACCCCTAGACTCTGCTTGGTGTTGATTAGCATCTGCCTGTTGCGGGCCCGCCAACGGTTGCTGCGGTACTCCCTCTTCCATCGTGAGTATCACACCTGCCCTTCCTTCTCAATAGATCAAGTTCTTCCACAGAGGCGCCAATTGTAGGACTCAACTGGATTGATGAGTGATGGGTTTTCAGCCCAATAAGCCAAACAATAAATTTATAGAGAGTGGGTCCAAGAACTAGTACTGTTTTTCAGGAAAGGTTTTACCCACTAAGTAATAAGGGATACTTTCGGTTCGCTCTTTGAGGAAAACTATCCTCGGCCTTCTTTCAGTTGATCTCTCTCTTTCTTTTTTTTTCCAAAAGTCCCCCTCTGTTTTCTTCGTTCCTATGTTATATACTCCGTTTTCCCCTGTTTCCATCGTACACGTGTAGTTCTTATCCTGGGAGCTCCTTTCTGTCCCATCCAGTACCTACCGGAACTTTCAGCTTAGTGGTCATAAAGCTGCTTAGTTACTATTCAGGTATCACCTCCACATTAATGCGGCCAGAGTGTTAGTTGGAAAGCATTTAATGAGGAGGTGATAGCCTTTAGAAGATATTTACTATCTTCCCCGACGCCTCCTTAAGCTATATCCAATTTCCAGTTCAGATACAACTTGGCGGAGTCTTTCCGCTAGCATGAAGGTTACCTTCACCTCGGACTTTGGTGTCCTCGGACGTGTGTTATACCGCTGTATATAATACCTACTCATTTATTTCATATTACCCATTTGATAGGAATAAAACTTTTTTAGGCTGTCCTCGGATAACTACGTGTTCTCGGATTGGGCCTTTGGGCCCGAGCCCACTTCTGAGGACTACTATACCTTTTTAGTTAACAGGCCCCACAATATATATTTAACTGAAGCCTCTGAAGCTCTCACAATTTTCCACATCATCACTATTTTCTTTTTCTTTTTATTTTAAATTCTTTTTATTTTAGGTTTTATATCTTATATATTTATTATTTCTCTTCAACATGTAATTATCTTATCAAATGTTACAATAGTTTGGTTTAAGTAAAACTCTATTAGATATATGTTTAAAGAGCTTGAAAATTGTTCTTTAAAAAAAAAAAAAAGCTTGAAAATTATACTTCAACTAAAATTCTATAACAAAAATAACCCCTAATGCAAATTAGACTTCTAGCCAAATACAACAACACTCTCCCACCGCCTCTACTCTCTCCTATTTAAGAATTGCTTGTGTAGAAGACCTAAAACCCAAAAACTATTTGTGGAGAAGATGATGTTTGAGGACCCTCACCGTGAAGTGTTTATTGAAGCTGACATCTTTTTATAAAGATTGGTCAATATCTTATATTTATATGTATGGCCATTTTCTGTTAAGTTATTATTTAGCTACATTGTATTGTCAACGGAAAATATACAAAGCTATGGAGGGGTAGTTCTCCCTCTTATTGAAATCCATCTTTTGCTGGACTCTTTGAGTTTTGACATATCAAACATTAATTTCAAGATTCTTGTTAATACAAATAAGTTGAAGGTACGTTCGTCGTATGGTTTTGTTTTAAGCTAATAAACTAATTTGCGTTCGTCGTATGGTTTTGTTTTTAGCTAATAAACTAATTTTATTAGTTGAAAACACAATGGCTCAAAAGCTCTTTGCAATGGAAGGTTTAAAAGCTCTTTGTGGGATCATGTTATAAATCATTGTTATCTCTATTACTTGTGAATCTTATTATAGGCTACATCAGCATAAGATTGTCTCTTCCTTTATAGGATGCCTTAGAACATTTATTTAATTGTTTTCAGTTAAATTTCTTAATATTTGTTGATATTTCAGAAGTTTTAACATATGAATTTTTGAGATATTATTTTACAATATTGAAATTATTTGACAGATTTCCACGACTATAGTGATAAATTATTTCTTTTAAATGTATCACTATAGTCACATTTTTTATGTTGTTTCTATAATTTGTAGGTTTGACTATTTTGATTCTTTAATTTTTTTGTCATTTTGGAAGTTTTAACATAAATATTTTTGGTTTTTTTTTGGGGGGGGGGGGGGGGGATTTTATTTCAATTAATGGATCCAAATTTAGAACACACAATTAGAATTAGAATAAAAATAAAAGGCATAGACATGAAATCAAAGCTAATTGGAGTTCTGAAAATGATTTTCCTACCCAAAGAAAGAAGAAGAGAAAGTAAGAATGTTTCAGAAATTGGGGAAATATTCACTTCAAAAAGATTGTTTTCTTACTTTCAAATTTCAATGAACGTTTGGATTTAGCCAAAAATACTATGAGAATTCAGAATGTCTTTGGTGATTTTGGAATTAGTACTACTAACTCATGAAAAAGTTCTTCAGAGATTTTAATTACTATTTTATTTAAAATTTAAATTGTGCACATTACAGTGGTGTTGATCATTTCATTGAATTCTTGAAAAAAAAAAAGGTCTAGCTAATGGCACACATTAAACCATCTATTTTTAGAAATATTTTTTCAAAAATTGAAAAAGCTGTCAACACTTTTTCAATTCTTGAAAAAATACACTTGTTGATAACAAGTGTATTTCTTTTTCTCATACTTATAGGGATGGTAATAAGATTGCTCATAACCTAGACATGCTAGATATGTTAGAGGTTTGTCTGCATGGATGGAGGATATTCCTCTCCACCTTTATTCTGTTCTTTTCGCCAACTCTGGCTAATAATATTAGATGTCTTCTTTCTCCAAAAAAAAAAAAATTCTCAAAACAATATTTTCAAAAATGATTAATTATTGTGTGCCCGGCACACATTAGCAAAATCCTAAAAAAATATGTATAGTTTATCATAAACATTAAACTCACCCAACATGAAAGTCATACTTTGACGCGTTTATGGAGATGCGTGACTTATATAGAATTAGATACCTTGGAATTTAATAAATGAACCAACATTTGTGCCTTGTAGTTTTCAATTTTTATTTGGATCTCTTCGGGAGTTTGTACAATTTAAGAGTGAGGGACCACTGAAAGCTAAGCATACTATAGTTTTTTAATTTTTATTTTAGGTTTTCTATAGAATAGAATAGGCATATACTATAGTTGGAGCCATGAAGTTTTGAATACAAAATTTCTTAGTTTAACAATTGGTATTTTCAAAATTCCCTCTTTGCAGTGTCATTTGTTTGGATTAACTTATTTTTCTTAACAAATAATAAATTGGGTAAAAAATAAGATTAACAAATAAAATCTATAAACATCCAAACATGCTGTCCATGGGACTTCCAGTTGAGGTTGAGAAGCCTTTTGTGTGTGTTTGTTTGTTTCTTAAAAAACAAAAAAGAAAAAAGAAAAAGAAAAAGGAGGGATTGGTGGAAGAAAGAAATCACTGTATCTGGTGGTATATTAAATGAATATTGGACTCTCTTTTTTGTTTTTTGTTTTTGTAACACTGGGAAATAGATGTATCAAGGACAACTAGAATCCCAACAAAATAGTAGTTCAGCCTCATTAAAGACCAACAGAGTTTCCAATACTGGGGATGGATTTAAGAGAAGCATAAAGTTACAAAACTGCTGGCTGTCCATAATGATAATATTCAAGATTTTATATTGCCTCTAGTTATCGGGTAACTTTAGAGTATTTTTTAGTAGAAAATATAAAAATTATGATACCGTTTTCATAAAAATATAAAAATTATGAAAAAAAAAATCTGTTATTTTTTCTTTTTTAATAAAAAATTTTTAAAAATATTTTCTGAATCAATACTCTTAACACATTTGTTAATTAAAAAAAAAAAAAAAATTATAGAGTGTTTTGAACAATATGCAACTGGAGGTTACAATTGTGTATGCATGTATTAAATATATAGCTAAAATGAGATTTTCATATTAATTTGAATCTGAAAGGTGGGAAGGGAGGTTTTCGATGAGAAAAGGAAGAGGGAAATACATAAATGTATGAGTTTATTAAGAGTAGAAGAAGAAGTGGTCCAAAAAGAACAAAGGCAGTTAGGGGTTCGTGCAATTCATAATGGTTTGAGGTTGAAAGATATCTGTTTGCACTCTGCAACGACTACTCCAAACCCATCTACTTCTCGTTAGAATGTCTCTACCTACGAAAGCTACCCGTTATTATGTCCGACTCTTTCCACATGTGACACAGTCACTGCATCAATTAAGAAGAAAATCGAGCTGGGTCCATGTTAAATTGTCATGGGAGGTAAAAAAAAAAAAAAAAAAAAATTTATTTTTAACTAATACGACGAAATTTTAACTTATGCTAACTATTTCATGATGATTGTTTTTTATTATAAGACTAAGACTTAAGAAGCACGGACATAGACGCAAGTATGGGTAGGACACGATGACATGAATAATTTTTAAAAAATTATAACATAAAACAACCTATACAACACTGATATGATATGAGTATGATATGGGTGCAACATCTTAAACGAAATGTTCATGTTTCCTAGACCAAGACATTAATTGATTTTTAGTGTAAGTGGAGTTCAAACTCTAGGTCTTTAATTTGACAACAAAATATTTACTAATTAAGCTAATTGGAACACATCACTAAACTAAAGGCATTGTTGGTGTAGAGTTATGAAGTGAATATCAAGTAGGAGCTAATTCCTAACCAAAAAAAAAAAAGTAGGGGCTAGTAAGGGCTAAGGCAGGACCTAAAAGATCAGGCCCGTCAATGAGAAATTAAATTTGCCTAGGAATGTTGGATGGTCGCCACTCGCCAGTCTTAGCAGTAAACGTCTTCTTACAGGTTTGGTGGTTCCATCATCCATGCCCCTCCACAAGGTTGTGAACCCACATGCATGGGACCCATAGGCCTACAAGGGGCCTGCTCTATGGAATAATGGGCAGTTAAAGATACCGTCTTTAATCGGAAAATATGTAAATACAAATAAATTTGATATTTATTGATGTGATAGATTGTTAATATTGGTAGATAAAAAATAATGTCAATAATGAACTAACACAAATAAAAATCGATACAAACTCACCACATTAGCAAAATATGTAATATTGCTTGCCTTTAATCTTAGGGGGTTGAGGGTATATATGTACATGCCTACACAAATGTGGAGATACTTCTTGACTAATGTCATAAAAAAAAAAGTATATTTTTTCCCTTAAAACAAGTGGGAGAAGAAAGTTCAAAATCAATTATAACAAAAATGAAATAATTAGACAATTAGACAATTAGACAATGCCACCAAGCACAAGTTATTGACACCAAAAATATTTCAAAATTTATTTACCCATTTGTTTGCTTAAACTTTCATCTATGACATTGATTTTGAATTAAATCTACTGGACCTAATAACTTGATATGATATCTAAAATTCAGTTAAAAAACATGCATATATTATATTATATGATGAAAGTTAGGGTCTAGAAGTTATGATTATCTTTTATTAAGTTTTTGATCATTTATATAAGTTCCTTATAGTTTGGGGAATTCAAATTAAACCCTCA
The DNA here is from genome assembly GCF_002906115.3 of Quercus suber. Classification (NCBI taxonomy): domain Eukaryota; kingdom Viridiplantae; phylum Streptophyta; class Magnoliopsida; order Fagales; family Fagaceae; genus Quercus; species Quercus suber. Next base: position 647,963 of record NW_027069617.1, read on the forward strand.
ATTTTGATTCTTAAAAAAAAAAAATCCTAATTTTAACAGTTTTTTTTTAATAAAAATATTATTTTCAAAAGATCTAATTAAACTATTTAATTCTTTTCAATTCACATCCTTACTAAGTCACTATTAATTAAAAGTAATAGAAGTATAGAACATAAGTTATGACTACAATCTATATAAACAAAAAATAAATCCTATGACACGAAATTATAAAACATTTGATAAACTTTATGATAGTTATTATATAATAAGTTATTTAGTTTTTTTTCATCAAAACATGCATGCACAATAAAACTCGTATTATATAAATTCATGTTAAAATCATATCATATAATTAGTATATATAATTTTATCCTGTTTCAACGCAAACCTTTTTAGGACAAATAAGTCTAGAGACAATAAAATTATAATAAATTCTACAATTATGAGTTGGTACATTGTTAATAGTAGATAATAAAATAGTATTAGTGATGACTTATACGAAAATCAATAATAAATTTTCAACTCAATAGTAAATAATAAAACAGGGTCAATGATGATTCATACAAAAATAAATAATAACCTGTCTGTTCTCAACTCTTGTCAAGTATCATGCGAAGCAATACAAAGATTCTTACCATCGATCCATAGCCACGGGTGACAGTTGTTTGTGAAATAATTTACATGAATATTAAAGGTTTGTTTCGTACTATTATTTAAACAACAATTGTTATTATTTAAACATCACAATACAAATTTTTACAANAGAAACTAAGTCATGTCAGGTCCTCGGACCACAGCTTAGTGGAAATTAAGTACACTATGAATGGAAGTATTAAACAGAAACTAAGTCATGTCAGGTCCTCGGACCACAGCTTAGTGGAAATTAAGTACACTATGAATGGAAGTATTAAACAGAAACTAAGTCATGTCAGGTCCTCGGACCACAGCTTAGTGGAAATTAAGTACACTATGAATGGAAGTATTAAACAGAAACTAAGTCATGTCAGGTCCTCGGACCACAGCTTAGTGGAAATTAAGTACACTATGAATGGAAGTATTAAACAGAAACTAAGTCATGTCAGGTCCTCGGACCACAGCTTAGTGGAAATTAAGTACACTATGAATGGAAGTATTAAACAGAAACTAAGTCATGTCAGGTCCTCGGACCACAGCTTAGTGGAAATTAAGTACACTATGAATGGAAGTATTAAACAGAAACTAAGTCATGTCAGGTCCTCGGACCACAGCTTAGTGGAAATTAAGTACACTATGAATGGAAGTATTAAACAGAAACTAAGTCATGTCAGGTCCTCGGACCACAGCTTAGTGGAAATTAAGTACACTATGAATGGAAGTATTAAACAGAAACTAAGTCATGTCAGGTCCTCGGACCACAGCTTAGTGGAAATTAAGTACACTATGAATGGAAGTATTAAACAGAAACTAAGTCATGTCAGGTCCTCGGACCACAGCTTAGTGGAAATTAAGTACACTATGAATGGAAGTATTAAACAGAAACTAAGTCATGTCAGGTCCTCGGACCACAGCTTAGTGGAAATTAAGTACACTATGAATGGAAGTATTAAACAGAAACTAAGTCATGTCAGGTCCTCGGACCACAGCTTAGTGGAAATTAAGTACACTATGAATGGAAGTATTAAACAGAAACTAAGTCATGTCAGGTCCTCGGACCACAGCTTAGTGGAAATTAAGTACACTATGAATGGAAGTATTAAACAGAAACTAAGTCATGTCAGGTCCTCGGACCACAGCTTAGTGGAAATTAAGTACACTATGAATGGAAGTATTAAACAGAAACTAAGTCATGTCAGGTCCTCGGACCACAGCTTAGTGGAAATTAAGTACACTATGAATGGAAGTATTAAACAGAAACTAAGTCATGTCAGGTCCTCGGACCACAGCTTAGTGGAAATTAAGTACACTATGAATGGAAGTATTAAACAGAAACTAAGTCATGTCAGGTCCTCGGACCACAGCTTAGTGGAAATTAAGTACACTATGAATGGAAGTATTAAACAGAAACTAAGTCATGTCAGGTCCTCGGACCACAGCTTAGTGGAAATTAAGTACACTATGAATGGAAGTATTAAACAGAAACTAAGTCATGTCAGGTCCTCGGACCACAGCTTAGTGGAAATTAAGTACACTATGAATGGAAGTATTAAACAGAAACTAAGTCATGTCAGGTCCTCGGACCACAGCTTAGTGGAAATTAAGTACACTATGAATGGAAGTATTAAACAGAAACTAAGTCATGTCAGGTCCTCGGACCACAGCTTAGTGGAAATTAAGTACACTATGAATGGAAGTATTAAACAGAAACTAAGTCATGTCAGGTCCTCGGACCACAGCTTAGTGGAAATTAAGTACACTATGAATGGAAGTATTAAACAGAAACTAAGTCATGTCAGGTCCTCGGACCACAGCTTAGTGGAAATTAAGTACACTATGAATGGAAGTATTAAACAGAAACTAAGTCATGTCAGGTCCTCGGACCACAGCTTAGTGGAAATTAAGTACACTATGAATGGAAGTATTAAACAGAAACTAAGTCATGTCAGGTCCTCGGACCACAGCTTAGTGGAAATTAAGTACACTATGAATGGAAGTATTAAACAGAAACTAAGTCATGTCAGGTCCTCGGACCACAGCTTAGTGGAAATTAAGTACACTATGAATGGAAGTATTAAACAGAAACTAAGTCATGTCAGGTCCTCGGACCACAGCTTAGTGGAAATTAAGTACACTATGAATGGAAGTATTAAACAGAAACTAAGTCATGTCAGGTCCTCGGACCACAGCTTAGTGGAAATTAAGTACACTATGAATGGAAGTATTAAACAGAAACTAAGTCATGTCAGGTCCTCGGACCACAGCTTAGTGGAAATTAAGTACACTATGAATGGAAGTATTAAACAGAAACTAAGTCATGTCAGGTCCTCGGACCACAGCTTAGTGGAAATTAAGTACACTATGAATGGAAGTATTAAACAGAAACTAAGTCATGTCAGGTCCTCGGACCACAGCTTAGTGGAAATTAAGTACACTATGAATGGAAGTATTAAACAGAAACTAAGTCATGTCAGGTCCTCGGACCACAGCTTAGTGGAAATTAAGTACACTATGAATGGAAGTATTAAACAGAAACTAAGTCATGTCAGGTCCTCGGACCACAGCTTAGTGGAAATTAAGTACACTATGAATGGAAGTATTAAACAGAAACTAAGTCATGTCAGGTCCTCGGACCACAGCTTAGTGGAAATTAAGTACACTATGAATGGAAGTATTAAACAGAAACTAAGTCATGTCAGGTCCTCGGACCACAGCTTAGTGGAAATTAAGTACACTATGAATGGAAGTATTAAACAGAAACTAAGTCATGTCAGGTCTTCGGACCACAACTTAGTGGAAATTAAGTACACTATGAATGGAAGTATTAAACAGAAACTAAGTCATGTCAGGTCCTCGGACCACAGCTTAGTGGAAATTAAGTACACTATGAATGGAAGTATTAAACAGAAACTAAGTCATGTCAGGTCCTCGGACCACAGCTTAGTGGAAATTAAGTACACTATGAATGGAGGTATTAAACAGAAACTAAGTCATGTCAGGTCTTCGGACCACAACTTAGTGGAAATCATTATGCTATGAATGTAAGTATTAAACCGAAACTAAGCTATAACAAACTATTTAGATATTCAGCTTGCTTGTAATCAAGGCTTTCTAAAAGAGGTTCGTGTGACTAAAGATACATATCGAAGTATATGTTATGAGCATCACTTAAAGCATTTCAAGGGGATTAGTACCCCTCCGGGTGAACCGTAAAAGTACTATCCTAGGTAAGTATAATCTTCTAATGAGTGTTATAAAGAGCCTTTATAAAGCCGCAAGGGTTACTACTATGATTCTGAGTATAAAGTTGTGATTCTTCCCCATCGTGTCAACTTTTATCTTTCTTACGACCCGAGACCATAAGACAAGTGGATAAACAAACGAAAGTAATAAAGAGTAACCATGCATAAAATTATATAGATAATAGATGAAAACTTCGGATGTCTCTTATAACTTGTCAAAAAGAGAAAAGATACAAGGGATACTGCAAGAACAAGAAAGTTAACTACAAGCAACTATTTGGTTAACTTTATTTGGAGCTTGGGAGGGGCTTTGCCAGCTACCTCTTGGGGAGCATCTTCTTCCTGCGCCGTGGGAGCCTCTTTAGCAGGTCGGGTGGTCGAGGCTAAGGCCTGTTCAAAAGTATGGGAATGGCTACCTCCCCCGTTTTTCTATCGTGCGACCAGGTTTGGGAGGAAGCGTATCTCATACCCACTATTGAGGGAATCCTGTACGTAGCTCTAAATGATTCCATTTGCTCCTCGGAATCAACTAGATACTTAAATCTACCCATTTTCTAACAATAGCAGAGAAAAATTAATACAGAAGATGAAAAACTAAGGAGGGTTAAGGAAACTTACAGGTGTGGAAAATAAGCTCTTCGGACGGACTCTTGGTATTTATGGGAGTGTAGAGTAATGAGAGAAAGACAGATTCAATGAATACGTGCTGAGAGAGAGTAATTTGTAACTGAAGAAAGATTTGATTTGAAAGGCACTTTACAAGAGCACAGAAAGTAGGAGCGGGAAAAACCCCGCCCATAAATGCAAAGGATCCCCCACCGTCAGATTTGCATCAGGTCGTTGAACGTGTGGGACAACAGAGCAGTTACCATTTAATAATGGCGTGCCCATGACGCCGAAGCGTTAGGAGCGTGCCTTGGACAAACCAAAAGACATTCTGAAAGCGGGGGAAACCTACGAAATAAATGAAGGTTGGATATCAAAATCTCCTTTTTTCCCGAGGTGGCAAAAAACGAGATTTTGAGGGGCTATTGTGGGGCCTGTTAACTAAAAAGGTATAGTAGTCCTCAGAAGTGGGCTTGGGGCCCAAAGGCCCAATCCGAGAACACGTAATTGTCCAAGGACAGCCTAAAAAAGTTTTATTCACATCAAATGGGTGATATGAAAGAAACGAGTAGGTATTATATACAGCGGTATAACACACGTCCGAGGACACCAAAGTCCGAAGTGAAGGTAACCCTCATGCTAGCGGAAAGACTCCGCCAAGTTGTATCTAGACTGGAAATTGGATATAGCTTAAAGAGGCGTCGGAGAAGGTAGTAAATATCTTCTAAAGTCTATCACCTCCTCATTAAATGCTTTCCAACTAACACTTTGGCCGCATTAATGTGGAGGTGATACCTGAATAGTAACCAAGCAGCTTTATGACCACTAAGCTGAAAGTTCCGGTAGGTACTGGATGGGACAGAAAGGAGCTCCCAGGATAAGAACTACACGTGTACGATGGAAACAGGGGAAAAACGGAGTATATAACATAGGAACGAAGAAAACAGAGGGGGACTTAAAAACAAGAAAAAGAGAAAAGGAAGAACAAAGAAAGAGAGAGAGATACCAACTGAAAGAAAGCCGAGGACAGTTTTCCTCAAAGAGCGAACCGAAAGTATTCTTTATTACTTGATGAGTAGAACCTTTCCTGAAAAACAGTACTAGTTCTTGGACCCATACTCTATAAATTTATTGATTGGGCTTATTGGGCTGAAAACCCGTCACTCAGGGTCAATCCAAATTGAGTCCCTACAACCATAATTGAAAAATTCTTCATTTTATTGATCAGAAATTGAATTTATATTGGTTGTAGGAAAATTACATGGTTTTGGTCCTAGATACAATCTAAGATAAAGTACATAACTTTGTTTCCTAGTTACAATCTAGAAATTGAAAATTATATGGATAAGTATTTGATTTACTAACCCTTGATCTAAGCTCGGAAGCTATGTTACAAGTTGGAAAGATGTTAGGCACCCACCTTGTCCAGTGAAACCGGTGTTCTAAACTATGTTGACCAACATTCATATCATATCATCCAATATGTCAATTAATTTACATGTTGAATTTAATGTGTGTGCGTGTGAGAAACCCTAATTTAATTTATTAAGCATTGCATTTGGATTGAAAAAAATAAATTCTAGTGAATGTGTGTTAGATTCATGGATTTTAAAGAATTATGAGACAAACATGTTTTTCAAGTGGATTTAAGATTAAAACTAGTGTTATGCATGAACATGTGATAAACAACCAAGAATGTGTGAAGAACACATAAGAACATTCAAACATATTCAAGAGAATTCAAATAATTACTATCATGTTTTAATGTTAAATTCTCATTATGGCAACACAAAAAATAAGTTAGGGAAAGATTATACCTTTATGCAAGATTTATATGGTGGAGGTCCTAAGGGTGGAGGAAAAAAAAAGAACTAGGAGAGGAAAAGTGAGTCTCGCTCAATACCTTGAGTCTCAGGAAGACCAAGATATGATAAGACTATTTAACTTTATTAGAACTCAAGAGAAGAGAAGAGAGATTTTTTTTTTTTTTTTTGCGTGTCCTGGAATGAAAGAAAGAGGGGGTTTATATAGTAGTGGTGGAGAAAATGAAAATATGAATAGAAGGTCATTTAATGAGAGTTGACAAAGAATCAAGAACCTAGACCTCATTTTAGCCTTGGGGAAATCTAGTGCATTAAATGGAGAGATTGGTGGGAGCGAGGAGCAAGCCAAAATTTGGTTTTTTCCGTAGCTGCTGTAACAGCTTGTAGAGCCAACTTTGAAAAATCATATCTGACTTAATTCTGTTCGGAATTGTCTCGTTCTTGTGCTCAAATTGAAGTTTCGAATATCTAGTTTCTGAAAAAATTAACCTCATTTACAGATTCAAAATATTTTGAGAGATATTGATGAAATGGTAAGCAGAGGTCATTTGTTAGAAAATTGTTTCAGCAAAATTAATATTAATAAGTCCCAAATTAACTCTCAATTAACATTAAATGGCTCCAATCACTCTCATCTCAGACTTAATTGGTTCCAAATTTACTCTAATTAAAAGATAATTACAAAATTACTCATTGAGTAATTAATATTTAACTATCTAATTAATTAGATGTATGCAACCTCACCATAAAATGTAGTCCTAACTAATCAAATTATGATACATCATTGATCTCCAATTAATTACACTTATAACCAATTGAAATCAATTGTTCATAATCACATATAGTCGGACTCAATTTGTGATAGTGCATCTCAACCATTAAAATTTGATTTAATGATAACTTTCAATCTGGTGGTCCAATTAGGACTTATGACCAGTCGATTTGATCGTTACAACATCAAGATCATTTTGGTAAAATGAGATTAAGGATCTAATAGCCAGAATCAAGATGCATATTTCCAAGTTGAAAGTACCATTTTACCTTCCATGTAAGGTTAAATGTGGGTTGCAAAATGGGGTGTCAACAGAATCTCAGTATGTGATTAATCAATGATGCATGAATCTCAGTACATGACTAACACACCAACTTGAGGAAGATGTTGGCTATAAAGGTTTTTAGTTCATCAACATGAAGATTAAGAAGCTCCTTGGTTACAAAACCCTTGGCGTAAAGACGTAGTGGCTTTTACAAAGAATATAATGAACTAGGACAAATTCTGTCTTTGGTCACAATTTGCATGCACAATGACTTTTCATCAAGTTGCATCACCTTTGACGGCTCTTAAAATAATTCTTATATGTGTCTAGGGCTATAAAAAAAGAAACCCTATACAAATACATATGGATATGCATGAAATCTAATCTGGAAATTCAAATTTTGTAATTCTCGACAGATACAGCATCTGTCGAGCTGCTGTCGAGCATTAGCATTAAATTTCGATAGATATGATCTATCGAGTTATTTGTTAAGCTTTAATAAACAACACTTCTTCACTTGTTTTTTGGACAGATTTACATAGCATCAATATTAAACTTGAACTCTTGTTCCTTGATATACTAAACCCATCCTAGATCTACCAAATTACAAGTAAAATACGTTTTGTCAAATGATTAGCTAATTTACATAACATATATCTCTAACAAGTTCCACATATGTCCTCACATTGTTAAATCTTAATCCCTTAGTCAAAAGGGTTGTTTTTTATTTTTATTTTTATAGAAAAAAATGTGGGTTGTTAGGTGAGATTTAAGTTTATAAATTTTTTATAATAGACTTTTAATTTGAATAGAATTTAAATTTGTTGACATTAAATGATAAACTTTTACTTAAATTAAACAATTGTTAAATATTATCCCTTAATTAAGGAAATATATTTGAACAAAAATATAAAATTAATTCACTAATTAGTGACTAGTGAGAGTAGCCATTTGGTTCAACCACGACTTCTAAGTCTAAATTTATTATATAGAAATTTAAATGATAAAGTTTTACCTAAATTAAATCGTTGTTAAATATTATCCTTTAATTGAGGAAATATATAATAATAAAAAATATATTATTAATATAATAATTAGTGAGAGTAGCCACTTAGTACAACCTTAGCTTCTAAGCTATGTTATAGTATATATGATGATATGATATAGATATATAGATTTTTGTATGTGGAAAAAAAGTGGTCATATTAGATTGAGTTGAAAGGTCAAAATTGGGAAAAGACCATAGCTGTTAAATTGGACTCATTTTAAATCCAAAATCAATTTAATTTATACCCAATTCAATCAAACTCGAGCTCACCCAATTACACTTGTTTACTTTGATTCTTAAAAAAAAAAAGAAAAAAAAAAAGAAAAAAGAAAAAAGTGAGCTTCAATTAGCTCAATTGATAAAATCTTTAATTATTGATAAAAAATATGAGGTTTAGTTCCCACCTATAACAAAAATTGACTGGTATTTTGGTCTAATGATAAAGAATTATCATCAAAAGCTAATCTCATATGTTGAAATTCTTATCAAAAAAAAAAAAAAAAAGAAGAAGAAGAAGAAGAAAGTCTTGTTTACCAATTATATTCTTAATGCTCAGCTCGGGCTTGTCAAAAGACATCAATAACATGACACCAAATTCCTGTTACAGCTAAAACAAAGATTGATTTCTGAGGTTATTGATGCAAGATATTAATTATTGAAAATATTAACTGGGAAACAAAAGAACGTATCAATTTGGCATATTATAGATCAATTCATGTAGGGTTACGTATTTTTTATAATTAGTTGAAGTCGTTGATCATGAGTGGTGGACAATAATTTATATATGAACTATATATATATATATATATATCTCTCTCTAAGTTCATACATAAATTTGCAGCTTAATTTGCAGGCAAACGATGTTGAGGAATGGTGTAGGAGATTGCTATATATAATATACGATGGATTCAGTCTTGTATTTGAAGACATCAAAATAGTCAGATATGAAGTTAAAGAAGGAAGGTGCTTGTGCAGTTCTGCAAGTCTTTTTAGGTGAGGTCATTATCGAACCGTGGAGAGTGACTTGATTGTATGAAATTGTCACAGTAATTTCCTCAGTGAATGCTTGCAAAGTAGTAATGATACTTATAGACTGGAATTTGGAATTATTTGAACAATTTCTTTTTCGTTCATGCACGTCACGTGTGAGGAGGGAAACAAGAGAAATTTGGACTTCATAGACTCATAGTCAATATTAGTCATGCCCACATGATAAGCATATGTGATTCATACTGTTGGATCAGGAGAGAGAGAGACGGAGAGAGTCAAATTTTGGTTTAGAGATAGGTTTAGAATATAATAAATAAAGATAATTAATAAGATTTAATAAGAATGTTTGTAATAATGATGGTCTTTTTTTAACTGTTGTATCTAATTAAATCTAATGGTGTAACTTGAACCCATCTTATATATATATATATATATTTTTTTTTTTTTAGTACTCCAAAATATTGGAGTTGGGTTGAAATTCTCCCAACTCAATATTTTGTGGATTCTAGTCAGCTTAACTGGTAAGTTTTTTATGGTTAAATAAAAGATCTGGAATTCAATTTTTGCCTACACTAAAAACTGATTGATATCTTGGTCTGATGATAAAAAATTATCATTAAAAATACTCATAAATTAAAAATTTCTCCAAAAAAAAAAAATTTTGTAACTCCAACAAATTATGTCACAAAGTCGTGTCTCTAAATTTTGTTCTCAAAAGACATTATTTTATAATACTCTACCGCGGATTGATCACGGTAAAAAAGACAACCTATAAAATCATAAACCGTTGTGGAAACGGTGAACGCTATAAATTAATAAATAAAAATAAATTTTATTAATAAGTGAAAGTGCTAAACGAAGCCGTCTCCACGTTCGTTTGCTAGCGCTAGTGAACGAAGATGGATTATTTAATTATTTTAAAACAATGTTAGAAGAGGTTATATTTTTTTGGACGATAGATTTTATATATTTTTGAAATGTTCAATTATTCTTTATTATTAGATCTAAATATCAATTATTTTCTTCTTATATTATCATGGATAAAGTTTAGGCAATAAACTTAGTTTGTATAATAAGGTTCAACTTTACTCAATATCTTTTTATTGAAGATTAATTTTACAAATCCACTATTAAACTATATTTTCTTCTTATATTCTCTATATTTGCAAAATTTTAGAAAATTCAAGATCAATAACTATGTTATTAATAATTGTTTTAATTACAAATTTTTGTAGTTTTAAATTATACATAAAATAAT